>NC_140170.1:10161530-10229030 GCF_963971535.1 Notolepis coatsorum | reverse complement strand
TGTGCGTCCGGATGTGAACCTTCCTGATGTTGGAGGTGGTGAAAGAACGCCCACAGCCCTCGAAGGGACACAAGAAGGGTTTCTCCCCTGAGAGAGAGAGAGAGAGAGAGAGGGGGGGGGGGGGGGGGGGTAGAGAGAGAGATAGAGAGAGTATAGAGAGAGAGAGTATAGAGAGAGACAGAGAGAGTAGAGAGAGCGAGTAGAGAGTAGAGAGAGTATAGAAAGAGACAGAGAGAGCGACAGAGAGAGTAGAGAGAGAGAGTAGAGATAGACAGAGAGTAAAGAGAGAGTAGAGAGAGAGAGTAGAGAGTAGAGAGAGTATAGAAAGAGACAGAGAGAGCGACAGAGAGAGTAGAGAGAGAGAGTAGAGATAGACAGAGAGCGACAGAGAGAGTAGAGAGAGAGAGTAGAGATAGACAGAGAGTAAAGAGAGAGTAGAGAGAGAGAGTAGAGAGTAGAGATAGACAGAGAGAGTAAAGAGAGTAGAGAGAGAGAGTAGAGAGAGTAGAGATAGACAGAGAGTAAAGAGAGAGTAGAGAGAGAGAGTAGAGAGTAGAGATAGACAGAGAGAGTAAAGAGAGAGTAGAGAGAGAGAGTAGAGAGAGTAGAGATAGAGACAGAAAGAGTATAGAGAGAGAGACAGACAGAGTATAGAGAGAGAGAGAGTAGAGAGAGAGACAGAGAGTAGAGATAGACAGAGAGAGTAGAGAGAAGGATGAGAGAGTAGATAGAGTGATGAGAGAGAGAGTAGATAGAGTGATGAGAGAGAGAGAGTAGAGAGTATAGAGAGAGACAAAGAGATAGGGGAGAGAGACAGAGGGATGAGAGAGCGGAGAGACAGTAGGATGAGAGACAGAGACAGAGAGAGAGTAGAGGGATGAGAGAGAGAGCGAGTAGAGGGAGACAGAGTAGAGATGGATGAGAGAGAGAGACAGAGAGAGAGACAATGTTGAACCAAAGGAGAAGAGGAAAATACAAGAGAACAAGTGTCAAAAGGGAAATTACACACATTTTAATAATTAAGAATTGTATGAATTATTCCTGTGCTCCAGGACAGTTCAAATGGGTTGAGGGTTAAAGGAACACGCCAATTTCCTCTCTGTGCGTTCAATAGAAAGCTATCTGTCTGTGAGCTAGCCTAGCTTAGCACAACGAATGGAAGCGGAAACTAGTGGTCTGTATATTTATCTGTCTGTACATAGTATACCTGCATATAATGCTTTTTACATGTCTATAGATACTATATCTATATCTGTACATATTATTAATACTATATCTATATCTGTACATATTCCTTACCTACTCTTACTAGTTACACTGCTGGCCAGTGTCTTTATAGGGAGGTGTAGTGGTTACGTCTTTGCCGTTTTTCCGTGTTCCACCCTCTGTCCAACGCAATAATAATAATAATAATAATAATGGATTCAATTTGTACCGCGCTATACATTCGTGAGAATCTCAGAGTGCTACAGGAGATAGACAAAAGTTAAATGAATACAAAATTTAAAATTAATAAAAAACAATTAAAAAGACTAACAACCAGTGAAATGGAAGAACCTAAGAGTAAAATAAAATAAAAATAATAGTAAAATGAATAGAAGTAAAAATAAAAGTAAAAGAAAATTCAGGCAAAAGCCTTGTTAAAAAGAAATGTTTTTAGGCCCCTTTTAAAAACCTCGACGGATTGTGGTGCTCTCAGGTGGATGGGGAGAGCATTCCAAAGTCTGGGTGCGGCAGAGCAGAAGGCGCGATCACCCATGGAGTGCAGTTTAGTCCTGGGGGCTTTGAGGAGGTAGGCTGTGCCGGAGCGGAGGGAACGTGAGGACTGGGGGGTGAGGAGTTCCTTGAGATAGGCAGGGGCACCACCGTGTACGCACTGGTGAGTGAGGAGGGACACCTTGTACTCAATTCTGTGTTCCACGGGGAGCCAGTGAAGGGATCTGAGGGTGGGGGTGATGTGATCATATTTGCGCACCCTCATCAGGATCCTAGCAGCGACATTCTGGATGGTTTGCAGTTTTTTAATGCTTTTGCTAGGAATCCCGATGAGGAGTGCATTGCAATAGTCCAGCCTGGAGGAAACAAAAGCGTGGACGAGTTTCTCGGAATCTGCCAGGGTGAGTGAGGGGCGGAGTTTAGTGATGTTTCGGAGGTGAAAGAAAGAGGTCTTGCAGAGGTGTTTGATGTGTGTATCATATGTGAGGTGGGGGTCCATTTTCACGCCCAAGTTGGTGACAAGGGTGGAAAGGGGAATGTCCTGACCGGAGAAGGAGATGGTGGTGATGGTGGTTGACCGGACCTGGTGTGGGGTACCGATCAGCATGGCTTGTGTTTTGGAACTGTTGACCTGGAGAAACCTGTGGTTCATCCACGCCTTACGCCTTAGTCTCCTCCAGGCAAGCGGTCAGTGTGGGGGGTGATGAAGGTGATGATGGTGTGATCCGGATATATAACTGGGTGTATTTCCCCATTGCCCATTTCTAAATCGTCTCGTTTAAATGTTTTCGTTCACTGGGAAACTACACTGCCATTTTGGTGCTGCTGACTGACGTCACCACAGCGTAGACTCCTGGCTTTAGTCGCAGAACTAGGATCAGATTTCCCTTACATTCCATAAGCTTAACAATTTGTACAATGGGAAAATAACTGACCCTGCATCTGTGGCTAGTATCTTTCTGGCGATCATAACCATTAATCTCTAAAGCCAACCACCATTTTAAAAAGCAACAACCACGTTACCTATTTGTATTTATATTTTTAATCGTATAACGTTATTTTGCTGCATATTAAATCACTGTAAATACTAATGTAAATCATCGTTTCGTTGTACATATTGTGTATAGTTTATAACGTTATTGTTTTTTATGTAACGTTAGTAGCTAGCTAGCTTGCTAGCTGGCATTCCCGAAACTCCTCTACATGCCCCGATTTAAAATGGTTCTCTCCTCTTTGTATACTTTTGTCATTGTATATACATTGTATATTACTATTGCACTTTACTGTTACATTTGCACTCTGGTTGGATGCTAAACTTCTCGTGGTTGTACTGTACTTGTGCGACAATACATTTGAATGTAATGTAATGTTATGTTCTATTCAAACTTGTTTTGGTCGTTGTGTTTTTCCCTCTTGTGGACGTTTTGAGTATTGCACTCATTTTCTTTAGCTTGTTCTAGCTTTGACGCTATTGGCTGATTCAGTCATGTGACGCTGCCAGGTCAGCTATTTCATTATCCAGAAGGTGTTTTGCCATGAGGTCTGCTCTCAGCTGCAGCTATTTTTCCAGCTCTGTCTGTGCCTTGGAAATGATTGCTTGCAAGTTTTTGTATTGTGCAAGCCTCATATTGTATTTTGTTTATAGATGTGTGAGTCATCTGTGAATGCTCAGTTAACATGTTTGCTTAGTTTTGGATACATTCGTGTCAGCTCCTGGTTAGCCTACCTCTATTGCTAATGTTATGCTAATTCTCAGTCAGCTCAAAGGACTTTCTGTTTCATATTTTAGTTGAGTGAACTTTGTACATATTGTACTTTATTTAAAGGGCACATTCACATCAGCATTAAGTGACATTTGTCACTTTAGCTCATTTAGTCATTTTACATTTAGTTGAAGTAATTTTACACATACAATGTATTTGTATTGTATACTGTAATGTAGGGGTGTAATGATTCCACCTCACAACGATTCGATTCGATTGCGATTATTCAGGCAACGATTCAATGCATCATGAAATCTCTTCATTTGGCCACGATTCGATTCGATTCGATTTGATTCGATTAATTTTCTATACATTTTCTATCAGTTAATTCCCCCAAAAAATTTGAATACACAAATGTGGCTGGGGGAACTGATTCACTCAGCATGAATGGAGTATAGGTCAATAAAAACAATACACAAAAAAAAAACATTAAAAAAAGAAAAAAAAATCTTTCGATTATAATCGAATCTAACATTATTCAAATCGATGCGTCGATTCTAACACATTATAATCAATGCATTTAGATTAATCAATGCATCGTTACACCCCTAGAAATAATGCATTTGAGTGTAATGTAATGTGCAACAGTGTCTCTCACCTGTGTGCGTGCGCACGTGTCTCTGCAGGTCTCTGTAACAGCATCACTCACCTGTGTGCGTGCGCACGTGTCTCTGCAGGTCTCTGTAACAGCGTCTCTCACCTGTGTGCGTGCGCACGTGTTTCTGCAGGTCTCTGTAACAGTGTCTCTCACCTGTGTGCGTGCGCACGTGTCTCTGCAGGTCTCTGTAACAGCGTCTCTCACCTGTGTGCGTGCGCACGTGTTTCTGCAGGTCTCTGTAACAGTGTCTCTCACCTGTGTGCGTGCGCACGTGTCTCTGCAGGTCTCTGTAACAGTGTCTCTCACCTGTGTGCGTGCGCACGTGTCTCTGCAGGTCTCTGTAACAGTGTCTCTCACCTGTGTGCGTGCGCACGTGTCTCTGCAGGTCTCTGTAACAGTGTCACTCACCTGTGTGCGTGCGCACGTGTTTCTGCAGGTCTCTGTAACAGCGTCACTCACCTGTGTGCGTGCGCACGTGTCTCTGCAGGTCTCTGTAACAGTGTCACTCACCTGTGTGCGTGCGCACGTGTTCCTGCAGGTCTCTGTAACAGCGTCACTCACCTGTGTGCGTGCGCACGTGTTCCTGCAGGTCTCTGTAACAGCGTCACTCACCTGTGTGCGTGCGCACGTGTTCCTGCAGGTCTCTGTAACAGCGTCACTCACCTGTGTGCGTGCGCACGTGTTTCTGCAGGTCTCCCGACGTCTTGAAGGCCTTGAAGCACATCTCCTCCGGACACTTGTATGGTTTCTCCCCGGTGTGCGTGCGCAGGTGGGACTTCAGGCCGTAGCCCGTGGCGAAGGCCTTGCCGCACGTGACCACGTCACACTTATAGGGCCTGATGCCCGTGTGGGCTCTCTGGTGGACCTGGGGACGAGGCGGGCAGAGGTCACTGAACAGAGAGTGAGAGAGTGAGTGAGTGAGTGAGTGAGTGAGTGAGTGAGTGAGTGAGTGAGTGAGTGAGTGAGTGAGTGAGTGAGTGAGTGAGTGAGTGAGTGAGTGAGTGAGTGAGTGAGTGAGAGAGAGAGGACGTAAGTGTAGTGGTCGCTTGTCACTCCCCAAATGTATTGACAAGCGTCACAATGTACCCACTGAGATATTTCTTAACTCAGTAACAAAGTTGTGGATGGTTGATAAAAGGTTGAATGTCCAAGCTGCGACTGATGTAGTGTGCAGGGTTTATTGTCCAAAACAATAGTAATGAATGAATGGTTAACAGAACAGTTGTCAATTGTTTGTTTAGGTAAGCAGTTCCAACGGTGTTAACAGGTTTGAACAGGTTTTACATTTTTTTGTATTATTTTCTTTTTTGTATAAGGAAGTTGCATTGTTCATTTCAATACCTGTAATAGTACAGTAGTCCACATGCACACGTGTGCATTCAGTTAAGTTGGAATATGACTGTAATACAAACAGTTCAGTTTGTCAGGTACATGCAACACAGATTACAGTGTTTACATCTGTCTGCTTGAGAAAATCCCATGTTCTGCAATAAAAATTATTGAAGTGAGACGAACAGACTGAAACCTTTATTTTATTAGATAAAACATGTTGACAAAGTGTTACTTTGCAGTTGAAAAAAGGTAATAAATCGCAATATTAATATCGCAATACTCAGCATATCGCAATATGTTTAGTATCGCAATACTATCATATCGTGACTCAAGTATCGTGATAGTATCGTATCGTGAGGCCTCTGGTGATTCCCACCCCTATATGTATGTATGTATATATGTATGTATGCAACTGTGTGTGTGTATCAGTGTTGACACGATACCAACGTTTGACTTTGATACCGATACCAGCCTAAGTATCACAATAGCGAAAATTAAAGTGAAACTTTAGCTGCTCTGTACTGCAACCTATAGAATAGCTCTGCTCTGTTCACTAGGGCTGACCTTCAATTTTTTTTTGGAATTCGAAGCTTCGGGGCCGAGATTCGATTTTAATTCGAAGCTTCAAAATAAAAATAAAAATATATATATTTTTTTATGTTGTGGGACTTGTACAGCACTTTGTTCAACTTTGTCAGTGCTGTAAAGTTTAAACCTTTTTAAATCTTAGACAAACTAAACACGTTGCTTCCATGAAATATTGTAAGCCGTCATTTGAGGCTTTATAAAAGCAGCACAATGAATGAATGAATGAATGAATGACTTTATTTGACAATATAAAAAATAAACATGTGACAGAAGAGCACAGTCGGGATATACTGCCAAGGATGTAACACAAAAAAGCTCAGAGCTTATTTCCATTGTGGTCCTTGTAGGGGGGTGGGGGAATGTGATGCTTAACACATGCATCATACAAAACGTGACATCACAACACATCACATATACCATTTAACATTTATATACATACAGACTCATACAACATGCAAGGGTGCCTTAAGCTAAGTGTCTAGGTATAGTCCCTTTTGAGCCATGTCTTCAGGCTGGACTTGAATCTAACGGCACTGTCTATGGTTCAGTTCACTGGGCAGACTATTCCAATAGACAGCTGCTGAATATAAAAATGACTCCTTCCCCATACAGCTCCTGAATCTGACTGGCACAAAGTCAGTTGAGCTGCGCCTTGTTTGGTAAGCATGGGTGTCTCTGATTCGGTTGAAGTAATTGTTAAAGTACACTGGCACTACCCCATGCACTATTCTGTGAACTAGGCACATCCCTATCTGGTTTACTCTGTCTTCCACCTTAAGCCATCTCATGACCTCAAAGTGAGATGGGTCAAGGTGGGTTCGAGCAGGTAGCCTTAGTATTACCCTGATTAGCTTGTTTTGTGATGTCTGTAGTTTTATTTTCTGACTTTTGGGGGCACTGTTGTACCAGGAGCCACACGCATAGTCATAGTGACACTGTATGAGAGCTCCAGCAAGAATCTTCATCGCTGACTGATCTAAAAAATTAGAGATTCTGGCTAGGTATCTAGTCCTGTTATTTATCTTTGTAAGTGCTTGGTGAGCCATGCTTTCCCCTGATAAGCTGTTTTCCAGGACGCAACCGAGATATTTCACAGATGTTTTGTCTGTGAGAACAGTATCTCCTATTCTAATGTTAAAACCTGGCGATTTTCTGAGCCTGACCTTTGACCCGAATAAAATTGACTCAGTCTTCCCCACGTGGAGGGGCAGCTTGTTGTGGCCTAGCCAGTCGCTAACCTTCTCTAGTTCTGCACTCAATGTCTGCTCAACCACTTTTTTGTCTTTGTGAGACACTAGTAGGGCGGAGTCATCTGCGTTAGGGCTGGGCGATATGACCAAAAACGTTATCGCGATAAAATTATAAAATTATTTTCATATAATTCGATATCGATAATTATCGTCGATATAATGTCCGTCAAGTTTAATTAACTTCTTATGCTGCTGCGAATGTCTCAAGTCGAGTTGATGTCGTCATCAGTCTGCGCACGTTAGCCGACAAGCGGAGTATCTCATGACAATAAATATGACACTAAAATACTCTCTTCCGCCACAATATATTGAAACGGCGTCCACTGTATATCCCACACTACCATAAACGTGGCATCAGAATTCAAAACACACACATACTCGGCACGTAAATATATAAAACAGTGCCGTGCAAGCTAGTTATCCTAGCCAGCCTGTTGGTTCTAAGCGGAGTATCTCATGACAATGTGCTAAATATGACACTAAAATACTCTCTTCCGCCACAATATATTGAAACGGCATCCACTGTATATCCCACACTACCATAAACGTGGCCTCAGAATTCAAAACACACACATACTCGGCACGTAAATATATAAAACAACGCAGTGCAAGCTAATTAGCCTAGCAAGCCTTGTTGTTGAGTGAGTCCTACCTCCTTCCGGGTCTCGGCCATCTCCTTCACTGATTGGTTGTTAGTTGTTGTGCGTAAGTACGTCATCACGTAACGCTGGTTGTTGTTAGTGAGTGTGCTGAGCCGAGGCTGAACGGAGCCAAGCTTGGAAAATCGATATATCGAAACTTTGCGACCACGTTTCATGTTTATTTCGAGGAAATAATTTATCGCGATAGTTATCGTTATCGTTTTATCGCCCAGCCCTAATCTGCGTATAAAAAAAGGTCACATGAGCAAGCTGCTTTCAGGTCATTTATATACAGTAGAAAGAGGAGCGGACCCAAAACACTCCCTTGTGGGACCCCGCACTCTACTGTCCGAGGACTGGAGAGTACTCCGTTTATATCTACCACCTGTCTCCCTGTTAGGTAGGAACCAATCAATTTCTGAGCTGCCTCATTAAAGCCTAGGGCCCTAAGCTTCATTAACAAGATGTTGTGATCCACTGAATCAAATGCCTTCTGGAGGTCTAACATTACCATTCCACAGAACTTTCCCTCGTCTACCTCTTTCCTGATGTAATCTGTGAGGAACAGCAGGCAGGTGTCTGTGGAGTGGGACCTCCTGAAACCTGATTGGTATTTGTACATGATGTTATTAGTGGAGAAATACCCGTCTATTTGCTCATATACTAGCCTCTCTATGGTTTTTGATAGAACGCCCAGGATGGAAATGGGTCTGTAGTTACCCGGTTCCAATTTGTTTCCCTTTTTGTGGAGAGGAATAACTCTTGCCGATTTCATTTCGCTTGGAAATGTTCCTGTGTCAATGGCTAGGTTGGTAATGTGAGCTACATATGGGGCAATGATTTCTGCAGCATCCTGCAAGAATTTACCAGGGATGTTGTCTAATCCAGTAGCCCTTGAGGTGTCAAGTTTTTTAAGCTTTTCCTGGACCTCCATCTCCATCTCATGAACACAAATCTGTCAGTGCCGAGTCCGACCTCATCTTAAATAACAAACAGCATTGCTTGTTGTAGTTAACAAAGAGAGGCAGAGTTGATTTTGCAACCCACATTTTTTTTAAATATGTAATATTCATATTTTTTCTTTTTTTTTTTTTTTTACATAATCGAATTAAATTTTCATATTCGAAGCCTATGCCCATCGAACGAAGCTTCGAAGTATTTAAGACAGCCCTAGTGTTCACTTTATAATGTTGTCTGACTGAGTATTGACAACACGCTTAGTATTGTCGAATGCACAAAAAATTATAATAATAATAATATTATCATTTTCTTTTTCTTTTTCTTCATTCTTTCCAAAAGAAAAGAGGCCTAGAAGCATGGCTAACGCTAATGGCACGCATACCAGAGGCTAACTGCCTAAGAAAACAGGCACAGAGGCACTGAAAGAGGATTTCACCCATCTAATGAACACACTAGACTAGATAAATATCAAGATGTATCCATCAGTGGACCAATTGCATGCCTTTGCAGAGGACAAGAAGCCTTCAGTTGACTCCTTCAGACATTAAGCACCCCCACAGCCCAAATGGAATGCATTTTTATTTATTTTTTAATAATAAAGATTTTTTATTTTTTTTGTATTTAAAAAAAGAAAAGTAGTCGACTATCGGCTAATTTCGGCCAATCATAGTCGACTATCCAAATCCTTAGTCGGGGACAGCCCTAGTGTATATATATATATGTGTGTGTGTATATGTGTGTACCTTGAGGTTGTAACATGCGTTACTTTATGAAGAAGATGTCAATGTGTTGATAAATGAAGTGTGGGCCCAATATGTTAGGATATGCCAATGTCAGCATATTTGGGTCACTTGACCTTTAAGATTCCAGATATGGGTGTGGTTAGGGGCGGTCCTAACCATCAGGGGGCCATCTTGGATTGGAATCATGCCTCATGGAGTTTTTGTTTGCTACTGCTATTGTGAGAGGAAGGAGGGATTTTGCCAGGCCTCCTAAAAGATTCTCCATTAACCAAGGACAGTTCAGCTGCAGTGGTGCTAATGGACTGTAAAGCTGACAGGACTGTTCTTATTAAGATGTGGATCAACCCAGGACTTATCACCTTTTGGACACTCAAAGGTTTGAGTGTTGTTGGACACTACTAGCTCTACCATGCAGGCTGCATGGTCTGGTAGGCCTGAACATTATACATGGTAACATTAGACATGGTAACATTATACATGGTAACATACATGGTAACATACATGGTAACATTATACATGGTAACATTATACATGGTTACATTAGACATGGTAACATTATACATGGTAACATTATACATGGTAACATACATGGTACATTATACATGGTAACATTATACATGGTAACATTATACATGGTTACATTATACATGGTAATATTATACACGGAACATTATACATGGTAACATTATACATGGTAACATACATGGTAACATACATGGTAACATTAGACATGGTAACATTATACATGGTAACATTATACATGGTAACATACATGGTAACATACAGGGTAACATTATACATTATACATCGTAACATTATACATGGTAACATACATGGTAACATACATGGTAACATTAGACATGGTAACATTAGACATGGTAACATTATACATGGTAACATACATGGTAACATACAGGGTAACATTATACACGGTACATTATACATGGTAACATTATACATGGTAACATACATGGTAACATACATGGTAACATTATACATGGTAACATTATACATGGTAACATTATACACGGTACATTATACATGGTAACATACATGGTAACATACATGGTAACATACATGGTAACATTAGACATGGTAACATTATACATGGTAACATTATACACGGTACATTATACATGGTAACATACATGGTAACATACATGGTAACATTAGACATGGTAACATTGGACATGGTAACATACATGGTAACATACATGGTAACATACATGGTAACATTAGACATGGCAACATTAGACATGGTAACATTATACATGGTAACATTATACATGGTAACATTAGACATGGTAACATTATACATGGTAACATTATACATGGTAACATACATGGTAACATACAGGGTAACATTATACACGGTACATTATACATCGTAACATTATACATGGTAACATACATGGTAACATACATGGTAACATTATACATGGTAACATTATACATGGTAACATTATACATGGTAACATACATGGTAACATACAGGGTAACATTATACACGGTACATTATACATCGTAACATTATACATGGTAACATACATGGTAACATACATGGTAACATTAGACATGGTAACATTATACATGGTAACATTATACATGCTAACATACATGGTAACATACATGGTAACATGATACATGGTAACATTATACATGGTTACATTATACATGGTAACATTATATATGGTAACATTGTACACGGTAACATTATACATGGTAACATTTATGTTGGGGCTAATGGACTGTAAAGCTGACAGGACCGTTCTTATTGGTTTGAGATTATTTTTGTTGTACCATACGTTGCTATGGGGTGCCCCATTTATTTTGATCCTCCTTTTGGTTAATACAACACTTTGAATTTAACACTGTTCCAGTACTCTCATTCTTTATAGCTGAACAGGTTTGTTTATTATTTCAAGCTTGTTACAAGGTGGTGTGCTGTGTGTGTGTGGTACCTCAAGATTGTGTGCTGTGTATGTTTATGTAAGTGTGTGCGTGTATATGTGTGTACCTTGAGGTGGTGTGTATGTGTGTGGTACCTTGAGGTGGTGTGTGTGTGTGTGTGTGTGTGTGTGTGTGTGGTACCTTGAGGTGGTGTGTGTGTGTGTGTGTGTATGTGTATGTGTGTGTACCTTGAGGTGGTGTGTGTGTGTGCATGTATGTGTACCTTGAGGTGGTGTGTGTGTGTGTATGTGTGTGTACCTTGAGGTGGTGTGTGTGTGTGTGCATGTATGTGTACCTTGAGGTGGTGTGTGTGTGTGTGTGTATGTGTGTGAACCTTGAGGTGGTGTGTGTGTGTGTGTATATGTGTGTACCTTGAGTTGTGTGTGTGTGTATATGTGTGTGTACCTTGAGGTGGTGTGTGTGTGTATGTGTGTGTACCTTGAGGTGGTGTGCGGTGGTGTACAGGCGACCACAACCTTCGTATTCACAGCGGAACGCCTTCTCTGCTATCTGGCTCTTGGAGGAGGAGCTCCACGCCTTGCCTTCAAACACCACCTGGAGAGGAACCAGAGCTCATCACAGACACACAGCCACGCCCCCTCACCTGGACAGACCACACCCCCTCACCTGAACAGACCACACCCCCTCATATCTGAACAGACCACACCCCCGCATCTGAACAGACCACACCCCCTCATCTGAACAGACCACACCCCCTCATATCTGAACAGACCACACCCCCTCATATCTGAACAGACCACACCCCCTCATATCTGAACAGACCACGCCCCCTCATATCTGAACAGACCACACCCCCTCATATCTGAACAGACCACACACCCTCATCTGAACAGACCACACCCCCTCATATCTGAACAGACCACGCACCCTGATATCTGAACAGACCACACCCCCTCATATCTGAACAGACCACACCCCCTCATATCTGAACAGACCACACCCCCTCATATCTGAACAGACCACGCCCCCTCATATCTGAACAGACCACACACCCTGATATCTGAACAGACCACACACCCTCATATCTGAACAGACCACGCCCCCTCATATCTGAACAGACCACACACCCTGATATCTGAACAGACCACACACCCTCATATCTGAACAGACCACGCCCCCTCACCTGAACAGTGGAGCCGTCTGTGATCCCGTTAGCAACCATCATGTTCTCATCCACCTCCATCTAGAGAGACAGAGAGACAGACAGACAGTTAGACAGTTAGACAGGCAGGCAGACAGACAGTTAGACAGATTCTACTGACTCACACCTGGGTTTGTCTACAACGCCGGTGCTCCTGGCGGATGTTTCTCAAAGAAACCTTATTCAGTTAAAGCCAGACGACTAAAATAAACATCATAAAAGAACTTCACCTGTCAACCTCTCACGCCGTTTCTTAAAAAGACAGATAAGAACCGATATCCAAGTTTTAACTTGACAAATCGTTTAAAAACATGGGGATTCATACATAATTCCACTGTTACCCGAGTAACTGGGTGTTTCTGCCGCTTGAAATAACCCTCCTGGCTCGCTGGTGACATCATTGGCAAGCTGTGGAGGTGATCTTCCAACAAAGCCTGTCGATGTGTCCCTTCTCAAGATAAACTCACCAGGATCAGTCACCAACCTGACCGTCTGACCAGCCTGCTGTTGTCCAGGAACAGACCTCTCATGCGGTCATGTCACCATGACGTCAAAACCACGGTAGGGGTGTAACGGTACACAGACGCCACGGTTCGGCACGTACCTCGGTTTTGGGGTCACGGTTCGGTATGAGTTCGGTACAACAGGAAACAAATATTTATAATGATTATTATTATATTTATCATTATTATTATAATTATTAAATATCATTATTTTATATTAAGTTATACTTAGCTCCACCTAGGCTTGCCGCGGTAGTCAGTGATACCGGTGTCATTCTGTGTTCAGGAATCCACTGAGTAAATTAATTGCCCCGCCAGTGTAAGCTTTTTAAGTTTTAGTTTCACTTCTAGAGTAGATTTTTGCTTCACGTGAAGCAGAGAAAGAAGACTCTAGAGAAGAGATGACATGTTACACAACAATGGCAGAGGATTTATCAATATTTTGGATTTTTTTTTTATCCACTTTTTCTCCTCTTTTTCTATTTTTCTCCCATCCCAATTACCCGCTGTGCCAATTCTCCCCTCCCCTGTCTTGAACGTTGCTCGCATATGCCCCCCACTGGCCGGTTGTAGGGAGGATAGAAGCCTTGCATCACGTGTCCCCTCCGACACACGACGAGGCAGCCTGTCACATCTTTTCACCCGCCAGCGCGGACTCTCATTGGCGAGGAGTAACGTGTGGGAGGCTCACACTACGCCGCCATTTCCTGTCTCTGCTGTGCAGGCGTCCCCCAACCGACCTGTAGGAGTCGCTGTCCACAACGTCCAGATTACCACCCATCGACTTCAACCCGCTAACTCTGCCAATTGAGTTAGTATGACTGGCCCAAGCCGGAGGCAACGGCGACAGCCGGAGTCGAACCTGGTGTCTCTTGCGTTGGTGATGAGCGCAATGTCCGCTGCGCCACCCAGCCGCCCTTCAATATTTTGGATTTAAACACCACAGCAGCTTGACTGGAGAGGAGCTCAGAGGACCAGTCCAGATCAGCAAAAGTATGTTCGCGTGTTTGTTAGTTTTTTCTCGGATCAGCTGTGAGGGGGAAAGTAGCGCAGAAGAAAGTTAGTGTGTGTGTGTGTATTTCCATTGTTTAACATTATTAGGCGACCAAGAAAAGGATGAAAATGTTCAGTCTATTGTAATGACCCTGCTGTGTTACAAACATATCATTCATTCATGGTTTTGTTTCAGGGACACCTGTAGTAAAGGGGGAGGGGAGGAGGGGAGAAACAGCCCAGGTCGGATTGCGCGGTTGTTAATTTGTTCTGTCGGCTTGTCATTGTGCCTTTACAAGCTTCAACGTTTTATTCATCATCTAAATGTGGCAATAGGGAGGTGTAGTCTGACGTCACTTTGGAGCGCCTGCAAGCTCCACCCGTATAGGGAGGTGTAGTCTGACGTCACTTTGGAGCGCCCGCGAGGTCCACCCGTATAGGGATTTATCATTGGGAAAATGGATTATTGGCTATTGTAACAATTCTGCCTCATGAACATTGAAAAGCTTTCCATTTTGCACAAAACGAGTTCCCTTCTATCACTAACATTATTGTTTAAAGGTCCCATGTTTTGCTATTCCTTTCACTATTTGGGCAATTTTACACAATTCCTGTGAGTCTATGGAACACATCTGTACGTTTTAAAAAAAAAAATTTAAATCATTGTTTTGTATTTCTAATCAAGTACTCTGAAGCAGCATTTTTCCACTTCAAGATTTCAAGCTGTTTTGGGCTGGGCTCAGCCCATACTCACAAAGCGCTTTGAGTGACAGTCACCCACAGTCTGCACTGGCAGACAGAGAGAGACATAGAGAGATAGAGGGGGAGACTAATTAATTTCGCCGCAGGGGGGCATAATCCCACGGGACAATGCATTGGTAACTTGTTTCAAATGACAATATATACCCTGTGAATATTATTGCACGGATCGGAATATGCGTGGGAGTGTGCGTGTGCGCTATGATATTTTGCGATCAGGTTGATGTGACGCAAGTGCCGACAGAGAGAGAGGGAGAGAGAGACAGAGACAGACAGAGACAGACAGAGAGAGGGAGAGGAGAGCGCGGGTGCGTTTCCCCACACACACACACACGCAGTCGGGAATGTGTGTAAATGCTCCGAGACGACTCGAGGGAGAGAGAGAGAGGAGAGATGCGTCCCGACTGCGTGTTTCCCCACACACACGCAGTCGGGAGTGTGTTTAAAATGCTCCGTATCCCTCTCTCTCTCTCCCTCTCCTTCTCTGCTCTCTCTCTGTCGGCACCCGCGCCACGTCAATCCGTTTGAGGAAGTGTCAGTATTTTCCACTCACTCTGTTGTTGAGCGAATGGTTGAGTGTGCGTAAGAATTGTTATACGTCACAGGTACGCGGAATTCAGAATGGCTTAGTTCAGTGGGGTAGGACATATGATCTGGACTGATAAGCCAAAATGAGAATTAGAGACACAGACCCCATTGATACAACCCCACATTGCTACAAAACAATGCTAAACACTGGAAAAGGCAATTTATAAGACATGGGACCTTTAAGCATTTTTGGTTGAAATAAAATTCTGCGATTATTTTTTACGATTAATTGCGAATCTTTTCATGTTGAGCTATAGATTGTGGATGAATACGCGCAGAAAGGTACACCATGCAAATGTTAATGCTTTATTTGTTTTAAACGAGACGATTTAGAAATGGTCAATGGGGAATTACATTGCGTTTTCAAGATGGTGGACCGGCCGGAAAAACGGCAATAACGTAACCACTACACCTCCCTATACAAGCTTGATATTCAAGGATCAAAGTAAGCCAGTGTAAAGTAAAGATATTGAGCATACATTTGTAAAATGTGCAACCCTATAGTGTCGTATGAGACGTATTCGTTGTATGGCTGGATGTACCGAACCGTGGCGTCCGTACCGTGAAGTTGCGGGACGAATACATGTACCGTTACACCCCTAAATGAAGGAGCCTTGCTAAGCTCCAAGCCATCAGGGAAAACCCCTCCCACCCACTATACACAGACTTGGCTGACAGGAAGAGCATGTTCAGTGCTAGGCTAACACTCCCTAAATGTAGCACTGAACGGCACAGGAAGTCCTTCATTCCGACAGCCATCAGACTTTACAACGAATCACTGTGCCTCACTGCATCACTGAGCACAGAGTGGCAGTTACCATCTTCCTGGACTCTTACTTTTGAAACAACACTGTACAATATTACCCTTAGTGTAGACGTCTGTATATTTTTACTGTATATTTTATTCTATTCTTAGGCAATTTGTTTTGTTATTCTTATTCGTGACTTTGTTCTGTCTAAATGTTTAATGTAATTTAATGTAATTTAAGTAGTTGTATTCTATTCTATTCTAAACCATGGTGCATTCTTTACCCACCTATGGCAGAAATGAATGGTCTTTTCCTTTACAGTTTGACCAGTAATGTTGTCCTTGATGCTGCACGTGGAGTTTTGCGTTTCACCAAAAGGTTCTATGTTTTGTTAACATTCCCGTTTTTTAAAAGCCAAATTGTTAACTAACCCTAAATGACCGGACGACGTTGCTGAGAACGCACTGGTGACGTCAGGTGACCTGATCTGCAGCGCTAAGCTAGCTTTGGCCAGCGATCTTTCCCTTTTTTTTTTTTTTTTTTAAACTGCAGCTTAAAATTCTAAATCCCCTGCCTCATCGGAGAGAGACATGTGTATCAGAAGGCTTTGTTCACAGGAACCACAGCTGCAGGGACCACAGATGAAGCTATGAGAGATCTATTAATAGTCCATTCATCGTCCTAGAGCTGCAGGGGAGACTGGAGACTCAGGTGAAGCCAGAAAACACACCGTCCTCGAGAGGTCTATAGAGAGAGGTCTATAGAGAGGTCTAGAGAGAGGTCTATAGAGAGGTCTATAGTGAGAGGTCTATAGAGAGGTCTAGAGAGAGGTCTATAGAGAGGTCTATAGTGAGAGGTCTATAGAGAGAGGTCTATAGAGAGGTCTAGAGAGAGGTCTATAGAGAGGTCTATAGTGAGAGGTCTATAGAGAGAGGTCTATAGAGAGAGGTCTATAGAGAGAGGTCTATAGAGAGGTCTAGAGAGAGGTCTATAGAGAGGTCTATAGTGAGAGGTCTATAGAGAGAGGTCTATAGAGAGAGGTCTATAGAGAGAGGTCTATAGAGAGGTCTAGAGAGAGGTCTATAGAGAGAGGTCTATAGAGAGGTCTAGAGAGAGGTCTATAGAGAGAGGTCTATAGAGAGGTCTATAGAGAGAGGTCTATAGAGAGGTCTAGAGAGAGGTCTATAGAGAGGTCTATAGTGAGAGGTCTATAGAGAGAGGTCTATAGAGAGAGGTCTATAGAGAGCGGTCTAGAGAGAGGTCTATAGAGAGGTCTATAGAGAGAGGTCTATAGTGAGAGGTCTATAGAGAGGTCTAGAGAGAGGTCTAGAGAGAGGTCTATAATGAGAAGTCTATAGAGAGAGGTCTAGAGAGAGGTCTATAATGAGAGGTCTATAGAGAGAGGTCTAGAGAGAGGTCTATAGAGAGAGGTCTATAGAGAGAGGTCTATAGAGAGAGGTCTATAGAGAGGTCTAGAGAGAGAGGTCTATAGAGAGGTCTAGAGAGAGGTCTATAGAGAGGTCTATAGAGAGAGGTCTATAGAGAGAGGTCTATAGAGAGGTCTAGAGAGAGGTCTATAGAGAGGTCTATAGAGAGGTCTATAGAGAGAGGTCTATAGAGAGAGGTCTATAGAGAGAGGTCTATAGAGAGGTCTAGAGAGAGGTCTATAGAGAGAGGTCTATAGAGAGAGGTCTATAGTGAGAGGTCTATAGAGAGAGGTCTATAGAGAGGTCTATAGTGAGAGGTCTATAGAGAGGTCTATAGAGAGAGGTCTATAGTGAGAGGTCTATAGAGAGAGGTCTATAGAGAGGTCTATAGAGAGAGGTCTATAGAGAGAGGTCTATAGTGAGAGGTCTATAGAGAGGTCTATAGAGAGGTCTATAGAGAGGTCTATAGAGAGGTCTATAGAGAGAGGTCTATAGAGAGAGGTCTATAGAGAGAGGTCTATAGAGAGGTCTAGAGAGAGGTCTATAGAGAGGTCTATAGAGAGGTCTATAGAGAGAGGTCTATAGTGAGAGGTCTATAGAGAGGTCTAGAGAGAGGTCTATAGTGAGAGGTCTATAGAGAGAGGTCTAGAGAGAGGTCTATAGTGAGAGGTCTATAGTGAGAGGTCTATAGAGAGAGGTCTATAGAGAGAGGTCTATAGAGAGGTCTATAGTGAGAGGTCTATAGTGAGAGGTCTATAGTGAGAGGTCTATAGAGAGAGGTCTAGAGAGAGGTCTATAGTGAGAGGTCTATAGTGAGAGGTCTATAGAGAGAGGTCTATAGAGAGAGGTCTATAGAGAGGTCTATAGTGAGAGGTCTATAGTGAGAGGTCTATAATCCAGTGGGTGAAGAAGCCGACCTTGACGCCGTAGTTGTCCAGAGCAGCGATGGCGTCGGCCTCCACCACCGACGCCATCGCCATCAGCTCCTCCAGGCCGCCGCCCCCCCCGGGCTGCAGGGTGAGCACGGTGCCCCCGCCCGAGTGCAGGGTGGGGGGGTGGTGGAGGTAGGCCGTGCTGCCGTCCTCCAGCTCCACCGCCTCCACCGCGCCGGGGTCGTAGCCGTCTGCGCCAAGGAGAGAACATTCACTGTTATTTTCTGTTTCAGTTTAAATTCAGTTAAAATGTTCAGTTATTCTTTTTAATAGAATGGATCATTCAAATCAAAAGGGTATTGCACATAAATAGGCACTTCAGATAATCCGTCAGAACGTTGATCGGCTCAGCTGACCGACAATAAATCAAAATGACCCCATTAATTCACCATCGTAGCCTATAATAATAACAGCATTGCATCAACCGGTTTTAATAAACAAACAGAAACAGGAGCATGTGCATTAGGCTATGAAAATTAGGCTGCCTCTAAATATAAAAATGTATTAAATAAGATTGGTCTGCTTGACTTTAAAAAGAAAATATATGAATTTTCTTTTTATTATAATAATTAATAAAAAAACATATTTATAATATATATATTTTTCGACTCCGACATGCAAATTGAATGTGGAGACTGGCACAGCTATACGAAAATTCTTAAATTCTAACTCATCCCTAACGTTGACCTGTGCGTTGACCTGTGCGTTGACCTGTACATTGACCCTACACGTTGACCTGTACGTTGACCTGTACGTTGACCTGTGTGTTGACCTGTACGTTGACCTGTACGTTGACCTGTGCGTTGACCTGTATGTTGACCTGTGCGTTGACCTGTACGTTGACCTGTGCGTTGACCTGTACGTTGACCTGTGCGTTGACCTGTACGTTGACCTACCTAGCGGCGTGTGGTGAATGAAGGCCGTGGTGCCGTCTTCCAGCTGCACCGCCTGGCCGTCCTCAAAAGGTAGAGTTTCTGGTATCAGGATGGAGGAGACACAGGGAGATGTGAGTTGTTGCAGACGATCCATGTGATCATCCGTCGGTATGTGTGTCAATGACGATGTGCACGACTAGCCCCTTTCGTGACTGTGATGCACCGAGTGACTCCACAGTCACTTGCTCCTCAATAGGAAACCAACGTATGTTGACCATGAAGGACTGGTTATATTTCGTATAGCTCTGCTCAGCGTCATAGTGGCAATACTCTTCACTTCAGTACTTGCACTGAATAAATTCTCACAATGTACCTTTACATACCATCATCTGTCTGGCCACACACACCATCATCTCCTTCTTCAATTTTCACCACGTTGAGTGCCTGTGTATACCAATCACTTTTGAGATTGAAATCGTTTGAAGAAAGTAGAACAGAATCAAGGAGATACGTTGACATTATATCTTTGTTTTCTCTCTCGCTATTTTCGAGAAAATACGGCGATAATGTCTTCGCCACTGGGGTGTCTGGAAGATGATGATCATTCTGACCTCCAACGGCTTTTTCGTATTAGGGGCTCGCGTCGCTGGTCTAATCCCCACCTGCAGTCCTCCAAGCTGCAGCTGGACAGGTATTACCTTCGGTTCTGCAGCTGGACTGTGCAGGAGGCGTCGGCTGTTGTGAGAAACTGGCTACCTCTGGGTGAGTGATGTTTTTGCTACGCAAGTGCCAGTTGTGTTGCTATGGGGGGATTAGCTGCACAATTTACGAAAGCCGGCCCCAGACTAGTATCCTTTGTTCTGCCTCTTAGACGGCAGAGGGGGGGTCCTGGTTTGAAGCCCACCGTAGTCAATCTAGTGGGCCGCGACCAAGATCTGTGGTTAAAACCCGGGATCTTTTGGACGAGCGGATTCTTCTCCGTCATGTGAAGGCCCCATCTTTCAAGTTGAAAGTTACCCTCACGAGGAAAAGTGAGTTTGGTGCTTCATTATCGGAAGCACCACGCTCAAGTCGGCTGCAGCCTATGAAGGAAGTGTGCTGACGCCGCTGTATATCTGCACCGTTCTGGAAACTGTGTTGATTTCTTTTTCTCTTCTCTCTTAGGATGAGGAGGTGAGTCAGACGGCGGCTGTCTGAAGTGTTGACTTATTGCGTTCTCGTGTGCAGTTTCGGTGATAGCTGCTTAGCTTGCGTGCTAGCTGGGTGAGCTAACTGTTAGCCAGTTAGCTGTTAGCTGCGGTGCTGGCTCGTTGTGTTCACTAGGCCAGGAGCGTTAGCTTGTTGCTACCAGTCGGCCTTAGTTGGCTGTTAGCTTATGCTACACCGTTGAACATTAGCCGTGAGGATAACAGGCCATAACACTCTGACTACGACGTCATCTTTGACAGATGATGTTAGTCGGCCCTACACCGTGTTGCCCCGCCAGCGAGGACTTTCGTCAACATGGAGAGACCAGTGTTTGCAGTCCTCTCAGCCTGCATTCATGGTGTAGGTAAGGGTCCTTCTGGACGCTTAACGCCTCTTCCTTCCTTCCCTTCTAAATGTTTTGTAATAACGATGTTTTTTTCCAAAACGTGTGTTGCTGCACTACATTGGGGATACGACATGTGTTGTGTGTGAATTGTCTTGTCGCTGGTATAGTTTCTCTCTACCTAGAAAATCTGTGTTGTTTTTTACGTGAGTAAAAATGAACTGGTTTGGTTGTGATGAGCACTTGTGTGTTCATGTAACGTTAGTTAACGTGGTTGAGCTCACAACTAGTTGGGTTAATAACCCTGCAAAGCTATGTTTAGTGACATATGATTGAGGGGTGAGTCCTTCTCTCAGCCTGTGATGACAATAAACAGGTAGCGTGTTCACATATTAACAGGGCAGTACCTGTTCAACCTAGTCGTATCAAGGGTAAGGTGGGGAGGGGTGATTCCCCCCCGGTTTCCCTGGGGCTTCCCCCCCTCCTCTCAAACATGTTTTGTTTACAATATATTGTTTCACTATGTTTGTGGGGATACGGTGTAATCCCTCAACTTCTGCTGGGGTTGTGCTCCTGCTTGGGAAAACGATTTTTTCCTAGGGAAAGGATTGTTTTGGTCGCTATCATGTGGACTTAGCAAGGCCTGTGGGCCAGTACTTAATCGAGGACTTTTTTTTCTTTTTAACAAATGTTTTTTATTTTCCCTTTTTTAACATAAAACTAGACACACAATACATTAACAGTAGAAATCCACAATAAATCACAGGACTATGACCGACATAATAATAACAATAATGACAGTCCAATACTTAAATAAAAATAAATGTAGATTAAAAGATATACACATAATAAATACAATACAATACATATGCTCTTGCTTGCTCCCCCCCCCCCCCCTCAGGACCCCCTCTTGGACTATCCATCCATTATTCCGTTTAACACCAGGAATTACAAATTCATATGCTATCCTTTATCCTCTCCATCACATCTAACCAGGTTGCTATGCTGGCTTCATTAACACATAAAATTTGTGCGGTAGATATCTCTAGATAAATCACATCGAGATAGGTAAGAACCCATACCTTCCGGCACATTTTATCCGGTTGAATCCAGCGTGATGCTATCAGCTTTTTAGCAGCCGCAAGACCGGACAAAATTAGTCTCTTTACCTGTATAGAGGCTGCTAACTGAGACACATCATTCAACAACAATACAGAAGGCAGTACAGGTATGGTCAAAAATAAAAATTCTGATAATTGCGTGGTTACTTCTTCCCAGAATATCTTAACAGGAGGGCATTCACAATACATATGCATAAATGTACCCATATCACCGTTTAAACATAAGGAGCATCGAGGGTCTTGTTTGAGCCCCATTAGGTGCAAACGTCTAGGAGTTAAGTAAGTCCTATGAATACAATTAAGATGAATCTGTTGATGATCCGGGTTGCGTGATGACAGCCGTACGTTTGCCCAAACTTCATCCCAATCAAAATCTACTTCCAAGTTTGGTATATCCTTCCTCCAGATTAAGTCTAGAGGAAGGACATCATATGAGGACGTAAGTAAGTGACGATAAAAGTCAGAGACGAAGCCTCTCGATGTCTCCTTTTCATAAAAGAATTTGTGATATCTATGGTGCTCAAGTGGCACCTTTAATGGGACTCCATGAGCCCTTAAAGCTGCTCTTAATTGTAGATAGAAATAAAAAGTTGGCGAGGTTAAATTTGTTAGATATATCTTTATAGCTGCAAAAACCCCGGTTGTTGAAGACATCCCCCAATGTATGTATGCCCTTCTTTTCCCATTTGGTAAATCTGATCTGTTGTTGTGCAATAAGGAGTGAATTGTTATTAAATAGGGGAGAATGACATCATGCCATCAATGCCATTTATGTTGGTTAGTAAATTTTTTCTGTGTGTCATGCCATATCCGGATCACATGTGTAATAAGAGGGCCAAATTTCAAGTTGCATTGCTTAATTGATAAGTTGGTGTATACTATATCCTGCAGTCTATGTGGTGCCACTATGTTCTCCTCGAATGGTCTCCAGGATACAGATGCTTGATAATCAAACCAGGTGATCAGTGGTCTTAAAGAGAACGCTTTAAAATAGTAGCTGAAGTCTGGAAATGCTAAACCCCCGTCGCCTTTATTTCTCTGTGCAGTGGATCTTTTTATTCGTGGAGGTTTGTTGTTCCAAATAAATTTATATGCGGCAGAGTGTAATTTTTGCCAGTAACCAACAGGGGGGGGGGGGGGGGGGGGGGGGGTAACGGCAACATCGAGCTGAAAAAGTTTATTCTATTCTAAAGTTTATGCACTGAGTTTTTTAATTTTGACCACCTGCCGAAGTCGTTTGTGATCCTATCTAGGACTCCGGTATAATTATACTTCACCGTTTGGCATATAGTGGGGAATATTTCAACTCCAAGACATCTAAAGTGTTCTACCATTGGTATATTTACTGGGAGTGAGGTAGTCACATTAAGTGGAAGGAAGGCCGATTTTGGCCAGTTTATCTTAAATCCCGATAGATTGCCAAAATCATCTATTACCTTGAGAAGATGAGGTAGTGAGGTGGTAGGGTTTTGCATGAACATTATTACATCGTCGTCCGCATATAAACTGTTATGATGCTGTGTGCCCTTAATTGAAATCGGCTCTATGGATTGGGATTGTCTTATATACTGTGCCAAAGGTTCTAGAGAGCAAACAGTCCGGGACTAAGAGGACAACCCTGTCTGAACGAACGCGACACAGGGACGTTTGGGGAGGTGAATTTCCCTGTTATAATCATGGCCGACGGATCTGTGTATAGTACTTTGATCATATTAATGAATCCGTCTCCTAACCCCATCCTTCCAAGTACTGCCCATAAATAAGACCATTCCAGCCTATCAAAGGCCTTCATCGCATCCAAGGATAATACAGCTACAGGAGGTACAGCCTCCTTGCTGGCGTCTATCACATGCAGTAACCGTCTAATATTATCCGTGATCAGGCGGCCTCTTATGAAGCCTGTCTGATCAGGATGAACTAAAGATGTCATATGCTTTTGAAGTCTGATGGCTAGTACCTTAGAGTACAGCTTAATATCGGTTCCGAGGAGGCTTAAGGGTCTATAACTATCACATTCGGTGGGGTCTTTGTCTTTTTTAAGGAGGACAGATATGAGTGCCATATTAACGTCCCTGGAGAAGTTCCCCTCTTTGATTGAGTATAAATCATGTCAAGTAATAGGGGTCCAATTACATCCCAACATGAGAGGTACAGTTCTGGTGGGATACCATCCCATCCAGGGGCCTTACCACTTTGCAATTCAGATATAGCCTCCCTAAGTTCCTCTAGTGTAATAGGTGCATCTAACTGTTTAGCGTCTTCCTCTGAAAGTTTAGGTAGGTTAATTTGATCAAGAAATGTATCCAGTTTATTATGATCGAATACCACTTCTGACTTGTACAGGTTAGAGTAAAACGCACTAAAAGTCTCGTTGATTTTCTTGGGGTCTGTAACAAGCCCTTGTTGGTCCTTAATAGCGGGTATATCAGCAAATTGTGCATTGGATCGTATCTTCATAGCTAGTAGGTGACTCGGTTTAGAGCCATGAAAGTAATAATGTTGTCTTGTACTGCATATCTGAAATTCAGATTGTTGTCTCAAAATGGAGTTAATCTCTTTTTTTAACACTTTAATTTGAGACTCCAATCGACATGAGTAGCTGCATTGTAAAGAAGAGAACAACGACGAGTAAAGCGTTTCCAGTTCTACCAATTTGGATTAACGTTTCTTGCGGAGGTTGGAGGCAAAGACAGTAATGTTTTCCTTAATAAAACCCTTTACCGATCTCCATAACATTCTGGGGTCTTGTACCGAACCCGCATTAATCTGCAGGAATTCATTTAGTTTAATGTTGAATTGTGAATTGAATTCAGTGTTTTTCAACAGTGTCGAGTTAAAACGCCATCTTGGGGCTCGGGATGTCATTCTACTAAATGAGCCCTTTAGGAGTAAATACCTGTGATCTGATAGTGCACTGGGTCCCAATTCCACGTCAAAGCTATCAAATAGTCTAGGGGAAGCAAAAACATAATCTATTCTAGAAAATGTCTTGTGTCTTGCTGAGAAAAAAAGAGTACTCTCGGGCCGTTGGGTTGAGTAATCGCCACAGATCATTTACACCTGTATCCTTGGCCCAAGCCTGTAATGCATTAGAGGCCTGTTTCTGATCATTGGAAGTGGTGAGATTAGATTTATCAATCAAGGGATCCCAAGAGGACTTGTGTCTTCTCTCGTTATGAAAAACGGCGTTCCTCTTACGGTAGTGAGAGTGTACTTTTGCCTTTTTTGTTGTGATGGAGGGTTGTGTGTGTCGTTAAGATCCACAACTGGGTTAGCTGTTGGCCTACAGAAGTCACATGTGTAAGCTCTGGTACCGGGGCTCTTAAAGGGGCCCTCTCTGGGTCTGTGTTTTTCTTTGTAAAATTCAGACGGCAGGTTTCGCACATGAGTCTATGTGAAGCTGTTAAACGCTTCAGGTAGCATGCTATGACTGGTGTCATAGCTCTACTTTGTCATTACATCGTATCAGGGGTGAGGGGTCATAAAGGGTTGAACTGGTAAAACCTTCCTCCCCTTTTTCTGATTGGTCAGGGGTTAAAACCCCCTGTCCTTCGGGCTTCCTGTCATGTTGCTGGATCAGCGCGTTACAGGGTAGGGGGGGGAGTTTCCTGGTCCCACGCCATATTGGGCGGTGGACCACGGAAATTCCCCCGCCATAGAGTATGTCACTGGGCGCGTTTCTATTGGTAAGACTTCCGTGGGTTGTTCAGGCTCCATGTTATGGACCTCTGTTACAGGGAGTTTCAGAGCCTCCTCCTCAGGGAGTTCAGAGCCTCCTCCTCAGGGAGTTTCAGAGCCTCCTGTGAGTTCAGACCCTCCCTCCCAGTGAGGGAGCCTCCTCAGAGTTTCAGAGCCTCCTCCTCAGATTGTCAAGGTGAGTAGAACTTAAAAAGAAGTTCTGCTCTGTTATATGTGTATTGAGCTTGGTGGGTGATGCAACGCAGTAAAGACGTTCGTTCTTCTGCTCTGCTCCCTACTGGTAGTATGTGTATTGGGTCAGAGCCTCCTCCTCAGGGTGTTTCAGAGTCTTCTCCTCAGGGAGTTCAGAGCCTCCTCGTGAGTTCAGAGTCTCCCTCTCAGTGAGGGAGCCTCCTCAGAGTTCCAGAGCCTCCTCCTCGGAGAGTCCTAATCCAATTGTTACATAGCTCAATGTTGCAATATGTCTTTTCAATCTATTGCTCACGTGGGAAGTCTCTCTGGGGGTCCCCGTCCTCTCCTTTATGGAGCAGGTTGACGCGCTATTGTTTAGGGAGTTCCCTGACTCCTCGCCGGTAATGGTCTGTTGAGTCATGGTTTTTCCCCCCGTCATAGGGTACGTCGCTCTCCGTCCCCTCTTTTATGGAGCATGGTTGACGGGGTGTTGTTTTCCCTCAGCCGCGTCGTATGGGACCCATGTCCGTATTTTTTTCTGTGAAAAAACTGCTTCTTGTCGTTCTCCCAGGCGGCTTGGAGGAACGGTATCTGGTGTCTTGTTAGACTATCCATTGATGTGTTTTGGGTCTCGACATGTACATAGTGCTGGCCCTGGGTGCTTCTGATAGGAATCACGCATGGAGTTTGTCTCTTCCGAGCGCCAGTGTTGTCTCAACGAATTCTCGTTCATATCTGGGGGATGTTAACAGAATAGATCAAAGCATAGGTAGAGGGGTCTCACGCCCTTGGGGTGGGCCACCGAGCGCGGTACAAAGGGGACCGTCTGGGTGGCGCCCTCTATAATGTTTTGGATCGACACGCGTACCTACCCCCCTCCTAGTGTTGGGGATGTCGGCGTGATTAGGGCACGGGACTGATTCTGGTCACGCCGGTCCAGGTCAGTTAACCCGTTGTCCGCCGGGGACGCAGATCTGCTGTTCTGGTACCCTGAGGGACTTGTGCTTTTTTCAGGGGGAAAATGCCAGGTCGGTCCGGGTGTTACAGGGTTTGACGTTATGGAGATGTTCGTGGTTGTGTTACTACGTATTACCCCTCACTGTTGCTTGGTCCATGTTGTGTTGTACCTTGCGCTGCGCTAAGGGGGCCTGGTCCTTCTCCATTCTTTTCGCCGCTCTCTTCTCCTGCTTACGCATGGCTGGGAGGGGGCTGTTGTGGTGGTTCTTTTGGAACTCCTCTGGCATCCCTGTGTACGTCCCGGTCCGCCGGGCCCGGTCCGAAATTGTTTTCGCCGACCCGTAGGCCTGGGATAACCCCTTTTTGAAACTGAAACACTTGTACTGCGGTATAGCCAGTGTATACCCGCAGTTGTGTTTGAGTTTTTTTGGAACAACCACCTCATGTTTGAACCAAGGGGGTGGTTGGTTCCCTGGTGTGTTGGAGCAGAGTCAACTCTCTGTGTAGGCTGCTTGAGTGTGCCCCCGCACGTTTCATGACGTCTGCCAATCGTGTCGGCCTTCTCTGCCTCGACCCCTCTAGAGAGTCTGGGTTTCTTTGTGGAGGCTGTGACATGGTGCACAACAATGCCAGCATACGCCCCTTCCGCCGGGGTGCTGTTCAGCAGACCCCTTTGGCGCCTGTCTAGTCCGCAGTGCTCCAGGCTCAGGTCAAGTGCCTGTTGCCTGGATTGAGGGATCGACCTTTTCTGGGGGTCGTCTCCCCGGTGCGCTGCCTGCTCCCGCTGTGGGTGTAGCCTCTTGAGTGCTTCGAGCTTACAGCCATGCCAACCTGAACACGCCCGATCTCGATTTCGGGGGCTGTATATTTGCTGTATATTTGCTTCATCGATTTCACGAAGGCCTTCGACAGAGTTGAACATACAACATTGATGAGAACAATGGAAGAATTCAAAATACCAGTTTCTGAACGAAGAATAATTGCCAACTTATACTGGAGGCAGAAGGCTAATGTTAGAATAGGAAAGGAGAAATCAAGAGACTTCCCGGTGGAGAAGGGTGTAAGACAAGGATGCATCTTGTCCCCTGTACTCTTTAATATGTACAGTGAATCACTGATGAAAAAAGGTCTGAGAGGAGGGAAAGGAGTAAAACTTGGCGAAGCGAACATCACCAACATAAGATACGCGGATGACACTGCTATAGTCTGTAACTGTCAAGAAGATCTACAGGACATGATGAATAAGATGAATGTCGAATGCAAAAACTATGGAATGTCGCTAAACACAAAGAAAACTAAAGTAATGATCATTGAAAAAACACCAGGAACTGTTTGTAAAATACAGGTGGATGGAGAAAAACTTGAACAAGTGAAGGAGTACATGTACCTTGGAAGCTGGATCAGTGAAGGTGGAAGAGCTAACATGGACATTAAGAGAAGAACCGGAATTGCAAAGGGCGCATTCTGGAACCATAAGGAATTATTGAGAAGAAACATAAGTTGGAAAACGAAGACCAGGGCCCTCATGTATCAACCTGACGTACGCACAGATATGTGCTTAAGCCGTGCGTACGACCATTCCTAAGCAAAGTGTGGGATTTATCTATTTGAACTTGTGCTTGACTTTGTGCGTATATTTAAGCACAGGTCGGACCATGCGTAGTTGGCGCCCGGTGGTAGAATATTTTTACAACGCGGAAATAAGCACTGACTGCGCTCCGCGTAACTCAACCCGTTATTATTTTGCGCATATATTGCAGAAATACGGGAACGTTTTGATTATATTTAAAAGGCTTTGCCATTGTTAAACGTAATAAGTGGAACCCCGAAGCTGTAAGCAGAATACAAGTCATATGAACACCCACGATATAAACGCATTGCAACGAGAACAGACAGAGGTTATTTGTTGAGTGTATGTGTATACAAAACCCTTGCAATAAATGTGTCTTAAATGAATGAAAAGCATACATGCTCTGGACACAGAGCATATATTGTGTGGGTGATATCATGACTTGTATTCTGTGTCAAAGCCTAAATCAAAACGTCCCCGTATTTCTGCAATCTATGCGCAAAATAATAACGAGTTGAGTTCTAACAAAGAACGTATTACATGCTGGTAGGCTGATAGAGTAAACTATGATATGAATATGAATATGATATGATATAAAGGTATACTGATCCGTCCGCGAGGATATCGAGGACTCGAGTTGGGGGACCCTGATGTAAACAAGACAAAAGTCTTTCTCTGGTCTGCATCCCCTTAACAATTGTGTGTATTGAGCCGTACTGTATTGTACCCATTCTGCAATCTGTTAAATAAAGTTTTCATTCATTCAGCCATTAAATGCAATTTGAGAATATAGGCTAAAGCGACGTGTCATGTTTCCAAATAAGATTGGCCACAACGGAATGCTTTCTACTTCAATTTGTTGATTAGAATAGATTACCTCGCTCCGTTGAAACTTCACTGAGCTCAGCACACAGACATGATAATACTAATAACAACAACAATAATAATAGCTTCATTTTACATAGCGCCTTTCAAGAGACCCATGCAAGGTCGCTTTACATAGATGGGGGGGGGGAATAACAAAGTAATAAAGATAGTGGACAGACTATGTAAATATGATGATGGGATTCAAGTTCGCGTTTTTATTGATCATAGGCATGCTGTCATAATCAAACATTCTAGAACATTTGTCGTCACAGATCATGTCATAATAGAACATAGGCTACATGGCATGGTCCATCGTGATATTGAGTAGACTGTTATTACTGTACCACCCATTGTGACAACAGCCTTGTGAGCTCCCGCACACAAACATGATGGAATTCAGTTTGTATTGATCACATAGGCAGGCTACATCATACATGGCAGTGAGATTCATTGTTCTTGTATATGCTCTCGTATTATTGTTTATATAGGCTACCCAATACTGACATCAAAATAGATTGTATGCCTCTAGAAATCATATGCAGCAGGTAGAAAATTGACGGAAAATCCGTCGCGATTTGGAATAAAATTGAGGAGAACTTTAATCCCTGGGTATTAATCAAACAAAACGGAAAAAGGCAGTCATATTCCAGCACGGTCTTTATTAGTGTTTGCGCTGCCCAGGCAGCAATGGTTAATAGATATCATATCCGACATCACCGTACGTGTACACGTCTGTCAGCCTGTCTCATAACACGCTTCCCTCGGTTTAGTCCATTTTTCCACATTTCATGGGGGTGTTCCATTACCGTATATGGTTAATCGGGGCGGTTTTGGTATGCAAATACGTGAAAGTGTGCACGAGCCTCGGCGTAGGACCAAGGTGATATTTATCATGACAGGTGTGCGTAGGACCTGTGTACGCACGTGTGATAAATCCAGTTTTTTTTGTGCGTGCACACAGGGAACAAACTTAACTTTTTGACTTACCAGCCATTTGGCTGGTAGATTTTAAAAACGACCAGCCATCCAGATGTTTTACCAGCCAAAAATTATAAATAGCTTTTTAGTATATCGCCATGTGTTATTATTACTATATAATACTCTCGTATGCTATTTTCAATTAATATCATAAACAACATAAGGAATATTAGCATAATTTTGAGTGGACTGAAGGAATGAGTCAGCGTTAATAGTTTTAAATGCAAATAATTTATTGCGAATTTATTTACAATATGGAAGCAAAAGAATTAAAGAACATATTAAAACAACTTCAAACAAGATAAACAAATCCATACTTGCCACCTACAAGGCAACAAGGGATGTTAGCGGAGTCTGTAATGCATCCAGCCTTGTATGGAATAATAATATAATAATAGATAATAATAATAATACCGTCCACCCCTAATATAATATAATAATAATCTGGTCAGCAGCCTCCACTGATGTAGCGTGATTCAAACCCCCTCAATGTGCAGTTTCTAGTTAATCAGTTAGTCAGTTACGCAGCCTCCACTGATGTACAGTGACGAGTGAATCTGGTAGTTGGTTTATGACGTTACGAGTTAATCAGTCAGCAGCCTCCACTGATGTTATGACGTTACAAACGCGAAATAACATTATACATTATGCTCCGCGAAATAAAGAGAGCTTATTATTAGTGCTGTCAGGCGATTAAAAAAATTAATCTAATTAATTACAGGATTTGTAATTAATTAATCTAATTAATCGCATTTTAATCGCATAACCATTTTATGCCTGATATTCTATATTCTATAATCATATTTCAAATTGCATGTGTCCGGATGGCAGAATTCAGTACTGTATCTACAAAACCTTCTGTTTGATCATCTTCCATCTATTAATTTGCTTAGATTTTTCAGGTCTGGTCAATTTGAGCATGGTGTTATTCACAGTCAAAGATAACAAAAAAATATTGATATTCTCATTTGGTTCATTACAATTTACTCAAAATAAAATTTTCATTCAATCAATCACAGCGCAGATTGAGTGATTGAATGAAAATGTTATTAACAGATTGCAGAATGGGTACAATACAGTACGGCTCAATACACACAATTGTTAAGGGGATGCAGATCAGAGAAAGACTTTCGTCTTGTTTACATCAGGGTCCCCCATTTTCAATTCATAATGAATTGTAAGTAAGGGTGCAACTTGCACTGTGCAATTCATTCTTTGTGGATCTAGCCCACAGTATTTCTGACACTGGGAATACATTCCCTGAGATTCATAGATGTCCCTAGAATCAGATACCAAGAACATGCAAATGGACCATATTAAAAAACATCTGTAAATGTGTATTCTACATTCTTATGGAATGAATGAGATACAAAAAAAAAATTATATAAAAAAAAAAAAAAAAAAAAAAATTTTGTAATTAATTTTGAGTTAATTTTCATAACGCGATAATTTGCTGTGTAATTAATTAATCTAATTAACGCGATAAACTGACAGCCCTACTTATTATTAATCAGTCAGCAGCAGCCTCCACTGATGTTATGACGTTACAAACGCGAAATCACATTATGCTCCGCGAAATAAAGAGAGCTTATTATTAATCAGTCAGCAGCAGCCTCCACTGATGTTATGACGTTACAAACGCGAAATCACATTATGCTCCGCGAAATAAAGAGAGCTTATTATTAATCAGTCAGCAGCCTCCACTGATGTTATGACGTTACAAACGCGAAATCACATTATGCTCCGCGAAATAAAGAGAGCTTATTATTAATCAGTCAGCAGCCTCCACTGATGTTATGACGTTACAAACGCGAAATAACCAGGGTACAAAATATGCCTCCACATATTTGGTCAAATCAAATGCAAAATTAAATATCAGAGCACAATCAAAAACACGATTGCAGGTTTTTTTGTAGGCTAAAGAACGGATGAAGACAGACCTCGTGTGCGTCTCATGTTACAAACTTGATCTCGTGAGCAGAGCGCATCTCATTTACATTTAAAGGTTCATTGTTTGTAAACATTAGAACGGACACGTGAGACGTGACACACACACACACACAGTTTCACTTTCGTTTCAACTCACCACGCCCGCATCCAATAGGGGCCAGCTGCAGCCCCGGAGATTGTTCCAGATTGGGCAACTTTCGCCCGCTCCCACGACATTTCTCCCTCCAGCTGGAGGCTACTCATATCATATTAATGCCGACGCATGCAGTGGATTTTGTTGGCCGCCAGATGGCGCCCAGGCCTTAATTTATGACGGCCAAACATTAAATCTACCAGCCTGTGGCGGTGGGCGTGTGACTATTTTGTACCCTGCGTGCACACATTCTAAATTCTGTGCTTACGTGTGGAAATAGAACATTTTCTGAGGAAAATTGATAAATGAGGGCCCAGGATTTTGGATACGTATGTTATGTCAGTCTTTTCATACGGAGCAGAAGCATGGACGCTGAATGAAGAGGCAAAGAGGATGATACTCTTTTGAAATGTGGACGCTGAGGAAGATGCTGAAGATAACATGGAAGGATAAGATCAAGAATGAGGAGGTACTGAGAAGAGCGGATATGCAAGGAGGACAGCTGCTGGAGAGGTTGAAAAAGAGAAAGATGGAGTTGTGCGGGCATGTTCTGAGAGGATCCAGCGGGGAGATGTTCAAGAAGGTGGTGATGGGGAAGGTGGATGGAAAGAGAGGAAGTGGAAGACCAAGAAGAGGCTGGGTAGACGACATCTGTGATTGGAGCGGAGTGAGAGGCGGAGTCACGGAGTTGGAGAGAAGAAGTGGGGACAGAATGGGTTGGAGAGTGATAGGCAACCTTCGGAACGAAGAAGCCACCTAATGATGATGATAGGTTCAGGCCTGGGTTGTACTTGGATGGGTGACTGCCTGAGTATACCAAGTTCAGTGAGCTAGGCGGCATGCTATAGGGGGGAAGGGCCTGCTCTTGGATGGGCCCTGTCCGAATACGCTGGCGATGTGGGGGGCGGTGTCACTAGTGACCGCCTGGTGAGGTCTCGATGCTGTGGCGTCATTGGCCTCTCCAGGCCCCCTTTTTCCGGGGGGGGCCAGTCCCTTCTGGGTCTGGGTCCTCCTTCGCGCTCCGCTGCTATGGCTTTTCTCTTGATCCCGTGATATTAGGGGTGGTAACAGGGGTTTGTTCCTTCCGTTCGTTCCCTAGTGGCATGCGGGTTGTGCGTTGTATAGTCGTGGGTACGCCCCACGGTCTGCTCACCCTGTGCGTTGAGTTGCTTGAAGCTCCTCTTCGCGCAGTCGGATCCGACTCCTTCCCGTCCTCCGCTAGGGGGGTTCGGGGGGGCTCGGGTCCTCCCCGGTTCTGATGGTTGTGGGGGGCCTCAGCGGGTACATTTGTCGAGCTCAGCTCTGCTCAGCTCCTGAGTTGCCACTATGACGCTGAGCAGAGCTATACGAAATATAACGTACGGTTATGTATATAACCATAGTTATATGAGTATAGTGACGCTCAGCGTCAGGACTCACTGAGGACCCCTTGATCTTGCCTTGTGGTGAAAGATTGGGAAGGATATGATGGTATGGCCACACCCCTGCTTATGTAGGTAGCGGATGGGGGTGTGGCCAGACAGATGATGGTATGTAAAGGTACATTGTGAGAATTTATTCAGTGCAAGTACTGAAGTGAAGAGTATTGCCACTATGATGCTGAGCGTCACTATACTCATATAACTATGGTTATATACATAACCGTACGTTCTGCCCGAACCGTATCAGAGAAATTTCAAAGGTACTCACAGTTGCACGAGGGTTTCGGACAAAAATACGGGATAGTTTGAAAGCTCGGCGTTGCTAATAAACATTTTAAATATATTTTATAAACTGGTCAACACTGCATTATTTCCGGCGTTGGGTGCATGATCCGCACCAGGCAGCCAACGCTGGAAATAATGCCATTTTGAGCAGTGTTGACCAGTTTATAAAAGTTCTTTAAAATGTTTATTAGCAACGCCGAGCTTTCAAACCATCCCGTATTTTTGTCCGACACCCTTGTGCAACTGTGAGTACCTTTGAAATTTCTCTGTGATACTTGTATAACGAACGGTTCGGGCAGAACCAGTCCTTCATGGTCAACATACATTGGTTTCCTATTGAGGAGCAAGTGAGTGTGGAGTCACTCGGTGCATCACAGTCACGAAAGGGGCTAGTGCACGACATGATCAGAATCAGTTTTTACTGATCTATATACAGTATGACAAGGTAGGGGTGGATGATACGGCCTGAATTTCATATCATGATATATTTTGGATAGTAATAATATGGTAAGAAAAAAAAGTAGTAAAAAGAGTACAAGATGACATTTACAGCACATTGTAACTAAGCTCTCTTTAACTAAATTGAACAAATGTTCAATGTTAGCTCGCTAGCTGACGTTACTAATGTTGTGTAACAACGCTAACAAATGTTGCTAACATTAGCTTGCTAGCTAGTGGGTCGACTGTCTGCAATTCAGCGCCATTGGCTACTGTAAATGCCAATCGATATCCACCACGACAAGTCCCTCCCTAGCTTCCTGTAAGCGCATAAATATGTGGAATCAAAATAGCATTCCGCTAGCCGTTTCACAGGGACTTTAAGAGTGGTGCACACACCTTTCTGCTGCACGGTGACCTGTTGGATGTAAGCGGTGGTTCCGTCCTCCAGCTGAATGGTGTCTCCCTCCACCAGGTTCCCATCTGACCCGGGAGAGAGGATGAGGACAGACCCAGGAGAGAGGAGGGTCAGACAATCTGTCTGTACATAATATAATCCTTTTTACCTATCCGTAGATACTATATCTATACATATCTGTAGATACTATATCTATACATATCTGTAGATACTATATCTATATCTGTACATAATACCTTACCTGCTCTTACTAGTTACGCTGCTGGCCAGTATGACTTACTACCATAGTGTCTTTATACCTGTATCACTGTACATATTAATACTACAACTCTGTACATACATCTGATTAGCACTATTACTCAGTAGTACTAGTGGTACTAGTAGTAGTGGTACTAGTAGTACAGGGGCGACAGTGGCTCGGGAGGTAGAGCAATCGTCTGGTAATCCGGAGGTTCACGGTTAGATTCCCGCTCCTCCCTGGCAGCACGTCAAAGTGTCCTTGAGCAAGACACTTAATAATTGCTCCTGATGAGCAGGTTGGCACCTTGCATGGTTGCCTCCGCCGTCGGTGTGTGAATGAGTGAGTGAATGTGTAAAATGTGAGGAACAAATTGTAAAGCGCTTAGGATAAAAAGCCGTTATATAAATGCAGCAATTTACTAATTTATACCCAGTTGAATCACCTGTACATTGTATATTACAATCACACGTTACTGTTAATTTGCACTCTGGTTGGATACCAGATTTATTTTTGTTGTACTGTACGTGTGCTGTATAACGATGACAATACATTTGAATCTAATCTAATCTAAAATGTATGTGTATTCTGGCATGCAGTGCTTCTTTTCCAATATAAGATAGCACTGAGGGGCGGGGCTAACTCTGGTGCTGGAAGCAAGCTTCAGTCCCAGACTAGGGGTCGTGAAAAAGCACCAGGCAGTGAATCACGGTGCATCAGCATGAATGTGAAAATCCAAAACTGGACTCAAAGTTAATGCTTGAGAATTGATATAATTAGATTAGATCCGATCAGATTAAGTACAGTACAACAAAAGGAAGTGTGGCATCCAACCAGAGTGCAAATGTAACAGTAAAGTGCAGTAGTAATATACTAGGGGTGTAACGATGCATCGATTCATCGAAATGCATAGATTCTAATGTGACGATTCAACTGCATCCATTTGAAAATGTTAGAATCTAATATAATCGAAATAAATCGTTATTTTTTTTTTTTTTTTTTTTTGACCTATAGTCCATTCATGCTGAGTGAATCAGTTTCCCCAGCCACATTTGTGTATTAAATTCTTTTTGGGGAATTAACTGATAAAAAATGTATCGGAAATTAATCGAATCTAATCTAATCGAGTCGTGGTCAAATGAAGGGCCTGAATAATCGCAATCGAAATTAATCGTTGTGAGGTCGCATCGTTACACCCCTATAATATACAATGCACAGGTGATTAAACTGGATATAAAATAAAACAGTGAAAATCATTAGGCGTAGGTTTTTTTGTTGCATACATTCAATTATTGCAAAATAATTCTCCCATCACAGTAGTATATATATACCTAATTACGCAAAAGTATCAAAATGAGTGGAATTGAACCAACCCACGGTCAGAATGTAGGCTGCGTTTGCCCAGCTGGAGCTAACTGATGGACAAGAGACGACTGTTGAAAAACAGTACTTGTAAACGGTAAATGGTGCATTTATATAGCAGCTTTTATCCAAAGCGCTTTACAATTTTGTTCCTCACATTTACCCATTCACTCACACATTCACACACCGACGGCGGAGGCGACCATGTGCCAACCTGTTCATCTGGAGCAGTTAGGGGTTAAAGGAACGCACCAACATTTTGGGACATTAGCTTACCGTCGGGGCGGCTAAGTGGCGCAGTGGGCAAGGCGCTCGCCACTGACGCAGGAGATGCTGGGTTCGAGCCCAGCTCTCTGTGTTGCTACCGGCTTGGCTGGTCGTTCATACTAACAGTTGGCAGTGTTAGGGGTGGGAAAGCTGGTGGGTGAGGATCGGACGTTGTGGACGGCGACTCCTACAGGTCGGTTGGTGCGCCTGTACAGCAGAATCAGGAAGTATCGGGGGCAGCGTGAGCCTCCCACGCGTTACTCCTCGCCACTGAGAGATTGCGCTGTTCAGGTGAAAAGATGCGACGGCTGCCTCCTCGTCTACCGGAGGGGACACGTGATGCAAGGCTTGGTCCTCACTGCAGCCGACCAGTGGGAGGCATGGTCTAGCAACGTTCGAGACAGGGGAGGGGAGAATTGAAGGGAGAATTGGCGAGGCGAAATTGGGATGGGAGAAAAAAATAAGGAGAAAAAGTGGATAAAAAAAAAGGAAATTAGCTTACCGTCTTCTCCAGAGAGACAAGAAGATAGATACCAATCTCCTCTCTGTGTGTTCAGTAGAAAGCTATCTGGCTGCATGTTAGCCTAGCTTAGCACAATGAATGGAAGCGGACAGTGCCGGTTAGCCTTCGGGAGAGGTTGGACAATGCCTAGGCTAACGTGCAGCCAGATAGCTTTCTACTGAACGCACAGAGAGGAAACTGGTATCCATCATCTCGTCTCTCTGGAGAAGACAGTAAGCTAATTTCCCAAAATGTTGGCGTGTTCCTTTAAGTGTCTTGCTCAAGGACACTTTGACACGCTGCCCGGGAGAAGCGGGAATCTACCCTCAGGATTACCAGACAACCCAGTGGCTCGTGTCGTGGCGCCGACGGCTGTGTACAACGAGCGCGACGGCGGAGTCTAACCTTTGATCGCCTGCTCGATGTAGGCGGTGGAGCCGTCGCTGAGGAGGACCATCGGCTGCAGACCCAGACTCTCCATCGTCCTGCCGAGGTCCTACACGCTGCAGGGCAACACACACAGCGGGTGGAAGAGGTGCAAGAATGGTGCAATTGTCTTTGTATTAGTGCTGTCAATAGATAAAAAAAAATTTACTAATTAATCTCACAATTGTCTGTAATTAATCTAGATTAAAAATTGCATTTTTCTACTTAAGACCAAGATTTACTTGAGTAAAATCATGGAATTAATGCAAAAACAACACAAAGAAAGTATATTTAGATTCAAAGACTATTTTAATAGCTTTCTTTGAATACAGTTTCTCTCCTGTGAAATACAAATGTTCAACAAAACCATCAACATTGACTCAGCTAGACCTCGTTCTTATATCCGCGGCGCTAACAGAAATAAAAACAACCCAGGCCTGTGTTAAAGTGCAGATTGGCTTAGAGGACGATAATGTCTTGTATGAACTACCAGTAATATAAATCATATTAACAACAAAAATGTGTTCCATCTTCATGTCAGATGATTTTCAAAAAGGTGCACGAGTCAATGCATAAAAAAGAACAAGCAAATATACTGCTGAAAGTTCAGAAGGTTGAAGATTTTTCACTCCATAGATTAATCTAGATTAATTTATTTGAATGCTTTAAATCATTTAAATTAATCTCCAAAGTTAAAGCATTAACTTTGACAGCCCTACTTTGTATATAGGGAGGTGTAGTGGTTACGTCATTGGTGTTTCCCGCGCGGTCGACCCCACTTGAAATTGCAATGTATTCTCAATGGACACATTTCTAAATTGTCTTGTTTAAAACAAATAAAGCATGAACATTGGCACGGTGTACCTTTCTGTGTGTATTCATCCACAATCTATAGCTCAACATAAAAAAATGCGCAATTCATCGTAAAAGTAGCAAAATAACGTTTGTTTTCGTTCACTGGGAAACTACACAATGGCCGTGACGTGTATTAGGCGACAGCACTGAACGACAGGCGTTCTACTGGTAAGTGTAGTTCTTTTTTAACGACAAATTAAACAACCTTTTAACTAACTTTATTTCAACCAAAAATGCTTAAACAATAATGGTAGTGATAGAAGGGAACTAATTATGTGCAAAAATGGAAAGCTTGCCCATGTTCATGCGGCAGAATTATTACAATAGCCAATAATACATTTTCCCAATGATAAATCCCTATACGGGTGGACCGCGCAGGAAACTAAAGTGACGTCAGACTACACCTCCCTATATAGGATGATAGTGTGTTCGGGCCAAAGACCCTTTTCTCAATCTGAAACCGTCTTTGACATAAGGACTGACAGTATGTGAAGCTAAACACAAGTTTTACACGACTCATGAGGCTGTGTTTACATTTGTAACGCTAGTAAATATTGAAGTAAAACACCTTCATTTTGAGTTGAGATAAGAAATAAAAGAAACAGGCACGATCCATCAACAAGTTCAAATGATCTAAGAATATAATGTGATTATACCCAGTTACATGGGCTAATGAATACCAGATTGTAATTATAAGATTAGATAAGATATGATATTCCTTTTTTGATCCCCTTGGGGAAATTCGGGCATCATAGCAGCATGGGGGAGGGGAGGTACAGGTATATGGGCAGGGTAATAGTAGAAATACATAAATATAGACAATTATACAATTAGATTTGAATATAAAAATATGAGAAAAATAAACAGTGTAAACTATATAATTAACTTATACATCAGTTATATTATATGTGACAATAACTATAGGTAATAAATCATTTGAATCTGAATATATGAGTAAAAGTGAACAGTATGGTGCCCTAACTGGCATGATATACGTCATACGTTGTAGTCTGTGTATGTTTTGGTGGTTAAGAGTCAGACACACTTAGTGGTCAGACATTCCTAATAGTTCTCAAGTTCTGCATTGCCAAAAAGATCAGTTGTGCTTATCTGATGATACATAATTTAATATGCATCATTCAGCTTCATTGGTGACAATACTACCTGGCTATTTGATTCAAGTTAATGAATTCAGATGTGTAAGCAGAGCATGCAATGAAGCTTGGTAAGACCCTAAGGGTGGGGGCTGCTGTGACAGCTGTCTGTGTAACAAGTGTATAATCGTACTCAACAGACAAATGTGTTTAAACTAATCTTATGCAGGGGAGGAAACATACAGAACCCCTGTCAAAGGAAGGAGGACCACTCATTTTCATGGTTAGTTAATGGTAGTTTACATTGGGCCACTTGGATGATGTGTAAAGTGTGGTTGGTGAAAATCACAAGCATAATGGCATTAGCAGCTAGCTGAAAAGCTAACCTCTAGTCTAATGTGTCCTGTAATCGCCACGTCTCAGGGGTAAAACTCTACCATGTCTTGGACCAACTTCTTGATAAGCACCTGATAAGCTAGCTAGCCTGCTAGGTAACAATCTAGTTTAGGAATGGTGCAGTGACGAATATATATATATATATACATATATATATATATATATTTTTTTTTTAACGCTCTTAACGTTATAGAATAGTCAAGCCAGTAAGCTATAGTACTAGCTGTAATATATATATAAGAGGGGAAACATATGCCTGTACTATTTAGCTGGCTACAGTCGGCTAACTGATGCTAGCTGAAGCTAACCAATGTCGGCGAACTGATGCTAGCTGAAGCTAACCAAAGTCGGCTAACTGATGCTAGCTGAAGCTAACCAAAGTCGGCTAACTGATCCTAGCTGAAGAAGCTAACTAATGTCGGCTAACTGATCCTAGCTGAAGCTAACCAATGTCGGCTAACTGATCCTAGCTGAAACTAACTAATGTCGGCTAACTGATGCTAGCTGAAGAAGCTAACTAATGTCGGCTAACTGATGCTAGCTGAAGCTAACTAATGTTGGCTAACTGATCCTAGCTGAAGAAGCTAACTAATGTCGGCTAACTGATCCTAGCTGAAGAAGCTACCTAATGCTGGCTAACTGATCCTAGCTGAAGCTAACTAATGCTGGCTAACTGATCCTAGCTGAAGAAGCTAACTAATGCTGGCTAACTGATCCTAGCTGAAGAAGCTAACTAATGTCGGCTAACTGATCCTAGCTGAAGAAGCTAACTGATCCTAGCTGAAGAAGCTAACTAATGTCGGCTAACTGATCCTAGCTGAAGACGCTAACTAATGTCGGCTAACTGATCCTAGCTGAAGAAGCTAACTAATGTCGGCTAACTTATCCTAGCTGAAGAAGCTAACTAATGTCGGCTAACTGATCCTAGCTGAAGCTAACTAACTGATCCTAGCTGAAGAAGCTAACTGATCCTAGCTGAAGAAGCTAACTAATGTCGGCTAACTGATCCTAGCTGAAGACGCTAACTAATGTCGGCTAACTGATCCTAGCTGAAGAAGCTAACTAATGTCGGCTAACTGATCCTAGCTGAAGAAGCTAACTAATGCTGGCTAACCGATCCTAGCTGAAGAAGCTAACTAATGCTGGCTAACTGATCCTAGCTGAAGAAGCTAACTAATGCTGGCTAACTGATGCTAGCTGAAGCTAACTAACGTTGGCCAACTGATCCTAGCTGAAGAAGCTAACTAATGCTGGCTAACTGATCCTACCTGAAGAAGCTAACTAATGCTGGCTAACTGATCCTAGCTGAAGAAGCTAACTAATGTCGGCTAACTGATGCTAGCTGAAGAAACTAACTAATGTCGGCTAACTGATGCTAGCTGAAGAAGCTAACTAATGTCGGCTAACTGATCCTAGCTGAAGAAGCTAACTAATGTCGGCTAACTGATCCTAGCTGAAGAAGCTAACTAATGTCGGCTAACTGATGCTAGCTGAAGAAGCTAACTAACGTTGGCTAACTGATCCTAGCTGAAGAAGCTAACTAATGCTGGCTAACTGATCCTACCTGAAGAAGCTAACTAATGCTGGCTAACTGATCCTAGCTGAAGAAGCTAACTAATGTCGGCTAACTGATGCTAGCTGAAGAAACTAACTAATGTCGGCTAACTGATGCTAGCTGAAGAAGCTAACTAATGTCGGCTAACTGATGCTAGCTGAAGAAGCTAACTAATGTCGGCTAACTGATCCTAGCTGAAGAAGCTAACTAATGTCGGCTAACTGATCCTAGCTGAAGAAGCTAACTAATGTCGGCTAACTGATGCTAGCTGAAGAAGCTAACTAATGTCGGCTAACTGATCCTAGCTGAAGAAGCTAACTAATGCTGGCTAACTGATCCTAGCTGAAGAAGCTAACTAATGTCGGCTAACTGATGCTAGCTGAAGCTAACTAATGTCGGCTAACTGATCCTAGCTGAAGAAGCTAACTAATGTCAGCTAACTGATCCTAGCTGAAGCTAAGTAATGTCAGCTAACTGATCCTAGCTGAAGAAGCTAACTAATGCTGGCTAACTGATCCTAGCTGAAGAAGCTAACTAATGCTGGCTAACTGATCCTAGCTGAAGCTAACTAATGCTGGCTAACTGATCCTAGCTGAAGAAGCCAACTAATGCTGGCTAACTGATCCTAGCTGAAGAAGCTAACTAATGCTGGCTAACTGATCCTACCTGAAGAAGCTAACTAATGCTGGCTAACTGATCCAATATGCTGGCTAACTGATCCTACCTGAAGATGCTAACTAATGCTGGCTAACTGATCCTACCTGAAGATGCTAACTAATGCTGGCTAACTGATCCTAGCTGAAGAAGCTAACTAATGCTGGCTAACTGGAGCTAAGTAGTAATGCTAACGCCAGAGCTAACTCGCTAGCTCCACTGTCTGCTGCACCAGGCCTCAGCTTCTCTCCACAACAACACGTTTGCCGTCGTTCCGCCATTCGGCGACGCGGGCGGTTTATTACTCTGTGACGCGGGGCTCGCGAGTGTCCCGGTAGACGTGTTTAATATCCATCGATCCTGTCTAAATGCGACATAATTCGGCGATTAGGCGGCCGTTCGCGTCTTTACTCTCTCGAATCCCCCATTTTCTATCCCATCTCTCCCCTCGGTTCTCTGGGATACTCACCGCCAGCAGACCGCCATGCACCGCACCAGGGTATACAGCAGTCACAACCCCGGAACCTGGATAATATCAGCCCACAGTTTTGTGTTCGTGGGCTTTTACTTCCGTGTTACATGGAGCTCGTGGTGGGCGTTTACTTCCGTGTTACATGGAGCTCGTGGTGGGCTTTTACTTCCGTGTTACATGGAGCTCGTGGTGGGGCTTTTACTTCCGTGTTACATGGAGCTCGTGGGCGTGATTACACAAACAAGCCGCATTTCTCGGAGACGCTCTCTGATTGGCACTGACTGACGCTCTCTGATTGGCCACTGACGCGTTTGGCCAATCCGTGACGAGCTTTGTCTTTGCCCATTTCTCGTCAAACAGCCTGCAAACTACCTGGCGTTCTATCGCCACGCTCTAAGACAAACTCTAACCTTAACCTACTTCGAAGAGTGCCTAAGCATAACCAGTGTAGAAACTGGCGTCGGCCAATCAGAGAGCGTCTCCGAGAAATGCGGCTTGTTTGTGTAATCACGCAGCTCGCGGTGGGCTTTTACTTCCGTGTTACATGGAGCTCGTGGTGGGGCTTTTACTTCCGTGTTACATGGAGCTCGTGGTGGGCTTTTACTTCCGTGTTACATGGAGCTCGTGTGGTTTGATTGATTGAAAACTTTATTAACAGATTGCAGATTGAGTACAATACTACAGTAGGGATCAATACCACAATTGTTAAGGGGATGCAGACCAGAGAAAGGCTTTCGTCTTGTTTACATCAGGGTCCCCCATTTTCAATTCATCATAACATACACGACACGACATACAGATAGACAGTAGGGCCTACTGCTACATCTATACATTTATGACATACCAGATTTGCAAATACAGTACTGTTTGTGATACAAAAAGAGTCCAGAAAAGAGAGTATATACATTTGACGTAGAAACCGCACATTGGAGGCGGTTGGGTAAGTGTGGGGGGAGGGGGGGGGGGGGGGGTAGAGAGAGCGTGGGGTTAGAATGAATGTTGATCCCCCCCCCCCCCCGCTCTCTCCAATTAGCACAAAATACCGGAAATACCCTCAAATGTATATATTCTCTTTTTGAAACTCTGTCTGTAAATAAACAGTACTGTATATATTTGTATATCTTGTATGTCATAATTTATAAATGTCTGGATGTAACAGTACTGTATATCTGTATGTCACGTATGTCATAAAGTCATTATGAATTGAAACTGGGGGACCCTGATGTAAACAAGACGAAAGTCTTTCTCTGGTCTGCATCCCCTTAACAATTGTGTGTATTTATTGAGCTGTACTGTATTGTACCCCATTCTGCAATCTGTTAATACAATTTTCAATCAATCTATGTTGTTTGTCTGCATATTGGGTTCAATACGCCTAGTTCTGACAAATAATGGTAGTGGAGGTGACAGTGAAGTCACAGCAGTCACACTGAAGTCACACTTATTTATTTATTGAATTTTATTTATTATGCCCCCTTTTCTTTTTCAAAAAGTCTTGGCTACTCTTTTTGTTTTTTAGTTTCTTATCTATGCTGCCCTGCATAAGCTAACCACAGTAACTGAGAACAAATTGGGTCTCATTCACCAAGGACTTACGACAAAAAGGGCTTTCTCTTAGGGCCATTTGAGACCTTTTCGGGCAGATTTTGGGATTCACCAACCGTCCCAATAAAACATATATAATTAATATTATATTATAATTATTGTCTATATTCATGTCTTGCTCGAAAAGGTCTCAAATGGCCCTAAGAGAAAGCCCTTTTTGTCGTAAGTTCGTTGGAGAATGAGACGGCTTTAAAGTTCTTTGACTATCCAGTGATTTCTTTTTGTAGTCTTTATACCCTTTTTCTCTGAAACAGAGTAAGATTAAACTCAGAAACGTTGTCACAAGATAAAACAGATATTGAAAAATTTAATTTCACTATTTTGTCAAATAAATTGTACTTACTGCGGTTAGCTTCTGCAGGGCAGTATGTATAGTGGTTGGAGAGCGACTGTTCTTGCTTAAGTATATTTCCCCCATGTTTTGTTTTTTGTTGCCTTCTTTTTGTTCATGAATTATTTAGCAAGTATTTGTATTTCATTGTATTTTCTCAGTGAGATTTCTGCATGCTTTGAATAAAAAAGAAAAAAACGTGTATTTATTTATTCTCATATACTATAGGCATTTTATATGTACTTATTTTCTGTGTGTATGTTTTACTTGTGGTCAGCAGAGGGAGCCAAATCCAGTTCAATCACATTGAAGCCAGTATAGTAGGAAGGGACAGGTCTTGAATAACCGAGGACGACTATTTTTAGTCAGCTAATTTTTAGACGCTGATTGTCGTCGCTCTAAATGAGTGTTTTACGAGTTGAAATAAAGGTTTGAAATTAAGTTTGTGTGTGTGTGTGCGCGCGTGCACGTGCATGTGTGTGTGTGGTACCATATTCTTTATAAAGAAGAGCAATTGGTTTTGATAGTCTATCAGTGAGCTGGATGCAATCCTACCTGGAGGGGAGAGAGCAGATGGTGGAGGTAAACGGTACCCTACCCCCCCCCCCTCACAGTAAACTGTGGTGTTCCACAAGGAAGCATACTAGGTCCGCTACTGTTCCTAATTTATGCAAATGACATGTCGTCAGCTTGTGACTGCAACTTGTTCCTGTTTGCGGACGACTCAGCCCTGCTGGTCTCTGACAAGAACAAGTTACAGGTTGAAAAAACCCTCAGCTCAGAACTAAGCAAAATCTGCATATGGCTCGCTGATAACAAACTATCATTACACATGGGCAAAACAGAGTCCATTCTCTTCGGTTCAAATAACAAACTCAGCAAGACCGACGGCTTCTCAGTTACAGTGGGTGACAATATTGTCACAAGGAAAGAAGATATTACCTACCTGGGTTCCATCCTAGAGGCAAATCTTTCCTGTGACAAAATGGCATCCAATGTAATAAAAAAAGTCAACCAACGAACTCGTTTCTTGTACCGGATCTCCTCACTGGTAAACAAGAATACCCTGAAGACTCTAGCAGGAGCACTCATTCAAGGGTACTACGACTATGCTTGCACCTCATGGTACCAAAGCACCTCAAAGGCGCTAAAAACAAAATTACAAACATCTCAAAACAAACTGGTCAGACTACTGCTTGACCTTACTCCTAGAACCCACCTCACCCCTGCCCACTTTGACAACCTAGGATGGCTTAGAGTAGACGACAGAGTACAGCAACTTGCAATGGGCCTGGTCTACAAGATACACTACACGACCAAGGTACCCATGTACATGACTAAATACTTCCCAAAGGTCAGCGAATACCACGATCACAACACCAGAGGGAGCTCCACAAATCATGTTAAACCCAGATTCGGCTCAAACAAGGGACTAAACACGTTTCGCAATTATGCCACATCAATGTGGAACGCCCTACCCAAAGCTGTAAAGGAATGTGAATCACTACCCACTTTCAAAAACACTCTCAAAAAACACCTAAGGGAGACTGCAACTCGAAACTGGCCCCTGTAAATGTCCGAACACAACCCCCTCCAATGTACAGTAAATTACCAAGTATGGTCTTGTCAATAATCCAATGTACAGTGTTGTTTGTACAGTTGTACAGTGTCCCCCACCCACCCACCCTCCTACCCAACCCCCCCCCCCCCCCCCCCCCCACCCAACCACCTCCAATGTACAGTCCCCACCCACCCCTCCTACCCAACCCCCCCCCCCCCCCCTACCCAACCCCCCCCCCCCCCCCCCCAACCACCTCCAATGTACAGTCCCCCCCCACCCCCACCTACCCAATCCAATGTACAGTTTTCACCATTGTTACATGAAAATATGTTTGCACCAGATTTAGCAGAAGCTAATTTCCATCTGTGGTCTATCCAGCTGCTAACTGTATTTGAGTGAGTTAAGTCTTGGTGTCATGGTAGACTCAGACCTAAGCTTTAAATCACAATCAACAAGTTGACAAAAACTTAATTCTTCCACCTTAGAAACATAGCTAAAGTATGGCCATTTATAAATCAAAAGGACGCTGAAAACCAGATCCATGCCTTTATTTCAAGCCAACTCGACTACTGTAATGCACTCCTTACCGGCCTCCCGAAAAAATACGATGATAACTATTTTATTGCAATGCACTATTGTGTCAGAATGCAGGTAGGTGAATTCCAATGGGTGAAGGCAATCACAGAGACAGAGAGTGTTTACTCTTGAACAGGTTCGACTTTAATAGTAAGAACACAGAGTAAATTCTAAGAGAGAACCAGTGCTAATAGCACAAGTGTAAAATAAGGTAAATGGGAGCTTATTGGAGGTCCAGAGTAGAACCGTCCGCGTTATCCCCGAACGCAATTAGTGAAGACCTGACAATGGACAAGCAGAAGAGAGGTATGTTACATAGAGACAAAATACCAACATTCCACACACACCCCCGTGACAGCCAATCAGGAACCACCCCTAAGTGACAGCACTAATTGACAGGGAAATGACAGGTGACAAGCCCAGTGACATATGCCAGGAATGTGGGTGGTCACCGACCGAGGTCGGTGTCCAGAACGTAACACTATTGCATTATTTTATTCTATTTTACTAACTATTTTATTGCACTGCACTATTTTACTTTGTATCAGTGAATCATAGACGCCTGGCCATAAGAGCATTCGGAGCATCTCTGCTCTCCCACTATTGAACTTGGGGGAGCAAAGGTATGCTCTTGCTCCACCACTTTTTGATCATATGAAAAATATGATATATCCCCCCCCAATATATAAATCTAACCATAACGAACTGAGTTTTATAGTGAAAAGAGCAGCTTTATTGGTCAAGATTGAAGGCTCTATATTGCAGGAAATTGCACGTACAGGTTAATTAAATTAAAAAAAAATCTGCTGTGGAGAAAAAAAAATTAGGCTGGCACCTATCTGGGCTAAGCCCCGGATCTCCTATAATCCTAAATCCGCCCCTGGTGTAGAGAGGTTTTTAAGGAGCTAACTGTCTCTATCTCTGTTTTTATTATTTTTTATCTACTTTTTCTCCCCATTTTCTATTTTTCTCCCATCCCAATTTTGTATTGTCCAATTCTCCCCTCCCCTGTCTCGAACGTTGCTAGACCATGCCTCCCACTGGTCGGCTGCAATGTGGACCAAGCCTTGCATCATGCGTCCCCTCCGGTACTCGAGGAGGCAGCCGTTGCATCTTTTCACCTGAACAGCACGATCTCTCAGTGGCGAGGAGTAACGCGTGGGAGGCTCACGCTGCCCCCGATACTTCTTGATTCTGCTGTACCGGCGCACCAACCGACCTGTAGGAGTCGCTGTCCACAACGTCCGATCCCCACCCACCGGCTTTCCCACCCCCTAATACTGCCAATTGCCAATTGTATTAGTATGAACGACCAGCCAAGCCAGAAGCAACGGCGAGAGCTGGGCTCGAACCCAGCATCTCCTGCGATAGTGGCGAGTGCCTTGCCCACTGCGCCACTTAGCCGCCCTCTCTATCTCTGTTTTTTAAGGAGCTAACTGTCTCTATCTCTGTTTGTTAAGCCAGGAGCCTAACTGTCTCTGTCTCTGTTTGTTTAGGAGGACGGGCAGCATGTCTCCGACCAGAGGGCAGGATCTGAAAGCAGGTGCTGTGATCTTATCTGCTTCCTCCACCGCCCTCTGGTCCCAGAGCCTCTCTGGAGGGTTGAGCACGGCTCCCCGCAGAGCTTGGCCCCCGAGGTGATCACCAGCCTGGCCCTGAGGGTCCCTGGGGGGCCCTCCATACCAAGCAGACTCTCTGTAGGACAGATGACACCATAGAATAGAATAGAATAGAATAGAATAGAATAGAATAGAAATACTTTATTCATCCCGAGGGAAATTTGGCACTACAAATAAGATAAGATAAGATATTCCTTTATTGATCCCCTCAGGGAAATTCAGACATCATAGCAGCATGGGGGCGGGGGAGGGGAGGTACAGGTAGTAAAAACAAGCGGTGTAAACAATATAACAAGTCAATATAATTAACTATCTAACTAACTGAAATATACAGTATTCACAGTATCACATAAGGTGCAGTATGCTTACGGTAGTGTTATTGTCCTTTTTATGTTCCTAGTAGTTCTAGTTGGATGTCTGGCAGCAGTCCCTGCCCACTGTTGTGGAGCCTGATGGCCGCTGGTATGAAGTCAAGTCAAGTCAAGAATCAAGCGTTTTATTTGTCACGGCATACAAGCATACAGTGAAATGCGGGGGGTCTTGCCCGCTACGATTGTGCAATAATACAATAATAAGAATAGGATGAGAATAAGACATTTGTGCAATAATACAAGTAATAAGAATAAGACATAACAGGTATATGTACATAAAGTTTACAAAAAGCATGGTAAGACATGCTAAGGTCCTGCGATAGTGCAATACACTGTTAGCTACGGCTGAGGCACTGGGTCTTATGTACACTACTATACAATGCTATACTATACCATCTACAGTTATACTATGTGTCCTTATGCTAGCTTGCTATATCCATCTGTTTACTATACAAGAACCACTCCCGTGGCCTTTCATTGTGTAAAGTGACCGTTGAGTGTGAGCGTGTGCAGCATGTGTGTGTGTGTGTTCATGCTAAAGTGACTGCTAGTGTGTGAGCGTATACAGTGTGTGTGTTGTGTGTGTGCTCATGTGTGTGGAGAGTTCAGTGTTCAAGACTCTGATGGCCTGGGGGAAGAAGCTGAGCCGAAGTCTCTCTGTCCTAGCTGCTGGTGTTCGCAGGCGTTTGCTTGAACAGGCTGCGTGAATATTTTAGGCAACCAACTTGTGTTTAGTGTTTCTCTGATTGGCCACTACACCCATGTGACCGCGGCAGCGCGAGAGAGCTGCAGCGCGGAAATAGGCTGTCTATTGCCATTCTCTAAGACAAACTCTAACCTTAACCAGCTCCTTAACAGCGCCTAAACTTAACCCTTCTAACCTTAACCAACTCCGAAACAATGCCTAACCTTAACCTTAACCAACTCCGAAACAATGCTTAAAGTTAACATGCCTAAACTTAACTGGCGAAAGAATGCACGTTAAAAAAAATAAAAAATTGAAGGGAATCGAACTTGTCACCAACAGACCGCAGGATCCACAGCAAGGCAGCTAGTTGTCGATGTTGAAAGAGAGGGGATTAGGGCGGTTAGGTGGCCGAGCGGAGATTGCGTTCGTCACCAGCCCCGGAGCTGAGCTGGATTTGCCTGTTCGAATCCAGCTCACAGCTCCGGGGTTGTCACCAGCTTGGCTGGCCGTCTGCACTGATACAATTGGCTGTATCAGAGGGTGGGAGAAGCTGGCGGGGTGGGTCCGGGTCGTTGTAAACAGCGACTCCTACAGTTCGGTCGGGGCGCCTGCTAAGCGCGGATTGGACGTGAGGGGGATAGTGTGGTCCTCCCACACGCTACGCCCTCTCGATGAGAATCCGCGCTGCCAGGTGAAAAGAAGCGGTGATTGGCTGGACGTGTGTCGGAGGAAGCACGTGGTAGCCTCCACTCTCCCAGATGATCTGACTGTGGGGGGTAAGTGCGCAGCGACCAGGAAGGGACTGGGAATTGGCATACGACTAACATTGGGATGGGAGAAAATCGGAGGAAAATGGAGGGGGAAAAAGACCAATAAAAAAAAAAAAAAAAAAGAAAGAGAGGGGATTAATGCTGCCGCGACAGAGCTCCGCGGCAGAGTGCTGCTGCCGCGTCGCCGCGGGGGCGTGGCTAGACGCAAGTTGGGCGTGGCTAGACACAAGTTGGTTGCCTTTAATATTTAGGCGAACAGGCTGTTGTTGGGGTGGTTAGGGTCTTTCATTATTCTGCAGGCTTGTTATATAAGACCTGCAGGGGTGGTAGTGCAATACCCGTAGTACGCTCAGCTGAGCGCACCACTCTCTGTAGGGCCTTCTTGTCCTGTGCCGTGCTGTTTCCATACCAGGCAGTGATGTTTCCAGTCAAGATGCTCTCTACATCTCCGGAGTAGAAGGACTGGAGTATCTTCCCAGATACTCTGAACTTCCTTAACTGTCTCAGGTGGTAGAGGCGCTGCTTCGCCTTCTTTACGACTGAGTCTATGTTTGTTGTCCATGTCAGATCCTCTGAGATGTGGACCCCCAGGTACTTGAAGCTGCTCACCCTGTCCACGGTAGCCCTGTTTATCCTCAGTGGTGTGTGTGTCCCCTGCTGTGTTCTCCTAAAATCCACGATCAGCTCCTTGGTTTTACCAATGTTCAGGAGCAGGCTGTTGTCCTGGCACCAGCGTTCCAGTACCTCAACCTCCTCCCAGTAGGCCTTCTCGTCGTTGTCAGAGATCAGCCCCACCACCACTGTGTCGTCCGCAAACTTCACTATGAAGTTGGAGCTGAACTTGGCCACACAATAATGTGTGTATAGTGAATACAGCAGGGGGCTCAGGACACAGCCCTGGGGGGACCCGATACTCAGGGCGATGGTGTTGGAGGTCTGACCCCCCACCCTGACCGCCTGGGGTCTTTCACTCAGAAAGTCCAGTATCCAGGCGCTCAGATCCAGCTCGATCAGCTTGTCCACCAGTCTGGTGGGGCCTATGGTGTTGAACGCTGAGCTATAGTCAATGAACAACAGTCTCACATAGCCCCCCTTCTGGCAGTCTAGGTGAGAGAGGGTGCTGTGCAGTACTTGGGAGACTGCATCGTCAGTGGACCTGTTTGGCTTGTATGCAAATTGCATAGGGTCCATATCACTGGGGAGGGAGGCACAAATGTAATCCTTAACCAGCCTCTCAAAACATTTCATGACCACAGAGGTGAGTGCCACCAGTCTGTAGTCATGATTAAGACTTGTTGGGGAGGATTTCTTTGGTACCGGTGTTATAGTGGACACCTTGAAACAGGCAGGGACCACGGATTCAACCAGGGATAGATTAAATATGGTGGTGAACACTGGGGCTAGCTGGTTAGCACAGGACTTAAGTATACGTCCTGTTATCCCATCTGGGCCAGCTGCCTTTCTGGTGTTCACCCGCATAAATATGAAGGACTGGCCGAGGCGGTTAGTTGAGTGTCGGGGGGGTATGATTCTGTGACTGAACGTGCTTCTCATCTTGACTAGCTCATCATAGAGGGGGTGGGAGGGATTCTCCAGGATAGCAGCCAGCTTCCTTCTCATGCCCCTCTCTTTCACCACCTCTAGTCTGACCAGCTCGACTCCCACCACGGAGCTGGCCTTCCTCACCAGCTTGTTCAGTTTGTTGGTGTCCCTCGAGTTGATGTAGATGTATAGTAAACAGTAAACATTTAGGTAGACAAAAACAAAGTCACGAATAAGAATAAAAATAAGCCTAATAATAAAATACGGTCCAGGATATACATTTCCTATGTTATTATGTATATCCATTCTAATATAAAATATACAGTAAAAATATACAGAAATATACAGTAAAGTGTAAAATTGTACAATGTTGGGTTAAAAGTAAAAGTAAAAGTCCAGGAAGATAGTACCGTCACCCTGTGCTCAGTGATGCAGTGAGGCACAGTGATGCGTTATAAAGTCTGATGGCTGTCGGAATGAAGGACTTCCTGTGCCATTCAGTGCTACATCTAGGGAGTCTTGTGTCACCATAAAGTGTCACCATAGTGTCTTTATACCTGTATATCACTGTACATATTAATACTACAACTCTGTACATACATCTGATTAGCACTATTACTCAGTAGTTCTAATTTATATACAGTATTTTATACCCAGTTGAATCACCTGTACATTGGATATTACTGTTGCACTTTACTGTTACATTTGAACTCTGGTTGGACGTCAAACTTATTTTAGTTGTACTGTACTTGTGCTGCATGATGAAAATACATTTTAATCTAATCCAATCTGATCTGATGTAGTTTCATGTTTCATGTAGTTATTGCTTACACACACACACACACACACACACACACACACACACACACACACACACACACACACACACACACACACACACACACACACACACACACACACACACACACACACACACACACACACACACACACACACACACCAAACTTTAGGCTCCTAGACCTAGGCTAGGCCATGAACTGCGGCTGCAAGTGGGGGTGGGAACTTTTGTGAATCAACTGACAGAGTGAGCTATAGAGCTGCTGGTCGCAACTAACAAATACAATGCGTTTATAATATATTATTATTTGGGCCATGGTTTTCAGACTGAGCTTCCTGACGTTCATTTTAGACACCCTGCAATGCATGTTAAGGTCGCCACCTTGTGGTCACAAGTGTCCACTACACTACACTACAGAGGTGAGGAGAATAATGAAATAAATAAATCAAGTGGAAGTGCTGTTACTTCAATACAATAACAATACTTGCCTAGCAGGAATACTTGGAGCAGCACAAACTGCAGTACTTAGTTTAAAATGAAAAACCCTACACTGTAATAATAGTAATCATAATCATATAACTCTATGATAGCATGTACAATAATGATGTATATACCGAATATATACATTTATGTATTTATATTTACAGCATATATATCCATATCTGTCTGAATATACCTGCATATAATTATTCTATACACATATACTTATACACCTGCATATAACCCATATAACTCTGTGTGATGTACAATAATGCTGTATATACCGTATATATTTATTTATTATTACTGTATATATATATATATATATATATATATCCACATCTGTCTGAACATACAGTCCAACAACCATGTCTATACTACTATATACTATGTACTCTGCTACCATGTCTATACTATCTACTATGTACTATGCTACCATGTATATACTACTATCTACCATGTCTATACTACTATCTACCATGTCTACTACCTGGACAAGAGGCAGGGGAACTATGTGAGAATGCTGTTCATCGACTACAGCTCAGCATTCAATACCATAGTCCCCTCCAAACTCATAGCCAAGCTCAGGGACCTGGGCTTGAACTATGACCTCTGCCAGTGGGTCCTGGACTTCCTGACGGGCAGACCCCAGGTGGTAAGAGCAGGCAACTGCACCTCCTCATCCATCACGCTCAACATAGGGGCCCCCCAGGGCTGTGTTCTGAGCCCCCTCCTCTACTCCCTGTACACACATGACTGCGTGGCACAGCGGAACAACAACACAATCATCAAATTTGCTGATGACACAGTAGTGGTGGGCCTGATCTCTGCCAACGACGAGAGGGCCTACCTGGAAGAGGTAGAGAATCTGTCACAGTGGTGTCAGGAGAACTGCCTCTCCCTGAACGTCAGCAAAACAAAAGAGATGATTGTGGACTTCAGGAGGTCGGGGGTCAAGGACTACAGCCCCCTCAGCATCGACGGGGCACCGGTTGAGAGAGTGAACAGTTTCAAGTACCTCGGAGCCCACATATCCGAGGACTTGACATGGACCACACACATTGACAGTGTTGTGAAGAAGGCACGACAACGCCTCTACTTCCTCAGGCGCCTAAGGAAGTTCCAAGTCAGTCAGAAGATCCTTAGGAACTTCTACTCATGTACAATAGAGAGCATCCTGACTGGCAACATCACCTCCTGGTTTGGGAATAGCACTGCACAAGACCGTAGCAGACTACAAAGAGTGACACGTTCAGCCGAACGCACAATTGGAGGGGGGCTTCCCACCCTCCAGAACATTTACAACAAGCGGTGCAGGGGGAAGGCTAAGAGAATTATTAAGGACTCGAGCCACCCGAACAACTGCCTCTTTGAACTGCTGCGGTCAGGCAAGCGATACCGGAGTCTTAAGGCGAGCACAGAAAGACTCAGAAGAAGCTTCTATCCCCAGGCCATCAGGCTGCTAAACGAACAATAAACACTATGCAACAACCATCAAATGCACACAGCACACACACCCACACGCACACACTCACTTAAACCACACAAACACACTTTATATTTATTGATAAAGGATTTGCACTACAACTCGTACACCCACTGTAAATTGTACCTAAATTGCACCTCATCCCATTTCTGCCTTGCACTATATAGTATTGTATTAGTACACTGCACAGTATTGTATATTATATGGTAACTCAGTTACGTCTATTCTGCATCGAACATTGTACATATGTCTATACTGAACACTGTGACCTCATTTTTTTTTACTTCTAATTTACATGCTATACTATGTTATTTTATTTCATACTTATCTTGTCTAGCACAGTCTCTGGAGCGTAACAGTAAGAAGCATTTTGTATAAAAGTATTCTGTACTTCTGTATGACAACTATTAAAGAAACTTGAAACTTGAAACTTGAACTATCTACTATGTACTATACTGCCATGTCTATACTACTATCTACTATCTACTATGCTACTATGCTATATGTCTATATTACTATCTACTATGTACTATACTGCCATATCTATACTACTATCTACCATGTCTATACTACTATCTACTATGTCTATACTACTATCTACTATGTACTATGCTAATATGTGACCGATCGTATGGTACTCCTCTTGCGTTGTGTAATTTGTCGATGCCCAGAGGGAGAGTCGAACACGGGTCTCCCAGACCGTCTGCTGATCTCTGAGAAGAACAAGTTACAGGTTGAAAAAACCCTCAGCTCTGAACTCGGCAGAATCTGCACCTGGCTCGCTGATAACAAACTATCATTACACCTGGGCAAAACAGAGTCCATTCTCTTCTGATCAAGTAACAAACTCAAACTGATGTAAACAAGACAAACACCTACCCAACCTCCTCCAATGTACAGTTTCTTCCCCCTCAAATGTATACTCTCTTTTTAGACTATTTTTGTACTCATGAACAGTACTGTATATTTGTAGATCTGGTATGTCATAAATGTCTAGATGTAACAGTACTGTCTATCTGTATGTCATGTATGTCATGATGAATTGAAAATGGGGGACCCTGATGTAAACAAGACAGAAGTCTTTCTCTGGTCTGCATCCCCTTAACAATTGTGTGTATTGAGCCGTACTGTATTGTACCCATTCTGCAATCTGTTAAATAAAGTTTTCATTCATTCATTCATTCATTCATTCATTCATTCATTCATTCATTCATTCATTCATTCATTCATTCATTCATTCATTGTTAATCAGTAATCAAGAGATTACATTTAGAAAGTAACTCCCGCAGCCCCGGCCTGTGTGATGATGTTAATATGTCTCTGTTGTTTTGTAGAAGCTGCACCGCGGCCCTTTATCTCACCAGCGGTACAACTGCTTTTGTCTTTGGTCTTTTGAGCCGCTCGGCCCCCTGGGAGCAGAACCCGCTCGGCCCCCTGGGAGCAGAACCCGCTCGGCCCCCTGGGAGCAGAACCCGCTCGGCCCCCTGGGAGCAGAACCCGCTCGGCCCCCTGGAGGCTGGGAGCAGAGCAGCACGTCAGATAAACCAGGACACGGATGCTAACAGCCAAAGGTATTATGTCTAAAAAAAGAAGAAGAAAAGAAAGAATAAAGGGAATCTAAATGTTTGCCCTCCTCCTCCCCTCCGGGAGACGCTACAGGAACCCCGAGTCAAGCAGACTCAGGAACAGCTTCTGTATGAGGAATTGAAAATGGGGGACCCTGATATAAACAAGACGAACGTCTTTCTCTGGTCTGCATCCCCTTAACAATTGTGTGTATTGAGCCGTACTGTATTGTACCCCATTCTGCTAATCTGTTAATAAAGTTTTCAATCAATTCAATCAATCAATCAATCAATCAATCAATCAATCAATCAATCAATCAATCAATCAATCAATCAATCAATCATTCAATCAATCAATCAATTATTTCCTCCAGCTGTCATCTCCCTGAACTCTGTACCACATTGACACCCTAGGCTCTGTTTCCCATACTGTATGAACTTTGACCTCTGTTGCCTATACTTAATTTATACCGACCCACTGCTTTTACTGTCTACAACTGCCCTATAGTATGAGGTAGGTAGTTATGATTATTATGATTACTATGATACACCCATATACTCTGCATGTACAATAGTGATGTATATACCGAATATATAGATTTATATATTTATATTTACAGCATATATCCACCATCTGTCTGTACTGTACATACCTATAATCATTTTTACATATCTGTAGATACTATATCTAAATCTGTACATATCCCTTACTTACTCTTACTAGTTACACTGCGCTGGCCAGTATGGCTTACTACCATAGTGTCTTCTATATATCTATCATGGTACATATTAATACTACAATACGCTTTTTGTATTACAAACAGTACTGTATTTGTAAATCTGGTATGTCATACATGTATAGATGTAGCAGTAATGTCTATCTGTATGTCATGTATGTTATATATGTTATGATGATAAACAAGACGAAAGTCTTTCTGCATCGCCTTAACAATTGTGTGTATTGAGCCGTACTGTATTGTACCCATTCTGCAATCTGTTAATACAATTTTCAATCAATGAATCAATCAATCAATACATAGAATGTATATTTTTAATTTGTAAAAAAAACATTAAATTAAAACAGAAATAGAATAACACTATCTCTCTTCTATTCCCTGTCTGCCATCATTCCTTATTGTTTTGTTATTTTTGACATACAACAACACCTCGTCTGTCCGTGATTGGACGGGAGAGTCATGAATATTCATGAGTGTACCCGGAAGTAAGGCGTCGCTGCTGCTCTGCTGTCGAGTCACCTCTGAGTGACGGCCCGGAGGAAAACAAAACGCTAGAATGCTGAGAACCGGAGGCTCAGACCAAGACCAGGATCGTTATTATTATTAGACTGAACCCCCTGTTTATGAAAAAAACATCGAGGTCGGAATCATCATCAGTAGCTTTGTGTCCAAAAAGATGATGGAAGAAATCGACAGGTTTCAAGTGCCTCCTGTGAACGGAGAGACGCAGCCCCTGGTAAGAAGAGGAGATCCTGCACAATTTATGCAAATTCTGTTTCTCTGATTGCATTATTTTACAATATGCATTGCTTATTATATTTACAACAACCGGGATACACGGCAATGCGTACGGCCAATGCACAAGCAATTGATCATTTCACATTTAGGATGTTGTGATGCCACGGATCGATAATAAGAGAGAGATGATGATGAACACAGCAGCTGTTTACTTTTGTGTTCTGGATGAATGCAGGGAGATTATAATAATAACCTATCATCCCACGATGAACCGTAAAGAGACAAACCACACAGTGACATGTCTTCTTCTCTTCTGCGCCTCTTTCCATCCGTTTCTGGCCAGGATCCATAATAATATATGGAGATATAACAAGCCAGGGCCATGCACAGACATTTTGGGGGGGGCATGCTAAAAAATAAAAGGGGGCCCTCACCCCATTTGCCCCCCCCCCCCCCCCCCCCCACCATCCATCACTCACTCACTATGTTTTGAATTGATATGGTGTATATTCTTGTGGATACTAGTACTATACATTTACATACTCTACTACTTGATAGAATTTCAATTAAAATATGAATACAATTAACAAAAATAGCACTTTTTTGACTCTGATGGCAAATAGGGCAGGGGCTCAAGCAAGCCCCCCTTGGACCCTGTCTATGCACATGCCTGAGAATAGCACTCATTCACACCGTTTTCATGATGACATTTGAGTGTTTCTAGTGACGTCCAAACCCAACCCCCTCCAATGTACAGTCCCCCCCCCCCCCCCACCCGCCTACCCAACCCCCCCCCCACCCAACCCCCTCCAATGTACAGTTCCCCCCCACCCCACACCTACCCAACCCCCCACCCCACCTACCCAACCTCCTCCAATGTACAGTTTCTTCCCCCTCAAATGTATACTCTCTTTTTAGACAATTTTTGTACTCATGAACAGTACTGTATATTTGTAGATCTGGTATGTCATAAATGTCTAGATGTAACAGTACTGTCTTATCTGTATGTCATGTATGTTATGATGAATTGAAAATGGGGGACCCTGATGTAAACAAGACGGAAGTCTTTCTCTGGTCTCCATCCCCTTAACAATTGTGTGTATTGAGCCGTACTATATTGTACCCATTCTGCTAATCTGTTAATACAATTTGCAATCAATCAATCAATCAATCACGTGTTACCCGGGGATGGTCGCGGTGCCCAATTAGTGGCGAGTCCAACCCAATAAAAACGGTGTGTGAATGAGTGCTCTCTGTCTCAGGCGTGTAGAACAGGCGATGTTGCAGAGACTGCGAGGCTGTGACTGATGGCTGGCTGGCCAGAGAGGTGGCTGGCTGTTATGATTGGATGGCTAGGTTCAGCTGCTCACAATCCACAGGAAAAAAAAAAGACTATTCATAGTGTGCTTAACCAGCCAGTGAAATCAAATCACAATAGATATTTGCTGCGACCGAGGGCATACAATGCGTGAGGGGCATGCCGTGCCATCTGGGTTATAAGGGCCTGACTTGTTGTATGTTGTAGTAGTGTAAGACCATCTGTGAAATCAGACTGAGCCTCTTTTTTAATGTTATGCTTATAATCTTTCTGCTGTGTTTACCATTATTACCACGTCGTAGATGATATTGATATACAAGCAGATCGATTGTCATCATGCAGCATACAGTAAGTACAAGTTTGGCATCCAGCCAGAGTGCACATGTAACAGTAAAGTGCAATAGTAATATACAATGTGCAGGTGATTAAACTGGGTATAACATATATAAATCAGTATTACTGAGTAATAGTGCTATCAGATGTATGTACAGAGTTGTGCTATTAATATGTACAGTGATACAGGTATAAACACACTATGATAGTAAGTCGTACTGACCAGCAGCGTAACTACTAGTAAGAATAGGTAAGGGATATGTACAGTTAATATATAGATATAGTATCTAACAGATATGTAAAAAGGATTATATGCAGGTATGTACAGACAGGATATATTATATATATACTGTAAGAATAAATATATATATTTGTATATACAGTTATATGCAGGTGTATAAGTAGGTATAGAAGCATTATATGCAGGTATTTATAGGCAAATATAAATGTATGGTATATACAGCACTATTGTATATCCATGCTATCATACAGAGTTATATGGATAGACTATTAGTATGAGGTAGGTAGTTAAGATTGTTATGATTACAGTGTAGGGCTGTTGTAGACACAACATAGGCTTATTATAACCTTTGTGATTACCATTACTATCACGTAGATGATATTGATATGCAAGCGTGATTCTCCCCACTTCAAGCTCCAACAGCTGTCCCTTTGAAAGCGATGGCTGTAGGGGGTAGTGGGGTAATCTTTTTTTTTATATATTTCTTTGTTATGCGTCTATTCATTCCGTTTAAACCAATGGGGTTTTTCTTCACAGTGGCAGATAAAGATTAGGCTACATTAATATTATAGTATTAAAACTGATGAGTTATATTCATTAAACAAAGTTGATTTAATAAAAAAAAAAAAACTTATTTAATCACTTTTAATCTAATTTGAATATCTTTTTTTAAATGAAAAACGAAGGTTCGAACGTCCGTTCGAAAAACCCTGACGAAGTTCGAAGCCCAAAAACAGGCTTCGGGGAAACAGCTCTAGTAGGTAGTGAGGTAAAGTGATGTCTGTAGGTAGTAGTGAGGTAAAGTGATGTCTGTAGGTAGTAGTGAGGTAAAGTGATGGCTGTAGGTAGTAGTGAGGTAAAGTGATGGCTGTAGGTAGTAGTGAGGTAAAGTGGTGGCTGTAGGTAGTAGTGAGGTAAAGTGATGTCTGTAGGTAGTAGTGAGGTAAAGTGATGTCTGTAGGTAGTAGTGAGGTAAAGTGATGGCTGTAGGTAGTAGTGAGGTAAAGTGATGTCTGTAGGTAGTAGTGAGGTAAAGTGATGTCTGTAGGTAGTAGTGAGGTAAAGTGATGTCTGTAGGTAGTAGTGAGGTAAAGTGATGACTGTAGGTAGTAGTGAGGTAAAGTGATGTCTGTAGGTAGTAGTGAGGTAAAGTGGTGGCTGTAGGTAGTAGTGAGGTAAAGTGATGTCTGTAGGTAGTAGTGAGGTAAAGTGATGTCTGTAGGTAGTAGTGAGGTAAAGTGATGTCTGTAGGTAGTAGTGAGGTACAGTGATGTCTGTAGGTAGTAGTGAGGTAAAGTGATGTCTGTAGGTAATAGTGAGGTAAAGTGATGGCTGTAGGTAGTAGTGAGGTAAAGTGATGTCTGTAGGTAGTAGTGAGGTAAAGTGGTGGCTGTAGGTAGTAGTGAGGTAAAGTGGTGGCTGTAGGTAGTAGTGAGGTAAAGTGATGGCTGTAGGTAGTAGTGAGGTAAAGTGATGTCTGTAGGTAGTAGTGAGGTAAAGTGATGTCTGTAGGTAGTAGTGAGGTAAAGTGATGTCTGTAGGTAGTAGTGAGGTAAAGTGATGACTGTAGGTAGTAGTGAGGTAAAGTGATGTCTGTAGGTAGTAGTGAGGTAAAGTGGTGGCTGTAGGTAGTAGTGAGGTAAAGTGATGTCTAGGTAGTAGTGAGGTAAAGTGATGTCTGTAGGTAGTAGTGAGGTAAAGTGATGTCTGTAGGTAGTAGTGAGGTAAAGTGATGTCTGTAGGTAGTAGTGAGGTAAAGTGATGGCTGTAGGTAGTAGTGAGGTAAAGTGATGTCTGTAGGTAGTAGTGAGGTAAAGTGATGGCTGTAGGTAGTAGTGAGGTAAAGTGATGTCTGTAGGTAGTAGTGAGGTAAAGTGGTGGCTGTAGGTAGTAGTGAGGTAAAGTGATGTCTGTAGGTAGTAGTGAGGTAAAGTGATGTCTGTAGGTAGTAGTGAGGTAAAGTGATGTCTGTAGGTAGTAGTGAGGTACAGTGATGTCTGTAGGTAGTAGTGAGGTAAAGTGATGTCTGTAGGTAGTAGTGAGGTAAAGTGATGTCTGTAGGTAGTAGTGAGGTAAAGTGATGACTGTAGGTAGTAGTGAGGTAAAGTGATGTCTGTAGGTAGTAGTGAGGTAAAGTGGTGGCTGTAGGTAGTAGTGAGGTAAAGTGATGTCTGTAGGTAGTAGTGAGGTAAAGTGATGTCTGTAGGTAGTAGTGAGGTAAAGTGATGTCTGTAGGTAGTAGTGAGGTAAAGTGATGTCTGTAGGTAGTAGTGAGGTAAAGTGGTGGCTGTAGGTAGTAGTGAGGTAAAGTGATGTCTGTAGGTAGTAGTGAGGTAAAGTGATGTCTGTAGGTAGTAGTGAGGTAAAGTGATGTCTGTAGGTAATAGTGAGGTAAAGTGATGTCTGTAGGTAGTAGTGAGGTAAAGTGATGGCTGTAGGTAGTAGTGAGGTAAAGTGATGTCTGTAGGTAGTAGTGAGGTAAAGTGATGTCTGTAGGTGGTAGTGAGGTAAAGTGATGTCTGTAGGTGGTAGTGAGGTAAAGTGATGTCTGTAGGTAGTAGTGAGGTAAAGTGATGTCTGTAGGTAGTAGTGAGGTAAAGTGATGTCTGTAGGTAGTAGTGAGGTAAAGTGATGACTGTAGGTAGTAGTGAGGTAAAGTGGTGGCTGTAGGTAGTAGTGAGGTAAAGTGATGTCTGTAGGTAGTAGTGAGGTAAAGTGATGTCTGTAGGTAGTAGTGAGGTAAAGTGATGTCTGTAGGTAGTAGTGAGGTAAAGTGATGTCTGTAGGTAGTAGTGAGGTAAAGTGATGACTGTAGGTAGTAGTGAGGTAAAGTGGTGGCTGTAGGTAGTAGTGAGGTAAAGTGATGTCTGTAGGTAGTAGTGAGGTAAAGTGATGTCTGTAGGTAGTAGTGAGGTAAAGTGATGTCTGTAGGTAGTAGTGAGGTAAAGTGATGTCTGTAGGTAGTAGTGAGGTAAAGTGATGGCTGTAGGTAGTAGTGAGGTAAAGTGATGGCTGTAGGTGGTAGTGAGGTAAAGTGATGTCTGTAGGTAGTAGTGAGGTAAAGTGATGTCTGTAGGTAGTAGTGAGGTACAGTGATGTCTGTAGGTGGTAGTGAGGTAAAGTGAGGTCTGTCTGTAGTAGTGAGGTAAAGTGATGTCTGTCTGTAGTAGTGAGGTAAAGTGATGTCTGTCTGTAGGTAGTAGTGAGGTACAGTGATGTCTGTAGGTAGTAGTGAGGTAAAGTGATGTCTGTCTGTAGGTAGTAGTGAGGTAAAGTGATGTCTGTAGGTAGTAGTGAGGTAAAGTGATGGCTGTAGGTAGTAGTGAGGTAAAGTGATCACGGTATATCATGATACAATTTTTCATATAGTTTTTTATTAGTATAAAAAAAATGATTTATTTTGTATTATTATTTAAAGGGGAACTATCTTATAAATGGCCTTTTTCAGTGTTTAGCATTGTTTCCTAGCTATGTGGACTTATATTAATATGATCTGTCTCTAATTCTCATATTGGCGCATTCTTCCTATTCTCCTCTCACAATATTCACCCTCACTGAACTGAGTCATCTGAAAATGTGCTGATTTGTGATGTCAGAGAGACTCAGCTGCATAATAATGTGGCAGATGCCACCAGGCCACACAGTGGTTTAGGAGCCCAGCCTCAAAACGGCTCGAGATCTTGAGGTAGAAAAATGCTGTTTTTGAGGACTTGATTAGAAATACAAAACAATGAATTAAAAAAAATTATAATTACAGAGGTGTTCCATAAACTCACAGGAATTGTGTAAAAGTGCCCAAATAGTGAAAGAAATAGTAAAATAGTTCCCCTTTAAACAACAAATGTATGTTTATTTAGCAGCAATTCTTTGTCGTAGCCGCCATCTTTAGTGTTACAGCCCCTCACACTCCAGTTCTCAGGCTGCAGCTGGTTTGAAAGCGATTCAAGTACCAAAAGAACAGTGGCGGAGTTGTACAGTTCTGGCTCTGCTAGTTTCTTTTCTATCTTTTGGCGCTTTTTTGGTTGACAAACCACCGCACAAGGACCTCTTAAGTGGTCACTTGTGATATTATCTAGTCTTTGGGACCTCTTACGTGGTCACTTGTGATATTATCTAGTCTTTGGGACCTCTTAAGTGGTCACTTGTGATATTATCTAGTCTTTGGGACCTCTTAAGTGGTCACTTGTGATATTATCTAGTCTTTGGGACCTTAAGTGGTCACTTGTGATATTATCTAGTCTTTGGGACCTCTTACGTGGTCACTTGTGATATTATCTAGTCTTTGGGACCTCTTACGTGGTCACTTGTGATATTATCTAGTCTTTGGGACCTCTTACGTTGTCACTTGTGATATTATCTAGTCTTTGGGACCTCTTACGTGGTCACTTGTGATATTATCTAGTCTTTGGGACCTCTTACGTGGTCACTTGTGATATTATCTAGTCTTTGGGACCTCTTAAGTGGTCACTTGTGATATTATCTAGTCTTTGGGACCTCTTAAGTGGTCACTTGTGATATTATCTAGTCTTTGGGACCTCTTACGTGGTCACTTGTGATATTATCTAGTCTTTGGGACCTCTTAAGTGGACACTTGTGATATTATCTAGTCTTTGGGACCTCTTACGTGGTCACTTGTGATATTATCTAGTCTTTGGGACCTCTTACGTGGTCACTTGTGATATTATCTAGTCTTTGGGACCTCTTAAGTGGTCACTTGTGATATTATCTAGTCTTTGGGACCTCTTAAGTGGTCACTTGTGATATTATCTAGTCTTTGGGACCTCTTAAGTGGTCACTTGTGATATTATCTAGTCTTTGGGACCTCTTAAGTGGTCACTGGTGATATTATCTAGTCTTTGGGACCTCTTAAGTGGTCACTTGTGATATTATCTAGTCTTTGGGACCTCTTACGTGGTCACTTGTGATATTATCTAGTCTTTGGGACCTCTTAAGTGGTCACTGGTGATATTATTTAGTCTTTGGAACCTCTTAAGTTGTCACTCGCGATATTTTTTTTGTCTTTCCTCATTTCCTGCCAACAAAGCAGAGACAGAGACCAACTCCCTTCTTTACATTCGAACGGGACTTAATGGGATTTCCGGTGTTCAGGGGATTCTTTATCAGAATACTTTACTACACGTGTGTGGTTAATGGTGTTCGAGTCCTGTCCCTCCCTGAGGGCTACAAGAAAATCTGGGCTAATTCATCATCCGCCCGTCAAGTATAAGTGAAAGTACAGACGGGCGCAATTTAGCTAAACCTTTTCTTGGCCGCTCTCTCCGTTGACTTTCACAGTGAAAGTCAAATTGCACGGCGGAGATGAATGGCATTTTCTTTTTACCCGTCGTCCCTCGAAATAGAGGTGTGTACATTTCACATGTAAACAAAGCTTTTACAGCTGTCATAAACTTTCGGGCAGGCCTAGTCGTAGGTTCCAGGTTAGAGGTGCTGTGAGTGTGAGTGATATTTTTGTTCTGCGAATAAGTGTTAAATAGATCTATATTCCGACAGCCGTGTCTGGTCAGTAACATGGCAGTAAACAGATATCCCTGATATAGAGTGTCTGGTCAGTAACATGGGTCTCCCAGTCCCTCCACTCTGCAGTAAACAGCCATCACTGATATAGAGTGTCTGGTCAGTAACATGGGTCTCCCAGTCCCTCCACTCTGCAGTAAACAGCCATCACTGATATAGAGTGTCTGGTCAGTAACATGGGTCTCCCAGTCCCTCCACTCTGCAGTAAACAGCCATCACTGATATAGAGTGTGTGGTCAGTAACATGGGTCTCCCAGTCCCTCCACTCTGCAGTAAACAGCCATCACTGATATAGAGTGTCTGGTCAGTAACATGGGTCTCCCAGTCCCTCCACTCTGCAGTAAACAGCCATCACTGATACAGAGTGTCTGGTCAGTAACATGGGTCTCCCAGTCCCTCCACTCTGCAGTAAACAGCCATCATTGATACAGAGTGTCTGGTCAGTAACATGGGTCTCCCAGTCCCTCCACTCTGCAGTAAACAGACATCACTGATATAGAGTGTCTGGTCAGTAACATGGGTCTCCCAGTCCCTCCACTCTGCAGTAAACAGCCATCACTGATATAGAGTGTCTGGTCAGTAACATGGGTCTCCCAGTCCCTCCACTCTGCAGTAAACAGCCATCACTGATACAGAGTGTCTGGTCAGTAACATGGGTCTCTCAGTCCCTCCACTCTGCAGTAAACAGTCATCACTGATATAGAGTGTCTGGTCAGTAACATGGGTCTCCCAGTCCCTCCACTCTGCAGTAAACAGCCATCACTGATATAGAGTGTCTGGTCAGTAACATGGGTCTCCCAGTCCCTCCACTCTGCAGTAAACAACCATCACTGATATAGTGTCTGGTCAGTAACATGGGTCTCCCAGTCCCTCCACTCTGCAGTAAACAGCCATCACTGATATAGAGTGTCTGGTCAGTAACATGGGTCTCCCAGTCCCTCCACTCTGCAGTAAACAGCCATCACTGATATAGAGTGTCTGGTCAGTAACATGGGTCTCCCAGTCCCTCCACTCTGTCAGAATGTAGAATATAGGCTAAGCGGTGGTAAAAGGCAATTTTTTTTAGGCTGTCTTTTAAAACAGGCTAAACTTCGTTTTGGCTTCTAATGTTCCGAGACATATTACATTTAATTTGTTAGGCTATTTGAATACACCAGCCCTAAATGGTGGATTCAAATAGCCTAACATTTATACAAATATATAAATATGTCTCAGAACATTGGCGGGGACACTGGACAGCCAGCTGAAGCGCGCCGTGGGCCATACATCCCAAACGTTGTAATCCTGCGTCTTGACCACGTTTCGGGCATTATCACGGAGTATGACATGAATATTTTCTTTCGGAATATGCCACGTCTGGAACATATTCTAGAACGCTGTTGCCATGCCAGCGCTGCAGCAGTATGGGAGCCGGAGAACTCTTGGTAATGCAGGAGCGCTTTACGGAGTTGGAAGTCTGCGTCAATCCACTGTCATGGGGCTGACATCAGAGCTCCAAATATCACTGGTAAAGCTAATTGAAGAAACGTCTTCTTTCAGAAGGCTATCAATGTGCGAATACACTGCCTGGTATAGAGCTCGGGTACAGGGCAATGTCTGAAAAATACGTGCGACCTGGGAGAGTGTAACGCGGTCGTCGAGCCCTATTATTATTTTCTCTCTATATATATATATATATAGTTTTATTTGTAAGATATATATTTACTGTTGACCTGATAGTGTTTTATTGTTCGCCCGTATATGCTCCTTGTATCGCCGCTGCTTACAGCGCACGTTGGAACGGAGACAAAGTTATACCGTTCGTTTTGTATATACAGCTGAGCCACTCGGGGAGACAAAGATAACCGTTAATTGGAGAATAAAAGTGAGGAGAGAGAGGTGTTTTGCTACAGCGCTGTGTAACGTTGGTGTTGTGGTGTCGCCAAGGGAGCTCCTCCCGCAGCGATCTGCCGACGGCGACGGGCAGGGGATAACGGAGACAGAATAGACCTTTTAGACTGAGTTCGGTAATATTAGTGATATTTATCTGCCACTGTGAAGAAAAACCCCATTGGTTTAAACAGAATGAATAAATAAAAAAAAAAAATATAATTTTTTTTATTAAGAATTTAATATTCTAATGTTGATTACTTGATTTAGAATTCGAATGCCAACGGTACGAACGAAGGTCCGAACGTTCGAACGTTTGGACTCAGCCCTACTACGTATCGATATTTCCCCCCCCCCACCGCTACTCTGAACCGCACTCTGATGCTGCTGCTGAAGGGTCCCGGCTCCTCTCTGCCATGTAGCCGTCCTGCGAGGACACAGAGCGAT
>NC_140170.1:10136530-10159030 GCF_963971535.1 Notolepis coatsorum | reverse complement strand
ATGAATAAACAAAATAGGAAATAAAATGTAGAAATGCATGCAATACATAAATAAATATGAATCTCCATATATGAAATATAACATTTAGATAAGGTGCTACTGAGATGTTTTGGTGAGTTCTTTGTTTTTTTGTGGAAGTTGCCCTTCTTAAAAATGCATGAACATTCACTGATAATTGGTCTGTAGTGGAGTCTACAAGGTCTACATTGCCGGACCATGTAGAATCCGGACCTTGTAGACTGACATAATTCTGTGCATAGTTTAGTCTACACAGGCCATATTTCAAATAATCAAAATCTTACTTCATTCATCTTAAACATTCTTGATTTGGGTGATTGGTAGTTCCCATGAAATCTGAAGTTGTTCAAACGACAACAGCGATCCACCTTGAATTAAATCACACAGCCGAGTGAAACCTTGTTGGATGCGTCAGTCACGAAAGGGGCTACTTAATTAATTAATCCAACCCACTTTATTTATAGAGCACATTTAAAAACAACAACGTTTACGAAAGTGCTGTACAAGTCCCACAACATAAGATAATTTTTTTTTTTTTTTTTTTTTTTTTTTTTTTAATATTTTTTTTAATTTTTTTTCTAAGCTTCGAATTAAAATCGAAGCTCGGCCCCGAAGCTTCGATTGCCAAAAAAAGCTTCGAAGGTCAGCCCTAGTGTGTAATTAGAAGATGCAGAGCGTAGGGGTCTTGAGGGTGTGTAGTTAGAAGATGCAGAGCGTAGGGGTCTTGAGGGTGTGTTGTTAGAAGATGCAGAGCGTAGGGGTCTTGAGGGTGTGTAGTTAGAAGATGCAGAGTGTAGGGGTCTTGAGGGTGTGTAGTTAGAAGATGCAGAGCGTAGGGGTCTTGAGGGTGTGTAGTTAGAAGATGCAGAGCGTAGGGGTCTTGAGGGTGTGTAGTTAGAAGATGCAGAGCGTAGGGGTCTTGAGGGTGTGTAGTTAGAAGATGCAGAGCGTAGGGGTCTTGAGGGTGTGAAGTTAGAAGATGCAGAGCGGAGGGGTCTTGAGGGTGTGTAGTTAGAAGATGCAGAGCGGAGGGGTCTTGAGGGTGTGAAGTTAGAAGATGCAGAGCGGAGGGGTCTTGAGGGTGTGTAGTTAGAGACCATTGACTGGAGGTAGGAGGGAGGTGTTATGAAAACAGAAGGTGGATGTGGGGGTGGTGGTGGTTTACGAAAATTTACGAGGGCGTCGTAGGGCTGGGCGATAAAACGATAGCGATAATTATCGCGATATATTTTAATAATCGATATCGATTGATAATAAAAAAAAAATATCAAACTTTTTTTTTGTGTGACCTGCAACAGGGCAGTTTTAAAACCAGAGACAGTGGACAGACTTGTCTTTCTTGCCTGCAACTTAAAGTAATGGCTTTGCTTGTCCAAATGACAATACTGACCAAATTGAGATTTCTTTTTCTCTTGTCCATTTATTTTGTTTGCTTTCTAATTTAAAATACATTTTGAAACCGTCTGTACACAGTAGGCTATGTGTGCTAGCAGAACTAGACTCCAGTCACGAGTCACGGTGCACATGTGCGGTGGTTTGTCCACCAAAAAAGCGCCAAAAGATAGAAAAGAAACTAGCAGAGCCAGAACTGTTCAACTCCCCTGGAGCCACAGCCAGCAGAGGAAGCCGGTTTACTTTCGCTTTCAAACCAGCTGCAGCCTGAGAACTGGAGTGTGAGGGGATGTAACACTAAAGATGGTGGCAACGACAAAGAATTGGTATTTCTTTTTAAATACTTATAACAACATCGATAATTATCGATATCGAGTGATACGACAACATTATCATATCGTTATCGTGATATCATCTTTTGGCCATATCGCCCCCGGCCCTAACCCGGCGTGCACCGGGAAACGAAAAATTCACGAGGGCGAGATACGCTTCTACGTTTCATCGCTAGACACTCGTGAATTTTTCACAAGCCCCCCCCCCCCCTCTCGTGAGATTGGACGAGCTCCATCGGCCTCACGGAACAGGCCTGGAAAGCCGTCAGTATTCCACGTGATGCCGTGGGAGTCGACGCCAGGGTATGAAACGGCCGCTCTTCCAGGCCTTCTAGCCACTTTGTTGTTCTTCTTCCCTGGATGGAGGAGCTTCAAATGATTCTGTTTTCCGCGCAGGCTTCGTTCGTTTTGTATAAATAATGAATACGCCGGGGGGGCCCCCTCACTGACAAATATACACATCAGAGACACGTCTGGTATGGTGGAGCAGCCCCCCCCATCCCCCCCGGCTACAGCTTTCTGCAGGAGCCTAGCTTGTCCATAGTTAGCGGTACAGGACATGGTCATACCCGCGCTTGTATTCCTATGCTTTTTTGTTCTTAGTTCTATTCATATTTTTAGATACTATTGCTACTGTGTGTGTGTGTGTGTGTGTGTGTGTATGTGTTTATATTACGTATGTATATATGCATATACCTACCAATTATTCGCTTGTTCTATTCTCCATCCATTTATCATCCATAGCAACACCTCACTGACACCCTGATCCCTTTGAAGCCCATCTGAGTTTTCTCCCTGTTGCTAGGTTTCAGGGAGTCGTTCCTTATCTTCATTGGGGAAAGTCTGGGGGATTTGCACAATTTTGGATTTTATGGTGGTTTTGACTGTGATGTTACTTGATTTGATTAGGACAGTTTATGTCATAGCTGTCAACATTGGCATTTGAAAAAACTGGAAATTTCGGCCCGGCCCCTCCCCCCGGCCCGCCCCCTCCCAATGTAGTCTCCTCCCCCTCGTTAAATTAAATTAATCAGATAACTAGTTGAAAGTGAAATGCTGTGAACATCCCTGCATTAAATGAATGGATGTGTAAGACAAATTCAGTATAAATTCACTTTATGTAGTAGTATAGCATTAACATGTTCATATTTATTGAAATCTCACAATACATACATGTTATGATGAATTGAAAATGGGGGAAGAAGTCCTTCTCTGGTCTGCATCCCCTTAACAATTGTGTATAGCGCCATACTGTATTGTACCCATTCTGCAATCTGTTAAAGTTAGCAATCAATCAATGTATTACCATAGTGTCTTTATACCTTCATCACTGTAGGCTACCATAATACTACACCATAGTGTCTTTATACCTTCATCACTGTACATATTAATACTACAACTCAAGAAGAATCAAGAGGTTTATTTGTCACATACATACAGTGAAATGCGGATTGATTGTGCAAAATACAATAAAAATAGGCATAGAAAAAAGAATATGTAACACAAGATATGCATGATAAAAAAAGACATGTCAAGTTCCTGAAAAACTGGTTCCTATCTACACTACAATACAATTGTAACTCTTAAAGGACGACTCCACTTTTTTTGGAAATTAGCTTATTTAACATCTTCCCTGGAGTTAGACAAGAAGATGCATACCTTTTTTGTCTCTGTGCGTGCATTTTAGCTTTGGGAATAGACGCTCCGTTAGCATAGCTTAGCTTCATCACTGGAAGTGGGGGAGGACAGTAGCCTTACAGTGCCTTACAGTGTATTGCAAGGTCTGACATTGACCAAACTTGATATGCATGACCTTGGTGGGCTCTAGGTCAACTCCTGAAAAGGGGGTCAATGTCAGACCTTGCAATCAAAAGTTAGGGGGCGCACTGAAATTATGGCAAGGGTTATTAGCCCCCTAACTTTGATTGCAAAGTCTGACATTGACCCCCTTTTCAGGAGTTGACCTAGAGCCCACCAAGGTCATGCATATCAAGTTTGGTCAATGTCAGACCTTGCAATACACTGTAAGGCACTGTAAGGCTACTGTCCTCCCCCACTTCCAGTGATGAAGCTAAGCTATGCTAACGGAGCGTCTATTCCCAAAGCTAAAATGCACGCACAGAGACAAAAAAGGTATGCATCTTCTTGTCTAACTCCAGGGAAGATGTTAAATAGGCTAATTTCCAAAAAAAGTGGAGTCGTCCTTTAATGTATCTAAACTATACAATACCTCCTTCCTTTAAAGTGACATTTTGTTTAAAGTGATCTGTACTGTACATACATCTGATTAGTATTGTATATTACTATTGCACTTTACTGTTACATTTGCACTCTGGTTGGATGTCAAATGTCTTCGTTGTACTGTATAATGACAATACATTTTAATCTAATCTAATTAGACTGTTTTATCACTCTGGAATGGATGGGGGATACCACTTCATTCCCTGTGGGGGTCTCTTGCATCGGCCAGGGACCTGTTGTAGATATAGGTTGCAGACCTCGCATTTCTCAACACCTTCTGAGAAGGAGTGTATTTGTGAAAATTTTTCATAGCCTCTATGCCTCGCCTATGTTTCGCGGATTGGTCATGATGACTGACGTCGCTTTTTCCTCCGTGTGCGACATTGAAATCAGCGCGGCATAATTTACAAAAAGCATAGAGTGTTGAAACGTTGCTTTTCGTGAGGTACGGGAACGTCTCCTCCCACTTGGCGAGATATTTGCAGCTCTTCTTGGCTTTCTTAGCTGGTGGAACCGCACAATCCTTTCAAGTCCATCGTAGAATGTAATACATTTCGAGCTAAACCCCTCCTTTTCCGGATTCCGGTCGCTGTTCTTCTTCTTCTTCGGGTCGCAACCGTCTACCTGTCGTCACGGAGGGGAATTGCAAAAAATTAATAAAAATGTAAAAAAACTGGAAAAATCCGGGAACGGGATGACGGCGGGAAGGAAGGTTGAAATTCAGGACAATCCCGGGAAAATCGGGATGGTTGACAGCTATGGTTTATGTAGGTTTAAGAGCATGGGGGAAGGCGGCTGGGCGGCGCAGCGGACTAAGCGCTCGTCACCAACGCGAGAGACACCGGTATCGAATCCGGCTGTCAGCGTTGCCTCCGGCTTGGCCGACCGTCATACTGGCTCAATTGGAAGAGTCAGCGGGAGGGAAGCCGGTGGGTGGTAATCTGGTCGTTGTAAACAGCGACTCCTACAGGTCGGTCAGGGCGCCTGCACAGCGAGGGAGGGAGATGGTGAGGGTAGTGTGAGCCTCCCACACGTTACACCTCGCCAATGAGAGTCCGCGCTGGCATGTGAAAAGAAGTGTCTGGCTGACTCCACATGTATCGGAGGGGACATGTGATAGTATCTCTATCAACCCTCCCTAGACCGACCAGTGGGGGGAACATGCGAGCAATGACCAGGAAGGGGAGGGGGGAATTGGCATGACTAAATTGGGATGGGAGGAAAACACAGAAAAATAGGAGGATAAAAAGTGGATTAAAAAAAAGAGCATGGGGGAGAGGGGAGGTACAGGTATGGGCAGGGTAATAGTAGAAAGATATAAATATAGGCAATAGAATTGCCTATATTTAATTTTTATTTTATATTATTTTATAGTTTTATTGCAACACTACTATCACCGACATCTAAGAAGGGAGATCCCCCCTTGAACGGCCCTTCTAAGGTTGCTCTCCTCCACATTGCCTGTGGTGGATTTTTTCCTATTGCTAGGTTTTAGTGAGTTTTTCCTTACCTTCGCGTTTATTTATTGTGATGTTTCTTCTTGACTTGTTTAAAGAAGACGTGTCTGGCCCATGGGGACATTAACGTGTGTTGTCGGGCCTTACAAATACATTTGATTTGATTTTAATTAGATCTGAATATAAAAATATGAATAATTTTTTTTGTAAACAATATACTTAATTCAGAATATAGAAATATGAGTAAAATAAACAGTGTAAACAATATAATTAACTCTGAATAAAATACGAGACATATATATTACAGTGTAAACAAAGGTGCAGATGAGGGTCTGTATGCCCTATCGGTTATATTATTATGTTAGAATAGATATAGGTGATAAAGAATTTAAATCTGAATATATATTATGAGAGAGTACACGCAAGGTGCAGTATACACAAGGTACCCAAACTGGCATGATATACAAAAAATATAAAATGGTGCAAGGTGCCAACCTGCTCATCGGGAGCGATTAAGGGGTTAAGTGTCTTGCTCAAGGACACTTCGACACGCTGCCCGGGAGGAGCGGGAATCGAACCGGGAACCTCCAGATTAGTCCGTACAGGTTTTGGTGGTTAAGAGTCAGACACACTTTGGTAGCTTTGAGATTCCCTGGACCCTAAAAGAATAAGCTTGTTCCATTTCCATTTCCATGTAGTAATTTAGCTGAACGCTTTTATCCAAAGCAACTTGCAAGTTCTGTACGACAAGTCAGCAGGAAGGGTACAACTCTATCAGCTGAGTAACAATGTTCATCAAACAGTGTTGAAACTTGGGTGCTGCAGTGTTGAGTGCATAGTAGTAAAGACATGTTAGTAGTATAGTAGCTAGTAATATAGACAAGGAACAGGGTTCTTCCCACAAGGTCCTTAAAGTGCTTAAAGTGCTTGATAATTTATTTTATTTTTAATCTTTGCCTGGAATTCCTTGAAAACAGCCAATTTTTTTTAACAATGTTGCTTAAAAAGTCCTTGAAATTAAAATCATCCATTCGCATTGAAAGTTTTGTTCGTCCATGATAAAAATTTTCTGAATCAAGAAATATAATTTTTTAATCTAAGGTTAATATTGGATCTAATTTTTTTTCTCAATAAAGAAAGAGCATTTAATTGTATCCTTTTAAATGCCCTTTTAAAATGAAAAACAGTGCCTGTAAAAGTACTCGAAAGTCATTGGATTTCATTTTGCAACGTCTGTGGGAACCCTGGAGAGAACGTGGTGTCACCAGGCAGCCTTCCCCCCATGTGGCCCGTGTTGTGTCCCCCCGCCCCCCCCCCAGTGACCAACAAGAGCAGGCCTGTGGGCCGAGAGCAGCATAATACCGGCTTCTGTCAGCGGCGGGGCGGCCCCGGGCCCTGAGCGAGGCCCCGCTCCCCCCCTCTCTAGCTGGGCGAAGCTCCGGGCTCCAACAGGAGACCCCTCTGTTCTCCGTGGGCCTCCTCCCTGCGCCGTGACGCCTCTCACATGAGACCCAGTGGAGCCTCCTCCCTGCGCCGCACCGCGATGAGACCCAGGGGAGGGAGGGCGGAACACTCGGGCGTATTCAGTCACGCTGCGGGGCGGACAGCTGTTGTCACACGTAGCCAGAGTATCCTGGACATTCTGGGTTATATGCCGTCTGCCCAGTTAGTGAACGCAAAGCGAGACAGCTGAGGGTCAGTAGCTTTGTGAGCAGAGGTCCAGTAGCTTTGTGAGCACAGAGGTCCAGTAGATTTGTGAGCTGAGGGTCAGTAGCTTTGTGAGCAGAGGTCCAGTAGCTTTGTGAGCACAGAGGTCCAGTAGCTTTGTGAGCTGAGGTCCAGTAGCTTTGTGAGCAGAGGTCCAGTAGCTTTGTGAGCAGAGGTCCAGTAGCTTTGTGAGCAGAGGGTCAGTAGCTTTGTGAGCAGAGGTCCAGTAGCTTTGTGAGCAGAGGTCCAGTAGCTTTGTGAGCAGAGGGTTCAGTAGCTTTGTGAGCAGAGGTCCAGTAGCTTTGTGAGCAGAGGTCCAGTAGCTTTGTGAGCAGAGGTCCAGTAGCTTTGTGAGCAGAGGGTTCAGTAGCTTTGTGAGCAGAGGGTTCAGTAGCTTTGTGAGCAGAGGTCCAGTAGCTTTGTGAGCAGAGGGTCAGTAGATTTGTGAGCAGAGGTCCAGTAGCTTTGTGAGCAGAGGTCCAGTAGCTTTGTGAGCAGAGGGTTCAGTAGCTTTGTGAGCAGAGGGTCCGTAGCTTTGTGAGCAGAGGTCCAGTAGCTTTGTGAGCAGAGGGTCAGTAGCTTTGTGAGCAGATGGTCAGTAGATTTGTGAGCAGAGGGTCAGTAGCTTTGTGAGCAGAGGTCCAGTAGCTTTGTGAGCAGAGAGGGTCAGTAGCTTTGTGAGCAGAGGTCCAGTAGCTTTGTGAGCAGAGGTCCAGTAGCTTTGTGAGCAGAGGTCCAGTAGCTTTGTGAGCAGAGGGTCAGTAGATTTGTGAGCAGAGGGTCAGTAGATTTGTGAGCAGAGGGTCAGTAGATTTGTGAGCAGAGGGTCAGTAGATTTGTGAGCAGAGAGGGTCGGTAGCTTTGTGAGCAGAGGTCCAGTAGCTTTGTGAGCAGAGAGGGTCGGTAGCTTTGTGAGCAGAGGTCCAGTAGCTTTGTGAGCAGAGAGGGTCAGTAGCTTTGTGAGCAGAGGTCCAGTAGCTTTGTGAGCAGAGGTCCAGTAGCTTTGTGAGCAGAGGTCCAGTAGCTTTGTGAGCAGAGGTCCAGTAGCTTTGTGAGCAGAGGTCCAGTAGCTTTGTGAGCAGAGGTCCAGTAGCTTTGTGAGCAGAGAGGGTCAGTAGCTTTGTGAGCAGAGGTCCAGTAGCTTTGTGAGCAGAGGTCCAGTAGCTTTGTGAGCAGAGGTCCAGTAGCTTTGTGAGCACAGAGGTCCAGTAGCTTTGTGAGCTGAGGTCCAGTAGCTTTGTGAGCAGAGGTCCAGTAGCTTTGTGAGCAGAGGTCCAGTAGCTTTGTGAGCAGAGGTCCAGTAGCTTTGTGAGCAGAGGTCCAGTAGCTTTGTGAGCTGAGGTCCAGTAGCTTTGTGAGCTGAGGTCCAGTAGCTTTGTGAGCAGAGGTCCAGTAGCTTTGTGAGCAGAGGTCCAGTAGCTTTGTGAGCAGAGGTCCAGTAGCTTTGTGAGCAGAGGTCCAGTAGCTTTGTGAGCAGAGGTCCAGTAGCTTTGTGAGCAGAGGTTCAGTAGCTTTGTGAGCAGAGGTCCAGTAGCTTTGTGAGCAGAGGGTCAGTAGATTTGTGAGCAGAGGTCCAGTAGCTTTGTGAGCAGAGGTCCAGTAGCTTTGTGAGCAGAGGTCCAGTAGCTTTGTGAGCAGAGGGTTCAGTAGCTTTGTGAGCAGAGGGTTCAGTAGCTTTGTGAGCAGAGGGTCAGTAGCTTTGTGAGCAGAGGGTCAGTAGCTTTGTGAGCAGAGGTCCAGTAGCTTTGTGAGCAGAGGGTCAGTAGCTTTGTGAGCAGAGGGTCAGTAGATTTGTGAGCAGAGGGTCAGTAGCTTTGTGAGCAGAGGTCCAGTAGCTTTGTGAGCAGAGAGGGTCAGTAGCTTTGTGAGCAGAGGTCCAGTAGCTTTGTGAGCAGAGGTCCAGTAGCTTTGTGAGCAGAGGTCCAGTAGCTTTGTGAGCAGAGGGTCAGTAGATTTGTGAGCAGAGGGTCAGTAGATTTGTGAGCAGAGGGTCAGTAGATTTGTGAGCAGAGGGTCAGATTTGTGAGCAGAGAGGGTCGGTAGCTTTGTGAGCAGAGGTCCAGTAGCTTTGTGAGCAGAGAGGGTCGGTAGCTTTGTGAGCAGAGGTCCAGTAGCTTTGTGAGCAGAGAGGGTCAGTAGCTTTGTGAGCAGAGGTCCAGTAGCTTTGTGAGCAGAGGTCCAGTAGCTTTGTGAGCAGAGGTCCAGTAGCTTTGTGAGCAGAGGTCCAGTAGCTTTGTGAGCAGAGGTCCAGTAGCTTTGTGAGCAGAGAGGGTCAGTAGCTTTGTGAGCAGAGAGGGTCAGTAGCTTTGTGAGCAGAGAGGGTCAGTAGCTTTGTGAGCAGAGGTCCAGTAGCTTTGTGAGCAGAGGTCCAGTAGCTTTGTGAGCAGAGGTCCAGTAGCTTTGTGAGCAGAGGGTCAGTAGCTTTGTGAGCAGAGGTCCAGTAGCTTTGTGAGCAGAGAGGGTCAGTAGCTTTGTGAGCAGAGGGTCAGTAGCTTTGTGAGCAGAGGGTCAGTAGCTTTGTGAGCAGAGAGGGTCAGTAGCTTTGTGAGCAGAGGTCCACTAGATGTTTTTTTATTTTCCTTTTTTTACACGAAACAATACAACACAAAACCGTAACAATGCTAATAAACAAGACATCACAGGACAATAACCAAAATTATATACGTGGACACTTGACACTTGCTCGCTCTCCCCCCCCCCCCCCATCCCAGGACCCTAACAAGTTACATACCCAATACAGTATTCAGCAAACAACTATATACGCTCTTTTAGCTTCACCACAGCAGCCATCCAGATAGCAATACTAGTCTCATTGACCCCCACAACACGTGCCGTAGATATCTCCAAGTAGATCATATCCAGATAAGTGAGAATCCATACCTTCGGGCAGAGCCTGTCTGGGTGTATCCAACGTGAGGCGATCCATTTCTTGGCGGCTGCGAGGCCAGCCAGAATCAGTCTTTTCAGAAACGTCATTCAGTAGCAGCACAGAAGGAGAGACGGGTATGGTGGTCAGAGAGAAAATATCTGAGAGCTGAGAGGTGACATTTTCCCAAAAGAGCTCAACAGGAGGGCATTCCCAGTACATATGCATAAATGTTCCGATGGCCCCGTTTGGACATAAGGTACATCGAGAGTCAGGTCTGAGACCCATTCGATTCAATCGTCTAGGGGTCAGATAAGTCCTGTGAATACAATTTTAATGGATCTGTTGGTGATCTGGGTTGCGTGAGGATAGCCGGACATTTTCCCAGACTGCATCCCAATCAAAATCTACATCCAACTCCGGGACATCCTTTCTCCAAATCGCATCCAGGGGGAGGTCTTTATACGAGGAAGTAAGTAAATGGCGATAAAAGTCAGAAACGAAGCCTCTCCATGTCTCTTTGTTGTAAAATAATTTGTGAAATTGGTGATGTTCTAGTGCAGACCTGGGCATTGTACGGCCCGCGGGATGATTCTGACCGGCCCGCGAAAGATTACATGATAATACATTTTTTTTTTTTTTTTTTTTTAATTTATTTATTTATATTTTTTAACTTTTTTTAACTTTTTTCTTTTCATGTCAACGTTCACACGCACAATATACGCTTACCTAGGATTTGACTTGATTCAACAACAAAGCAGTCGGGGCAAGCCGAAAACGGTCGAAAGTGTGGTTATTTGAAGTTTGGATTTCTTTTTTCACAACTGAGGTAGGTAGATTACATTTTTAGAGACTAAAGTACAGAAAAACGGTACCGTTGGGTACCGGTATCGATTCACAGGTACCGGTACCGTATCGGTTCAAATGTGAACGGTACCCATCCCTACTGAACACACAACTGCAGGGCAAGGGCATTTTTGCTCATGAAATGCATAGCCATGTGAAAGCCTTCATGACAAAGTTGCAATTAATTTCAAGGCAACTAGGCAGCAACAATCTCAAACACATGAAAACCCTGAAAGAAGTCAAACCATCAGCTGATCACCGGCACAGGTACTCATCCATGTTGGGAGCACTGCATGATGAATTTTCAAGGCGTTTTCAAGATTTCAAAAAGGCTGAGGATGAAATGCAGCTGGTTTCCTCTCCCTTTACCTGCAGTGTTGATAGTGCACCCACTGATGTTCAGCTTGAACTCATTGACCTGCAGTCTGATTCACTACTGAAAGAGCACTTTAAGTCAGCATCACTGCTAGAGTTCTACTCTGCTCTCAAGGAGGAGAACTTTCCAAACATGAGGAGACATGCTCAGAAGATGTTGGTTCTCTTTGGATCCACCTATATGTGAACAGACATTCTCAGTCATGACGTTTACCAAGTCCAGGTACAGATCCTCTCTCACTGATGAACATCTGGCAGCTGTGCTTCGCATCTCCACCTCAGACATGCAACCTGACTTTGATGGACTTGTTAAAGCTCAACAGAGACTGGATTTATCACACTGAATGAAAAAAAAGAGCTGAAGAACACTTAAATGTGGAAATATAACAAGTGAAATGGGACACTTGATCTTTTTTTTCTTTTTTTTTGCACAGTTCTGAAAACATTAAATGTTTAATATAGGCATGTAAAGTAAAAAAGGCTACAAAACTGGGACACTTTTCTTTACACAGTTCAGTGACATGTCTTGTTTATTTTGGCTATAAGATGATGTGATGTCTTTAGAAAGCTAAGAAAATCCTTGTTTCAATAGTATATGAAACTCAAAATAATAACTTTATTTGTATAGCACTTTTTCATACATGCCCTTTGTTATTAATGTTTCACATTTTGTTTATCATTTTGGAAATAAATTCTATTTGAATAAATGATATTTTTGAAAGCTAACCTCACCTTTTAATTGCCAAATAATAACATACACTCTTACCAGGGGTCAAAACAATGCCATTTACTGCTTTTTATATAGAAATAAAATGTATATTATGCATAATTGAGTTTGGAATTTTGGCCCGGCCCTCCAACATATTTTCAGTTGCTCATTCGGCCCCCCGGGAAAAATAATTGCCCACCCCTGTTCTAGTGGAACGTCCCATGGAACCCCATAAGTCTTCAGAGCTGTCCTTATTTGTAAATAAAAGAAAAAGGAAGTTCACTAGCTTTGTGAGCAGAGGGTCAGTAGCTTTGTGAGCAGAGGTTCAGTAGATTTGTGAGCTGGCTGTCTCCCGATGCAACACTCTCGATGACGTTCCCGTCCCCAAAGACAAATATAACATATTGTTTAGGAGACAGACTTTTAATTTCCAACCTTTATTTCAACCTGTGAGACACTGAGGTTAACCTCATTTACAGCGACGATGGGTTTACAAAACAAGGACACAGTTTATCAGCAATTCCATACATATCACACAATAGATAAGAATAAACAATAAGAAATTGTCTAAACCGGTTACAAGTCGACACACGGTGGTCGGAGATCATACTTTTAGATGCAGCGAGAGAAGGAAGAACCTTCAGCTTCAGAGTCAGTCGGAGGACATTCCAGGTGTTGGAAGCATCAAAGGAGAAAGCAGTTCTTCCTGGTTCAGAGCAAACTGGAGGAACCCTGAGAACCAACCAGTCATCTGAACGTGTAGAATAGCTTCCAAGATTCCATTCCAACAGTGTTGTGATGTAAGCGGGAAGTTTACCAATGAGGGCTTTAAAAATAAACGAATACTAATGATAGTTACGCCTTTCAACCCTTTCATAAAGGACACAGTGGTGGGTGTCTGTCACCAGTAAAAATAAAATAAAGAAAAGGCCTACTATTTGACCCAGTTCTGATAGCAAACAATTCTGCAAAGCAATTTATACTCTGTGTCCTCTCTGTCCTGTAATCTAACATGTCCTCTATGGCCCCCGTAAATGTCCAAACACCCCCCCCCCCCCCACCCACCAACCCAATGTTTTGTATGATATATATATGCTAATGTACAGTTTCCTCCCCCTCGAATGTATATAGTTTCTGTTAGGATCTCTGGTAAACAGTACTGTATATTTGTATATCTTGTATGTCATAAATGTCATGATATATATCTGTATATCTGTATGTTGTGTATGTCATAAATGTCCTGATGAATTGAAAATGGGGGACCCTGATGTAAACGAGACGAAAGTCTTTCTCTGGTCTGCATCCCCTTAACAATTGTGTGTATTGAGCCGTACTGTGTACCCATTCTGCAATCTGTTAATAAAATGTTCAATCAATCAATCAATGAATCAATCAATCAATGGATCCTCTCTGTCCCGCAGGACCCGGCAGCCACCTCCACGTCAGAGGGCGACTCTGACCACAGGGAAGGAGAGACTGTGGCCATGAACTACAAGCCGTCGCCACTGCAGGTCCAGATAGGTAAGTTACTGCCATTACTCCAGTACACAGTGTGCTCAGTAAATGATATATATATATATATCTCTCATATATACAAAACATGTTTGCATTATACAGTGCAATCAGGCTTCTTTCCACTAGGGGCAACAGTGGCTCGGGAAGTAGAGCAGTCGTCTGGTAATCCGGAGGTTCCCGGTTCGATTCCCGGGCAGCGTGTCGAAGTGTCCTTGAGCAAGACACTTAACCCCTAATTGCTCTCGATGAGCAGGTCGACACCTCGCATGGTCGCCTCCGCCGTCGGTGTGTGAACGAGTGAGTGAATGAGTAAAAATTAGGGATGTTTGATATTGGCTTTTTTACCGATATCCATATACCAATATTGTCCAACTCTTAATTTCCGATACAGATAACAACCGATACCGATATATGTGGGGTTCCCCCCCCCCCCCCCCCCCCCAAAAAACGGAATAATTTCAGGTAATTAACATTACATATCTCTTGTCGTGGAATTAACACAACATTATGCATACTTTTGACAATAAATAAAATAAGAATTTGTTCTTACTTGCTTGCCTGGGTAGATGAAGGTTAAATAAATGTAAAAAAAATTAATAAATAAATAAAATTTGAAAACCATCATTTTCGATATTACATTATAATGCAAATATTGGCCGATAATATCGGACATCCCTAGTAAAAACGCGAGTAACAAATTGTAAAATGCACCATTTACCATTTTACTTTAATTCCCAGGACTGAGCCGCCCTGCAGAGATCTCACCGAGTTGTTTCTTTCTGTGTTGGTGAATCACCTGCGACCGCGTTGCGACACGTTCAGGCCATTTAGGTTTGATGTTTCACCAGAGGCTTCTGCTACCGACCAGGGATGTGACTGACCAACATCACTTTCCAATAGTGTAACGGCAACCGAACAACAAAAAGATGCCAGTGAGGGAATATGGTACGAAGCTCTTTCCAACACGTGGTGCTTGTTGATAGTAAACCAGGTCTTCTCGTTGAGTGTATTTAAAAGTTTTATTTTCGCTTGCAGAGTGGAAAAAGCAAAGCATGACATAAACTCTGTGTTTAAACTGTAACCTAAACAAATGACTAGTGCTGCAAAATAAACCTGAAAAATAACTCAAAACTACTGAAAACAAACAAAACACGAACGGTTGAAAAACTGTGTGGCTTCCCTGTGATGATTCCCCAATTCCCTCCCGCTGCACACCTGTGACACACATACAAATAGGCTGTGCCCGAGAACATCTGAGCCCCGCCTCCTATGCCCACTGCCCAGCTAATTAGTCAATACCTTCACAATAACACAGCGCCTTCATTCAATAAAGTAACCACAGAAAGATCATCAAATTGGCTACACCACCCCGGCCCCCAATTGCTACTGTATAAGAACGTAACAATTCAACACATGCAAATCATTGTAGCCAAGTAAATAGTCCACATCAGTATTCAACTCGTAATGTTCATAGTTCACGTAATCCAATAGGGTTGGTAACCCCGCTAATAGGAAATGGGTATCAGTCTATTCAGCTTCCTAGAGAAGACAGATCTTTGTGATCGGTCGCTCCAGGATGTTGTACTTGGTCCGGACTTTCACAGACTGCACAAGTCCATGTCTGTCAGGAAAGGCCTGCAGCACCTTGCCCGACAGCCAGGATCCATGAGGTGCACCAGAGTCCGCTACCATGAAATACGTCTCTTGCAAAAAGTTCCTCTTGTCCTTTGGCCACCGTTGTCTTTGTCTGTTCCTCGCTGGCATCCCTCTTGTCCAACAGCTTCTGTTTCTTTTTCTGATTAGAGTCAACTGACATTGTCTTTATGTTCCTTGTGTTCCTTGTGTGTGTGTAGCACCCACAGAGTCTCTTATCTTTGTTGTGTTTCTCCAGGGAGCCTTTCCACTCTTTACCCGTGTCAAATATGGCCTTTTCCTTCTTCTTCTCTTTATGGTCTTTCTTTTTTGTTTTTTCTGTTGGGAAGTGGTCCAGTTCATCCTGATCAGGTGTTGAGTCTTTCCTATGGGAGTCAGAGAGGCCTGGAGAATCACTTAACTTAGCTACACAGCGCTTGTGGGATTTGTATTTCTTGTACTCCTTCACGGGACCGTCCCAACTGTCGTCCCGTAGAGGGAGGAATCGGAGGAGAGGTCTGAGACCCACCTATCGTGGTGGTCATCGGAGGCACTGAGCTTGGTATCTTCCATGTTCAGGAAACGGTTGTTGACATCGTAGCCTTCATGTTTCGGCTCCCCCTTTGGTGCCTTTTAATTTTTAGATTTCTCCTTCTCCTCCCTGGTGTTCTTCTCCTTGTCCACCTGCAGATGTTTCTCCTCTTTCTGTTCACTTTTCCTGTCAGCCTTTGAGGAGGACTTCTCCTTGGACTCAATGTAGGTGTCACCATTTAGTGCAGCGACCTCTAGTCCCGAGATGACGTGACTGTTGACAAAGCTTTCTTGGTTGATTGTTTTCATTAGGAATCTAGTGTTCCTTCCTCTCACATTGAGCTTCCTCATCAGTTGCTCAGAGCAGAAAGTGGATGAACTGCCGGGATCTAGGAATGCATACGTTTTTAAGATTGTGCTGCCTTTCTTTGCCTTGATCTTTACAGGCACAATAGACAAAACGCAATCCTGTGCTTCGGCCTCTATATGGCCACAAGTCTTGGGAATGGTGACTTGACTTATTCCGTTTTCATCTCGTGTGTCATTTTGTCGTGATTTAATTTCTTTCCATTCCCTTTCATGGATATGGAGAATGGTAGGGTGCCTCAGGTTACATACCCTGCAAGACAGCCTACTGTGGCACTGTGAACTTATGTGCCCGACAGATAGACATCCAAAGCAAGCACCCTTCCTTTTTAGAAAGTCAATCTTGTCACAATGCTGCTTCTTCTCCATCTTAGGGCATGCTTCCAAACTGTGGCCCTCTTCACACAGCAGACAGGATCCTCTTGTTGGTTTATCAGGTAAGTCTCTCTCTTCTTGATTGTCAGACTCAACAGATGCCACAGATGTAGCAAAACTGCTTCCTTTCTCCTGTATGTGTCCCTGTGATGCTTTATTTCCAATCTTCAATTTTGACATTGAGACAGCAGTGTCTTGAATGTCCCCATATAGTGGATCAGATGCAATAGACACTTGTCTTTCAATGAAATTGACAACGTCACTGAAACCTGCTTGACAATGATGTCTCTCCTGATGCTCAAAAGCAATGTTTCTCCATCTGTCTCTGAGTTTGTATGGTAACTTCATGATTATTGCCCGTAGGTTTGATGGCATATTCATCTCGGACATGTAGCTGATGTCCTCCATAGCATTACAGCAGATGCGTAGGAATAATGAAAATGCTTGTAAAGCCTTGATATCCTCTGATTTCACAGGTGCCCATCCAAATGCTCTCTCCATATATGCAGTTGCTATTTTCTGCTCATTTCCAAAACGTTCATGTAGAAGCATTTCTGGCCTTTTGATACCCCCTGTCAGATGGCATATGTTGACAGCTCTTCACCAGCTCTCTAGGTTGCCCTCGGGTGTACTGCTCCAGGTAGTACAAGCAGTCCACACTGCTAGCAGCCTTTCCTTCCACTCCATGTTTAAAAGCTCTAACAAATGTGTTGTACTCAAAAGGGTTTCCATCAAATACTGGTATGTCCCTGGGGGGTAGTGATAGGGAAGATTGCTGTTGCACAAGTAATGCTGTTATGTCATTTTGCTTCTGCATGATTGTGAAAATATTGCCTTGGTCCTCACTGTTTTGGATGGATTGCTGTGGTGGATGTACAGCGTGATGTAGATGTTGAGATCTTTGTGGCATGCTTGCACTGAGATTTGGAACATACCGTTTTGTTTTGGTTCCTTGAAAAATGGTTTCCATGCGCTGTGCCCCTGTTCCTATTGGCATTGTGGCTGTAGTATTGAACTGATTGTATGGGTTCTGATGTGATAGAGTTGGTTTTGCAGGTTTGCTGCCTCCTGTTGGTAGAAGTCTGTATTGCCGTATTGAATCCATTGGCTGTGCATCAATTGCCATTGCAGTTTTACTCCCTCCTGTTGGTGGATGATTGACATGATAGCTTGACGTTGGTGGAATGAATTGCACAGCAGAGGGGTTGAAAGCAGGTTTTTCTTTTGACACATATGAGTTCATTCCATCTGTGACTACTTCCAATGTCCGACCCTCTGTTCCTGAGGACAGTCACCTTAGCTGTCTGAGCAGCAATTTGACTTTGTACTTTAAGCAATTGCTTTCTTTTCCTTATTTGTGCCTCCTGGGCTTCCAGCTCATGACTTTCCTTTAAAGCCGTCTCTATTACCAGGAGTGCAGCCACTTCGGCCTGTGCCAGGATAGATGCAGAAATGTTTGAAGACATTGAGTGTCTAGTAGAGCTACCACGTGACATATTTGATTTACCACCCGTATTAGAAACACTGTCATGTGGCCCAATATTATCCACATCCTCATTTCCATTTGACACAGCATTGAAATTTGAACCATCATTATCCAGAACCTCATTTGCATGTGACACAGCATTGTTATTTGGACCATCCACAACCTCAGTTGCATTGGGCACATCACTTATTTCATAATCATCATCATCATCAACATGTGTGGGCGTGCATTGCTCCCTGTTTGCAAGCACCCATTTTTCCATTTGGTCAATGATCTGATTAGCATTGTGCATGTGACCTTGAAATCATTCCGTTTGTTTGGACATTTCATCATCAGGCAATAAAGGCTTTAATGATTCATGCAACCGTATAGTTTCACCACATAATTTCCACAACATGTCATGCTTGATTTGCATGACAGAAATGTTTTCATTTGAACCCATCATTTGATCCAATTCCTTAGCCATTTTACATAATTGTTTCAGTCCAGAATTCCTTTCCTTATGCAATAACATGATTTTTGTCTCCAAAGCTTTATATGTGGGTTTAGAAAGCCTTTTGCCAAGTTCATTCTCTGTTTCATTTTGATTGACAGCTGCATCCATTTCAACGTTTATTTCCTGATTCCCCACGTTACTCATCTTTATAATTATATCAAGCAATCGGCGGAGGCTTTATTTAGAATTACTATTGGGATTTGCCTGTATCCCGTTGCGTGAAGCCACTCCTTCCACAACTTTATTTCATTCATGAATCGGTCTCACCGTAGCTTCTTTGATGTTTGAGTCCGCGTTGCGCTGCGGGCTGTTGTAGCGTGGATGGAATCGGCAGAAAACGTCAATGAACGGGGCGCTGTCCCTTGACTCCTTCCGTGTCCATCAGTCTTCAAAACGATTTTGTTTGGAAGCTAGTTTTTCAACTTGTGTAAGGGCAACCGAACAACAAAAAGATGCCAGTGAGGGAATATGGTACGAAGCTCTTTCCAACACGTGGTGCTTGTTGATAGTAAACCAGGTCTTCTCGTTGAGTGCATTTAAAAGTTTTATTTTCGCTTGCAGAGTGGAAAAAGCAAAGCATGACATAAACTAAACGACTAGTGCTGCAAAATAAACCTGAAAAATAACTCAAAACAACTGAAAACAAACAAAACACGAACGGTTGAAAAACTGTGTGGCTTCCCTGTGATGATTCCCCAATTCCCTCCCGCTGCACACCTGTGACACACATACAAATAGGCTGTGCCCGAGAACATCTGAGCCCCGCCTCCTATGCCCACTGCCCAGCTAATTAGTCAAGACACCTTCACAATAACACAGCGCCTTCATTCAATAAAGTAACCACAGAAAGATCATCAAATTGGCTACAACAAATAGTCTACTGTTCTTAACACTTTGAGTGCCAGCAGGGGGCGCACGATTTAGCGCTTGAGTGCCAGCGCTGTAGTCAATGGGAGGGCGAGCACATTTGCGAACGCATAAACTACATCTTCAATTATGGCTATGTGTCTAAAACGCCCGTCGCTTATCAATGACTTGTTTGCAGTCAACATTGTCGAAACGGATTGTTTTTTTAATCAGTACATTTCCGTTTTATACCATTTTGAAAAACGTTTTTTTTTTTTTTTTTTAAACTTCCAGAAAAAAAAGAGATTCTGAGATTATTTTATGTTTTAGTTTAAATTCAGTTAAAATGTTCAGTTTCAGTTAAATTCCGTTATTCTTTTTAATAGAATGGATCATTAAAATCAAAGGTTATTTGCACATAAATAGGCACTTCAGATAATCCTTCAGAACGTTGATCGTCTCCGCTGACCGACAATAAATCAAAATGACACCATTCACCATCGTAGCCTGTAATAATAACATTGCATTGCATTGGCCTATCAACCGGTTTGAATAAACAAACAGAAACAGTAGCATGTGCATCTTCTAGATCAATTAGGCTTCTAGATCAATTAGGCTTTGAAAACCAATACCGATATTTTCCGATATCACATTTGAATGCCGATATCGGTAGGCCGATAATATCGGACATCCCTAATATATATATATTCTTTTTTCGACTGACATGAAAATCGAATGTGGAGACTGGCACGAAATTCGAACTCATCCCTACTACCGACAAGGAACAACATTGTGGAGCAAATGGGTGACATGCTTCTCTAGGCGCACAGTGTAGCTGCGTCGACATGCATGTCTGTACAGCTCTCACAGGCCCCAGACTGCAGGGTCCATGCAGGTCTGTACAGCTCTCACAGGCCCCAGACTGCAGGGTCCATGCAGGTCTGTACAGCTCTCACAGGCCCCAGACTGCAGGGTCCATGCAGGTCTGTACAGCTCTCACAGGCCCCAGACTGCAGGGTCCATGCAGGTCTGTACAGCTCTCACAGGCCCCAGACTGCAGGGTCCATGCAGGTCTGTACAGCTCTCACAGGCCCCAGACTGCAGGGTCCAAATGAACACAACGCTTAAAAAGTCAACAAGGGGTTATTTGAGTCAGTGCCTCAACGTGTCGCACTAGTAAGATGGCTGGAAAACACGCTTAACCACATTCTGCGCTCGTCAGACTCGACGGAAGCTCATCTCCGCTTGTCATCGAGCTCTCGGAACACGCTTAGAGCTTATTGTTTATTGCTACTGCGCCACAACTGTACAGCGCCGGCCTATCTCGTACTCAGGACGAGGAAACGCAAGGAATATGTCTCTACTATTCAAGTTTTCAAGTTTTTGTTTTATTTGTCACGTATAAAGTACTACTGTACATTACAGTGAAATGCTTCGTTCTGTATGAGCCCCTGAGAATGTGCTTCATACAGTAAAAATAAGTAAAAAGAATAACGTCCTCCCACTATACAAAATGGGATGTCCGATATTATCGGCCTACCGATATTGGTATTAAAATGTGATATCGGAAAATATCTATCTGTTTAAAAAAAAAAAAAAAAAGGTTTAAATTTTTTTACATTTCTATAACCTTTATTTACCCAGGCAAGCAAGTAAGAACAAATTCTGATTTTATTTATTGTCAAAAGTATGCATAATGTTGTGTTAATTCCACAACAAGAGATATGTAATGTTAATTACCTGAAACTATTCAATTTTTGGGGGGAAAACCCTGCATATATCTGTATCGGTTGATATCGGTATCGGAAATTAAGAGTTGGACAATATTGGTATATGGGTATCAGTAAAAAAGCCAATATCGAACATCCCTACAAAATATACAATATGCAATATACAAACTAAAGTACAACCTAAAGTACAAAATGAGGTAAAAAAAAAAAAAAAAAAAATGCTAAATGCAAAAAAGAGGTATGGGTGTAGTACAAATCTTTTGTAATAAATAGATACAAATATGGTGTAGTGTCTAAAGTGATGCACTGTTTGATGAACATTGTTACTCAGCTGAAAGAGTTGTACCTTTCCTGCTGACTTGTCGTACAGAACTTGTACGCTTGGATAAAAGCGTTCAGCTAAATGACAAAATGTAAAAATGTAAATGATAAAGACAAAAAGAACAAGCCTTGGTCATTATCTGGAGATATAGCATTACTACAACTGCAAACACATTCACGTTAGGGTGTTTACTAAGGTTTCTAAATAGGGATGTCCCGATCCGAGTTTTGGTTTTAAATTGCATATCATCATTAATTTATTTATTGTCACACAGGGCAGAAGAATTTTGCCAAAACAAACCATCTTCCAGCTGCAGAACGGCAGACCAGCCACACTCTCAGACCAAATAAATTTTTTTTCTTTTTTTTTTTATCCCAATTTCTCACATTACATTCACCCTGAATGTTGACGTTATCCAGGTGAAAAGTTAACTTCATTCAAGCGAGGCATTGCAATCCTTGACATAAATCATTTGCTGTATAATTAAATCAAAGGAAATGCGTTTGGGTCTGAGAGTGCGGCTGGTCTGCCGTTCTGCAGCTGGATACTATTGGTTTGTTTTGGCAAAATTCTTCTGCTCTGTGTGACAATAAATAAATGAATGATGATATGCAATTTAAAACCAAAACTAAGGCCTCAGTATGAGTTTAAGACGTGAACATGGTCATGTTTGTTGAATAAAAAAAAGAAAGTAAAAAAATATATATATATATATATTTTTTTTTGATCGGATCGGGAAAGATCGGTATCGGTAGATACTCAAAATCACATGATCGGGTTCGGATCGGGAGCAAAAAAACTAGATAGGGACATCCCTAGTTCTAAACCTCAGGCATGTCATTGATTTAAATCCATTAGACGGTGATTCAATATGAGGCAATATAAATGTTTACGATTTGATTCAGTTCAGTAACATTCGATTACATTCTAATGTATTGTCATTATTCAGCACAAGTACAGTACAACGAAAATAAGTTTGGCATCCAACCAGAGTGCAAATGTAACAGTAAAGTGCAACAGTAATATACAATATACAGGTGATTCAACTGGGTTTAAAGTATATAAATTAGTACTACTGAGTAATAGTGCTAATCAGATGTATGTACAGAGTTGTGGTATTAATATGTACAGTGATGGTAGTAAGTCATACTGGCCAGCAGCGTAACTAGTAAGAGTAGGTAAGTAAATGTATCTAGATCTAAGGGCATCGGAAAAGGTGCTGTTCTAGTACCAAGGGCCATCAGGGCGACAGTGGATC
>NC_140170.1:10129030-10131530 GCF_963971535.1 Notolepis coatsorum | reverse complement strand
TGTTTCTGTTTTTCTTTTTGACTTTGACTGTGAGAAAATAATAATCACACACAAAGGGATAATGGCTTATAGCAGACTTAATGATTTTAGAATATTTCAGATAATGAAATGAAATGTTTATCAACTATCCAGTTAGTATTTATAGTGTAACGTTTGGCTTTAAATCATATTGGACGTAGAGAGAGAGAGAGAGAGCGTAGCGCGAGAGAGAGAGAGAGAGCGAGCCCCCCCCCGTCTGAGTTGCCGTAGTTGATGATGTCACACACACTAGACTAGGATGTCAACACACGGAACCTGGATGCCCGATGCATGAAGCGATATAAAGAAACGAATAGCCAATAAATGTGAAGTTATCTTTGAACCCCTGTTGTCAAGCCTCGTTAATATAACCCCCCCCCTTTCCTCACTAATGGAACTGGTTTTGTGGACTCACTGACGGTGCTTTGAGCGTTTCCAGGGTTAGCAGCTAACGCTAATTAGCTGAGTGTGAAACTGATGACATCATATCCTGTTGTGGAGAGTGTGAAACTGATTACCTCATATCCTGTTGTGGAGAGTGTGAAACTGATTACCTCATATCCTGTTGTGGAGAGTGTGAAACTGATGACCTCATATCCTGTTTCGTTGCCACAGAGAAACAGAGGGACCTGGCCAGGAAGGGGTCGGTGAAGAACGGCACCGCGGGAAGTCCAGTCAACCAGCAGCCGAAGAAGAACTCCAGGACACGGTAAGCCACCTCACCAGACCACCTCACCAGACCACCTCACCAGACCACCTCACCAGACCACCTCACCAGACACCAGAACCCTAACGTTCTATCTTTTTTTAATTAAAAAAAATTAATTTGTTCTCACTTTTTCTGTATTTTGCTCCCATCCCAATTTAGTCGTTATGCCAATTCCCTCCCTGGTCGTTGCGCTCATTGCCCCACTGTCGGCCTGGGGAGGGTGTAGAACTACCACAGTCAGCCAGCCGCTTCTTTTCACCCGACAGCGAGGACTCTCACCGGGGGAACGTCACGCTATTTCCCCCCCGATCCCCTCCCTGCTGAACAGACGCCCCGACCGACCAGTAGGAGTCGCTGTTTACAACGACCAGGACGCGTCTATTCTTATCCTAGCGGATTTATGCTTCCGCGTTCGCGTTTTGCTAATCTGCTTGGCCACTGACGTTTCTGGTGCGATCTGATTGGCCACTGACGTTTCTGGTCATGTGATATGTGCGCCCAAATCGCGTGACGCGCCCATTTCCGCCTCGAACAGCAGCAAACTACCTAACGCCTAGTTTATCACTGGTTAAGCTTAGGCGACTCTTTCGCAGTTGGTTATGGTTAGAGTTTGGAATCAGGGCTGGTGTTCTATCGCCCTGCTCTAAGACAAACTCTAACCTTAACCAACTTCGAAAGAGTGCCTAAGCTTAACCGGTGAAAGAACTTGCCGTCACACGTTTGGCGTGACCAGAAACGTCAGTGGCCAATCAGAGCGCAAAACGCGAACGCGGAAGCATAAATCCGTTAGGATAAGAATAGACGCGACCAGGACACACACCCCACCAGCTTCCCACCCGCTAACACACTGCCAATTGTGTTAGTAGGGACGACTGACCGAGCCGGAGGCACCGCCGACAGCTGGATTCGATCCCAGAGTCTCTGCGGTGGTAGGCGAGTGCATTCTCCACTGCGCTACGCAGCCGCTCCCCTAACGTTCTATCTTAACCATAACCGTTAACCTTCTGTGTGTTGTCGCAGTGAAAGGGTTAACCGTCTGGTAGTGCGGCAGTGAAAGGGTTAAGCGTTAAAAGGAATCATCATCGGGCGGTTAGGTGGTCGAGCGGAGATTGCGTTCGTCACCAGCCCCGGAGCTGTGAGCTTGGTTCGCCTGTTCGAATCCAGCTCACAGCTCCGGGGTTGTCACCAGCTTGGCTGGCCGTCTGCACTGATACAATTGGCTGTATCAGAGGGTGGGAGAAGCTGGCGGGGTGGGTCCGGGTCGTTGTAAACAGCGACTCCTACAGTTCGATCGGGGCGCCTGCTAAGCGCGGATTGGACGTGAGGGGGATAGTGTGGTCCTCCCACACGCTACGCCCTCTCAATGAGAATCCGCGCTGCCAGGTGAAAAAAAAGAAGCGGTGATTGGCTGGACGTGTGTCGGAGGAAGCACGTGGTAGCCTCCACTCTCCCAGATGATCTGACTGTGGGGGGTAAAGCACAGCGACCAGGAAGGGACTGGGAATTGGCATACGACTAACATTGGGATGGGAGAAAAATCGGAGGAAAATGGAGGGGGAAAAAGACCAATAAAAAAAAAAAAAAAAAAAAAAAAGGAATCATCATCATGGTAGTCTAGTCGTGAGAGCGTTCAACCACAATCATTGTCGGCTCGATTCCCGATCACGCTTTCGTCCGTTTTGGACTTTCGCAGATAAAACATTCAAATAGATCACTTATACGATACGACTTATGGCCGTTAACATAACATACACGATTAGTACTTTATTGATG
>NC_140170.1:10118019-10128830 GCF_963971535.1 Notolepis coatsorum | reverse complement strand
GCACCTTGCCGGCAAAGTTGGTGGGTTCTGTGTGTCTGCAGATGGATGCTTCACGTAAATCTAGGAGCAGCAAGCTCGCGCTGACAACAGCGATGTCATTATTAGACCGGCTGCTTGGTGAAGCAACGATGAAACAAATGTAATGATTGTTTCGTTCATCGCATAGGCTATTTAATTTAGCCTATTTTAATACAATTCAAATAATCTAATTGTGTTTAGAGGGAATTATTTTCACCGGACATTAAGACCGGAGAGATTAAATATGTCGGACTTCAACAGATTTTGCCGGTCAAATACCGGTAATTACCGGCTAACGGAAACGGCACAGATTATCCAGACGCCCTGCGAGAAGCCCCCCTCCCTCCTCCTCCCTTAGCCCCCCCCCCCCTCCCCCAGGAGATTACCCAGCCCCCCCCCGCGGTCTGAAGGCTGCAGATTAGCCCCCACTCCTCCCCTCAGTGGCTGAGATACTATTGCTGCCCCATTAGCGCCACAATGACGGGGGCAGAGCAGCTGACCTCACTGCTAACCTCTGACCTCACTGCTGACCTCACTGCTGACCTCTGACCTCACTGCTGACCTCACTGCTGACCTCACTGCTTGCGTTTTATAACCTAAAGAAATGTTCTAAAAAGAGTTTTTCTTTCTTTTTTTGTTGTTTGTTGTAAAACGTTAACGTACTATCTTAACCCTTTCACTGCCACACTACAGAAGGTTAACCCTTTACTATCACAGTAGTGTGATAGTAAAGGGTTAACCTTATGTAGTGTGGCAGTGAAAGGGTTAATATTAAAACAAACCATGATCATAGTATTGTGTGTTTCTATCAGGGTGGGCCAATACGAAACGTAAATATATTACTCATGCAATACGTAAATATATGACTTATGGCTATAACATAACATACATTATGTACTTTTTTTTTGTGGTCGGTTATTACTTCATTATTAGTACATATTTTAAGCTTGTAGATGTAAAAATAAATGTGTAAGCTCTCTTTGCCCACTGTAACTCAAAATACAGGTCTGTTTGGAACACGTTCCATGTTCATGTTGTGTGCAGGGTTCACAAGGTCCTTGAAGTGCTTAAAGTGCTTGATTTTTTAACCAAAAAAAGTCAAGGCCTGGAATTCCTTGAAAACAGACCCTTCTTTTAACAAGGTGCTTAAAAAGTCCTTGGAATTCAAATCAACCATTCACATTGAAAGTGTTGTTCATCCATGATAAAATAGTTCTGAATCAAGAAATAATATTTTTTTTATGTAAAGTGTAACTAATTGTCGGAAATTGGTTTTAAGCCATAAATATTGGATCCGATTTTATTATAAACATTTAAACAAAAGTACTTGAACGTCCTTGAATTTCATTTAGCAATGTCTGTGGGAACCAGTCTGTGTAACGTGTTGTGTTGCTGCTCCCTGTCTCCCCCTGCAGGCTGGTGGTGCCGAACAAGGGGTACTCCTCTTTAGACCAGAGCCCGGACGAGAAGCCCCTGGTGGCCCTGGACACTGACAGGTAACGGACAGCCTCTTCATCCATCCTTTCCTCCAGACGGTCCACTCTGTTTGCACTGCGGCGAGGGGAGGAGAGGGGAGAGGGGAGGGGAGAGGAGAGGGGGGAGGAGAGAGGGGAGAGGAGAGGAGAGGGGGGAGGAGAGAGGGGAGAGGAGGAAAGGAAAGGGGAGGGGAGGAGAGGAGGAGAGAGGAGGAGAGGGGAGGAAAGGGGAGGGGAGAGGAGAGGAGAGGAGAGGAGAGGAGAGGAGGGGAGGGGAGGGAGAGGAGAGGAGAGGAGAGGAGAGGAGAGGAGAGGATGAATGAATGAATACTTTTTTTCGAATGTTTACAAATAAATAAACAAACAAATAATTTGTCTAACATTTTCGCAAATAATTAGGGGAGGAGGAGGAGAGGGAGAGGGGAGAGAGAGAGAAGAGAAGAGGAGAGGAGAGAGAAGAGGAGAGGAGAGAGGAGGATAGGGGAGGAGAGACAACAAGCTTCCATTCAAAGATCTCACACATCGGCAGTAGACCTAGTGACACAAGTGGTCACGTGTCTGTCGGTCTGGGGAGGGTGTAGACTACCACATGTCTCCTCTGTCGGTCTGGGGAGGGTGTAGACTACCACATGTCTCCTCTGTGGGTCTGGGGAGGGTGTAGACTACCACATGTCTCCTCTGTTGGTCTGGGGAGGGTGTAGACTACCACATGTCTCCTCTGTCGGTCTAGGGAGGGTGTAGACTACCACATGTCTCCTCTGTGGTTCTGGGGAGGGTGTAGACTACCACATGTCTCCTCTGTCGGTCTAGGGAGGGTGTAGACTACCACATGTCTCCTCTGTGGGTCTGGGGAGGGTGTAGACTACCACATGTCTCCTCTGTTGGTCTGGGGAGGGTGTAGACTACCACATGTCTCCTCTGTCGGTCTAGGGAGGGTGTAGACTACCACATGTCTCCTCTGTCGGTCTGGGGAGGGTGTAGACTACCACATGTCTCCTCTGTGGGTCTAGGGAGGGTGTAGACTACCACATGTCTCCTCTGTGGGTCTGGGGAGGGTGTAGACTACCACATGTCTCCTCTGTCGGTCTAGGGAGGGTGTAGACTACCACATGTCTCCTCTGTCGGTCTAGGGAGGGTGTAGACTACCACATGTCTCCTCTGTGGGTCTGGGGAGGGTGTAGACTACCACATGTCTCCTCTGTCGGTCTGGGGAGGATGTAGACTACCACATGTCTCCTCTGTGGTCTGGGGAGGGTGTAGACTACCACATGTCTCCTCTGTGGGTCTGGGGAGGGTGTAGACTACCACGTGTCTCCTCTGTGGGTCTGGGGAGGGTGTAGACTACCACGTGTCTCCTCTGTGGGTCTGGGGAGGGTGTAGACTACCACATGTCTCCTCTGTGGGTCTGGGGAGGGTGTAGACTACCACGTGTCTCCTCTGTCGGTCTGGGGAGGGTGTAGACTACCACATGTCTCCTCTGTCGGTCTGGGGAGGGTGTAGACTACCACATGTCTCCTCTGTCGGTCTGGGGAGGGTGTAGACTACCACATGTCTCCTATGTGGGTCTGGGGAGGGTGTAGACTACCACGTGTCTCCTCTGTCGGTCTGGGGAGGGTGTAGACTACCACATGTCTCCTCTGTTGGTCTGGGGAGGGTGTAGACTACCACATGTCTCCTCTGTCGGTCTGGGGAGGGTGTAGACTACCACATGTCTCCTCTGTGGGTCTGGGGAGGGTGTAGACTACCACGTGTCTCCTCTGTCGGTCTGGGGAGGGTGTAGACTACCACATGTCTCCTCTGTCGGTCTGGGGAGGGTGTAGACTACCACGTGTCTCCTCTGTCGGTCTGGGGAGGGTGTAGACTACCACATGTCTCCTCTGTCGGTCTGAGGAGGGTGTAGACTACCACGTGCCTACACAGATATGTCACCAGCTGCTTCTTTTCACCTGACAGCAAGGAGTTTCACTGGGAGAGCGTAACATGTGCAGAGTTCACGCTATCTCCCCCCAGATCCCCTCCCCGCTGAACAGGACCAACCAGTAGGACCGGGACGCGTGTATACTTTCGACAACAAATGTTTGTTTCCGCGTTCGAGTTTTGCGCTCCGATTGGCCAGGTCATGTGACATGTGCGCCAATCGTGGGACAGCAAGTTCTGCGCCTATTTCCGGGTCTAACAGCCTGCAAACTACCTGGCGTTCTATCGCCCTGCTCTAAGACAAACTCTAACCTTAACCAACTTCGAAAGAGCGCCTAAGCTTAACCAGTGTAGAAACTTGCGGTCCCACGATTGGCGCACATGTCACATGACCAGAAACGCGTGTGGCCAATCAGAGACGCGGAAACAAACATTTGTTGTCGAAAGTATTCAGGCGACCGGGACTCATACCCCACCGGCTTCCCGCCCAGGAACACTGACAATTGTGTTCGTAGGGACGACTGACTGAGCTGGAGGCAGGGTTCGCACAAGGTCCTTGAAGTGCTTAAAGTGCTTGATAAAAAAATATAAAAAAGTCGAGGCCTGGAATTCCCTGAAAACAGATTTCTTTTAACAAGGTGCTTAAAAAGTCCTGGAAAATTCAAATCAACCATTTGCATTGAATGTTTTGTTCATCCATGATAAAATAGTTCTGAATCAATAAATATAATTTTTTTTTATCTAAAGTGTAACTGTCGGAAATTGGTTTTAAGCCATAAATATTGTATCAGATAAAAAAAAAAAAAAAAAAAAACAGCATTTAAATGAAAACTCCAACATTTTGGGAAATTAGCTTATTTGGCATCTACCCTGGAGTTAGACAAGAAGATGCATACCTTTTTCTTCTCTGTGCATGCAGTAGGAGTAGGAAGACGCGCACCGTTAGCCTAGCTTAGCGTCAGTCACTGGAAGTAGGTTCCTCCATTAGCCTAGTTCCAAACGTCTTCCTACTCCTACTGCATGCACAGAAAAGAAAAAGGTATTTATCTTCTTGTCTAACTCCAGGGTAGATGGCAAATAAGCTAATTTCCCAAAATGTTGGAGTTTTCCTTTAAAAGTGAATTGTATCCTTTTAAAAATAGTGCTTGGAAAAGTCCTTGAATTTTATTTTGCAATGTCTGTGGGAACCTTGAGTAGGGCTTGAGACGTCTTATCATCTCAGCAGAAGAGGCCTTAAAGGGGAACTCCAACATTTTGGGAAATTAGTGCCTTACAGTGTATTGTAAGGTCTGACATTGACCAAACTTGATATGCATGACCTTGGTGGGCTCTAGGTCAACTCCTGAAAAGGGGGTCAATGTCAGACCTTGCAATCAAAAGTTAGGGGGCGCACTGAAATTATAAAGGGTTATTAGCCCCCTAACTTTTGATTGCAAGGTCTGACATTGACCCCCTTTTCAGGAGTTGACCTAGAGCCCACCAAGGTCATGCATATCAAGTTTGGTCAATGTCAGACCTTACAATACACTGTAAGGCACTGTAAGGCTCTAACCCTCCCCCACTTCCAGTGATGAAGCTAAGCTATGCTAACGGAGCGTCTATTCCCAAAGCTAAAATGCACGCACAGAGACAAAAAAAGGTATGTATCTTCTTGTCTAACTCCAGGGAAGATGTTAAATAAGCTAATTTCCCAAAATGTTGGAGTTCCCCTTTAAAGCAGGGGTGGCCAACCTTTTTTGAACCAAGATCTACTTTTTTATTTACCACCTAGCCCGAGAGCTACCAGCCAAAATTGTATATTGTAAGCCGTCATTTGAGGCTTTATAAAAGCAGCATAATGAACACAAATCTGTCAGTGCCGAGTCCGACCTCATCTTAAATAACAAACAGCATTGCTTGTTGTAATTAACAAGGAGAGGAAGAGTTGATTTAGCAAAAAAAAAACATATTTTTTTTTAATAAATAATCAAATTTTATTAATCAAGATCTACTTGAAATCAGCCCTCGATCTACCTGTCGATCGCGATCGACTGGTTGGGCACCACTGCCTTAAAGGAACACACAGCCTCTCCCGGGACAACAGGATTCTACATGTACATTCTACATACATGCTTACCATATGTATATTTATCCACATCTGTCTGTACATACCTGCATATAATCCTTTTGACATATCTGTAGATACTATATCTATATCTGTACATATCCCTTACTTACTCTTAGTAGTTACACTGCTGGCCAGTATGACTTACTACCATAGTGTCTTTATACCTGTATCACTGTATATATTAATACTACAACTCTACATACATCTGATTAGCACTATTACTCAGTAGTACTCATTTATATATTTTATACCCAGTTTAATCACCTGTACATTGTATATTACTATCACACTTTACTGTTACATTTGCACTCTGGTTGGATGCCAAACTTCTCTTCGTTGTACTGTACTTGTGCTGCATGATGACAATACATTAGAATGTAATCTCATCTCATCATGTCTGCCTTGTACCAGCGGGCTCCGTTTTAGACACAGATGGGTCTCACCCTGTGTCACTGGCCCCATGACACCCCAGCACATGGTGGGTGGCAGGGGGGGGGGGGGGGGGGGGGGGGGGGGGGGGGGCTGGGGGGCGACACACACTGGTGTGATGTCAGTCCTCTGGGAGCCAGCCAACATTACATCACATTGTTGTCATGTGATCCATCCTACACGCTCGGCTGACTCATGCTCTCTCTCTCTCTCTCTCTCTCTGTCTCTCTGTCTCTCTCTCTCTCTCTCTCTCGCTCTCTGTCTCTCTCTCTCTCTCGCTCTCGCTCTCGCTCTCGCTCTCGCTCTCGCTCTCGCTCTCGCTCTCTCTCTCTCTCTCTCTCTCACGAACAACACGTTTTATTGTCCACATTGTAGATTCACGTTGTATACATGACCGGTGTATAGGCCCTCAATCTGCAGCCTTCGGGAGAGGTGTTAGTTGGACAATGCCTAGGCTAACCGGCACTGTCCGTTTCCATTCATTGTGCTAAGCTAGGCTAACGTGCAGCAGAGGAAACTGGTATCTCTCTTCCTGTCTCTCTCTAAGCTAATTTGCCAAAATGTTGGCGTGTTCCTTTAATACGCCTCCGATGATGGACGTAACTCGGTCAGTTCTCCTGCCGTCGGGCTGATCGCTTTGGTCTGATTGTTCCGTCTCATTAATAAAGTCAATGATGTAACGATCAATAGGTTGAGGGTCCCCCCCCCCCCCCCCCCCCTCGTCTTTGTCGTCCCCAATGAGAAATCAATCTTCTGGAAATGTCAGTCTATCTATTTCCTAATTACTTTTATCTGATTATGATGATGATGGTGGTGGTGGTTATGAATGACCTTATGCATCTGGAATACAACGCTTTAGTTTAGTGTCTTTTTTTATTTAACCCGGCAGGTCAATTAAGTAACACATTATTCTCGGTGACGGCCCGGCGAGAGGACATTAAAAGGTCCCCTTGGAGGGTAACAGCAGGGAAAGGGGACACTTTCTTTTGTTTAAATAGAAGAGACACCGAGGGTACAAACATCACAGAGGTACGGGACACAGTTCAAACACACATCAAACCAAACAACCACATGAAATTACATACATGAAGCAGAACAGTCTGATCACAGTTAAGGCCTAACAAAAATAATAGTTGGTTTCAGGTTGGTTGTCAGTTTGGCCATGGGTAGGTAGGGAATTTTTTTTTTTTTTTTTTTTTTTATTCTTTCCCACGGCGACTATGGATAGGGAATTTCTTTATTTAATTAACCCTTTCACTGCCACACGACAGAAGGTTAGCCCTTTACTATCACACAACCGACGGCGATGCTCCATCATTAGCATCATTAGCTCCGCGGATGCGGAGCTAATGATGCTAATGATGGAGCATCGCCGTCGGTTGTGTGATAGTAAAGGGCTAACCTTCTGTATTGTCACAGTGAAAGGGTTAACCGGCTGTCGTGTGGCAGTGAAAGGGTTAAAATGTTCACAACAACATGGATGCATGTACTCTGCCAGCATGTTTAATATCCATAATACTAAATGTTTGACTAAGATTTCTATGAAACTTTATTCTAAAAAAAAAAAAAAATGATTTTTTTTTTTTTAATATATAATTTTTTTTTAAAACTCATAAAATATATTGGGTCGCACCTAAATCGGCAGGGTCGGTCGGCAACCTGAAACCAACCATTATTTTTGTTAGGCCTAAAAGGCTGGGTGACGGTTGCAGCAGGCGTGTGATGTATAGCGAGGAGACGGGGAATCGACCTGTGCAACAGTCAGCTGGGGACAGTTTCTGCTTAAACACAGGGAATGACGGACGTGATGAAAGTTTAAGGGAGTTTTGGAGAGAGGTCCAGTCGTTTGCTGCAGCAAAACTAAAGGAATTCTGGCCAAAGACGGTGCAGAGTTGTAGTATTAATATGTACAGTATAGTAAGTCATACTGGCCAGCAGATTAACTAGTAAGAGTAGGTAAGGGATATACAGATATAGTATTAATATGTACAGTGATACAGGTATAAAGGCACTATGGTAGTAAGTCATACTGACCAGCAGCTTAAAGTAGTCCAGTCCTGCTACTACCAGATCAGGAACATCGCCAAAATAAATGTTTTTTTGTCCTCTGCAGACCTTGAAACGGTCATACATGCTTTTATTTCTTTGCGATTAGATTACTGTAACTCCCTCTATTCAGGCATCAACAAAAAAGCCATATTATCACGTCTCCAGATGGTGCAGAACTCTGCGGCACGACTTCTCACCAACACAAGGACACGTGACCATAATAATATATAATAACACCCATCCTGGCAGCTTTACACTGGCTGCCTGTGAGCTACGGAATTGATTTTAAGATTGTATTGATTACTTTTAAAGCCCTACAACATGGCCCCCAGCTACATTGTGGACTTGTTGGAACCCCATGTTCCGGAACGCTGCCTCAGATCCGCGGGTAAGGCCCTCCTGGTTCCTTACAGAACGAGCCTGGTCACCCGTGGGGACCCATGCTCTGGAACGCCTTGCCCTTAGATCTCAGGCTAGCAGAGTCCGTGTCCTCTTTTAAGTCACTTTTAAAAACATCTGTTTTTCCTAATGTTATGGGTTTAGGTCAGCTCTGATTGTATAAACTGTTTTGTCAATCTGCCTACAAATCCTGTTTGAAATTATTATTTTTTTTGTCTCTTTTTCTCTTGTTTTATTTTCTATTTAATTTTTTTCGCCTTTCCTTTTTTTTATCCACTTTTTTCTCTTTTTTTCTCTTTTTCTCTCATCCCAATTCAGCCGTGCCAATTCTCCCCTCCCCTGTCTTGATCGTTGCTCGCATGTGCCCCCCACTGGCCGGTTGTATGTAGGATAGAAGCCTTGCATCACGTGTCCCCTCCGGTACATGAGGAGGCAGCCAGTCTCATCTTTTCACCTGCCAGCGCCGACTCTCATTTGGCGAGGAGGCGCCCCAACCGACCTGTAGACAACATCCAGATTACCACCCATCGACTTCCCACCCGCTAACTCTGCCAATTGAGTTAGTATGACGGCCGGCCCAAGCCGGAGGCAACGCCGACAGCCAGATTCGATACCGGTGTCTCTTGCGTTGGTGACGAGCGCAATGTCCGCTGCGCCACCCAGCCTTTTTCCGCCTTTCCTGATGTTTGCTGTTTGCTGTTTTTAACATGTCTGTAAAGCACTTTGTAACTTTTTCTGGAAAAGCGCTATACAAATAAAATTCATTCATGCATTCATTAACACATTCGGGGCCATTTGGATCCGTCTAATCTCACGCTAAACGGCCAGCATTTCTAAACAGACTTGCATAGTTCATGAGGCTGTTTGTAGAGCTAAATCTATACTTTATAGTATTGCTATCTGTCCATTCTCATTGTCAATTGAGACCATAAACCGTCCCTTCAAAATGGCTTAAAGAAATAATTTTTTCATCAATACGTTCTCATTTTATAGCATCTTGAATTTAAGCATTATATGGGATTTGGGCTAGTATATTTCCTGGAAGGCGAGATACAGGGCGCTAAGCTAGTAACGTTAAATCCAATGGTATTTCGGCTATAGAGAAGCTAGAGTTAAAAATCAAACTGCATATGATCGATATGATGGTCCACCATGAATGCATGAAAGGGGGGGGGGGGGGCGGGGGACGTCGTTTCTGATTATTGATCACCAATAACCGCGTTAGCCTCAGTAGCCACATTCGCTGATCGGGTGGATGGCTATGATAACAAGGCCTGATCAGCGTGTAATTTACGTGAAAAAGATCTTACCGTGGGCCGGTTGGATCCCCAAAATGATTTCCCAGTTATTGATCGCCATCTGGTAGATCGATATGTCCATTGGCTGATCATATATTCCTTTACTGCATACTGAAATCCGCGTCCCAAAACGTATTCCGTGTAACAGGCTACAGGCATAGCTTCAGGTTAGCAGAAAACTCCATTGGAGATCCAGAAAAAACAAGACAACTTCTGCCACAGGGAACACTGCATTATCGAGATAGCGCCCCTAAGAGGATCTGGCCGGTAATGCACTTTTTCGAATTCAAAGAGTAGGGTACTTCTGCAGTGCCGCTCGGTGACATTGAGTAGGCTATTAAAATGGAATAAAAACCAAAACAACCTTGCCACGGACATGTCCGTGGATGGCCCTCTAGCGGTGGATTCGAAACACGGACATCTCCGTGGTTGGCCGGGAAACGGTTAACTAGTAAGAGTAGGTAAGGGATATATACAGATATAGATATAGTATCTACAGATATGTAACAAGATCTCCAGCCCTAGAGAACAGCATGGATCTTGCACTGAGTCCAAGCTTAAGGCCAGTAAGTGCGTCTTGCAGAGCATTAAAGGAGTGTTGCAGCATCTGCTGTTGAAGAATTATTAGTTATTAATCTTAAGCCTGATTGTTTTGTCTCTGCACCACCGAGTCCGCTTAAGAAAGACTACTGAATGTTGGGAGCTGAACCTTTGTTTAAAAAAATATATATATATATTTATTCAGAGTTAATTATATTGTTTACACTCTTAATTTTCTCTCATATTCTTATATTCAGATAAAATTGTATCGCCTATATTTGTGTCTTTCTACTATTACCCTGCCCATACCTGTACCTCCCCTCCCCCCCATGCTGCTATCTTATCTTATCTTATCTTATCTTATCTTATCTTATCCTAATAGCATTCTTGTTTTTTGGACAACTGACCTATCTCATGCTCCGCCCCTCTTTTCTTGATTGTCCAATCCACCCTCGGAGGGAAGTAACAGCTGTGATTGGAGGACCTAAGAAACGAGGGGCGGAGCTTGGGATCGGTGAGTTGTGTTGTTCCTGAGAAGGACCTACTGTAAGTTGAACCTGACGCGAATCCTCTCTTATG
>NC_140170.1:10095519-10113019 GCF_963971535.1 Notolepis coatsorum | reverse complement strand
CGACCGTAAAAAATATTCACCGTAACATGACGTAACATTAACCAACACAATCTTTTTCTCTGTCGCAATGAAATTATATTACGCTAAAAAAAACGCTCCCCAACAATGACGGCAACCTGCTAGATTCATTCTTTGGCAATATTATGATATCTAATTTAGGAAAACCTCGTTGTTGGCTCCTAGTTAAGGGGAGTAGCCAGACGCCATTTTCGACAGGCATTTCTTCCAACAAATCATCAACCGACAAACGCCATCGTGCGGCACAGCGGTCGGCTACAGTTTGAGCGGTCTTTTGAAAGTATCGTCTCGGACTTTGGGGCTTTTTGTGAGGAAAGTAAGGAGCCGAAACTACGTTATGGGCGGAGCTCCATTCATTCGTTTGATGACATCACGGCAGAACATTTGACCCCTCCCCCCACCACCCCACCCGTAACTTCACATCGCCAATTCCCAATGAAGACGAACGATTTCCCCAACTGAGAAGGAACAGCTTTTGCATGTTGCTCGTAGCATTTTGTTCCCCCCGAGGAAACGGATCATCCAACCTTATTTATCAGCCTTGTTCTCTCGACCACATTCTAGTGCCAACTAGGAGAGGTGGGGCACTTTGAGAGACGTTTACGTGGATGGGATTTAGCATCACCTACTGTAACATTACGTGGATGGGATTTAGCATCACCTACTGTAACGGCAAAGCAGCTGTAGAGAGATGTTGTCTTTTCGTGTCCTCGCAGCACCAAGGCTTGTTTCCAACATGCAGGTAGTCGCCAGTCGTATGTTTTAAAGAATTAGCGCGTGTTCTGTCGTTTACTTATCGCCCCCCCCCCCCCCCCCCCCTGACCCCTGCAGTGGGTGTTTGAAACGGTGCCAAAAGGCCACGCGCCGCCACGGAAGACGGCCACAGAACATGCCATGTGCTGTGTCAGTGAACGTGCCACGCCAGTGAACGTGCCACATGCCGGAAGGACGATTCACACGTGAAAACAACAAAGGACAAAAAGAAGAAAAAAAAACGTTGCTATCACTGAAAGCTTTTGCTTGAAAACGTTTGAGTATTTGTGCGCACTTTGCCTGATCAGACGTTGTTGCGCATCGTGGGAATCTTTTGAGAACAGTTTGCATATCAGGATGCCGGAAACACGCAGAGGGGCCGAGAACTAGGGAGGAAAAAGAGAAACGTAAAAAACCAAACAGGGGAAATTATATTCTGAGGAGATATTTTACAGAAATTATATTCTGAGGAGATATTTTACAGAAATATATTCTGAGATATTTTACAGAAATATATTCTGAGGAGATATTTTACAGAAATATATTCTGTGGAGATATTTTACAGAAATATATTCTGTGGAGATATTTTACAGAAATATATTCTGAGGAGATATTTTACAGAAATATATTCTGAGGAGATATTTTACACAAATATATTCTGAGGAGATATTTTACAGAAATATATTCTGTGGAGATATTTTACAGAAATTATATTCCGAGGAGATATTTGACAGAAATATATTCTGTTTGAAAGTATAAAGATCCAGCTTCCAGGCAGGAGGACTGAACTACGCCCTCCCAATGAAGACATGTGACGTGTTCTACTCAGCTGTGACCCCTTCCTGGATGTTTATACTTTCACCCGTGGGAGATGAGATATTAAGATTGTCATATCAAACGGTCAAGGGGGGGGGGGGGTTACATAATACCGCCTGACTGGGCATGAAGCTAGGGTACTACAGTATATTATACAGGACACTGCCCTGTTGTTGCTTATCAACGAAAAGTATGAACTTGTTACTTTATTTTAAGTCTGTACGTTTGTTTTGTGTCTTGTTTTTGTACATTTGCACACGTCCACTCGGGTCCTGTCGCTCAACAACCCAGCGTTATTATTGGACTAAACACACAACTGACATTTGGGGAAGTAAGGAACTCTACGACGTGAACCGTAATGAATTCAGCGTCGATGTTGGAATGACGTCGAAAGGCTATGTCTTGTGCTCTCGCTGCACGGGACGCCAACTGTACTCCGATGTTTACATCACTCACTAAAAGACATTCACTGGTTTCCCAGAGTAGGTGGCGATGGTTTTCTTTTGCATGTGAATCCACTCTGAAATACCGTACACTCCCGTGACACCCAGTACCCAGGTTGGGTTCCCCAAAAGCATCTTACAGTAGCTGCATAATGATGATTCTCACTGCATTATGCTACTCAGATCTGATTCTTTCATGACAGTGTGTGAACGAATGACACGGAATTGGAATCTGATCTTTTCAATTCTGATCTTTTTCGATTCTGATTTGGCCCACTTTCATAATGTGGGTCCTGAATCAGAAGTATAGTTTCCCCATTTTTACTTAACCCTTTCACTGCCACACGACAGCCGGTTAACCCTTTCACTGTGACAATACAGAAGGTTAGCCCTTTACTATCACACAACCGACGGCGATGCTCCATCGAGCTAATGATGCTAATGATGGAGCATCGCAGTCGGTTGTGTGATAGTAAAGGGTTAACCTTCTGTTGTGTGGCAGTGAAAGGGTTAAGTGGTATACCGAGTACTCGGAGTAAAAATTCATATCCACAAAGTATCCGTGCTATTACTACGAGTTATGAGAGTTTGAGTTTTTAAGTCCAGTATGATTGTACATTTACCAGAAACTCACCACCTTTTTAGGACCAAAAATGAAAGTAAATGCAGCTGAAAAAATTTAAAATGTACCCCAAGATGAAGTTAAAAGTACAAGCTTAAAAAAAATTTCATGAAATAAAACGACTACAAAGGTTAATATATATATATACTCAAACAAAGTAACTAGAGAAATTGTAATGTGTTACTTTCCACCCCAGCTCAGTGCTACAGTGTTTCTTGAGAAACCAGACTGTGGCTTTCAAGAGATTTAAACCTGCTGATTCTTTGTGTTTTTCAACTTTAGAGGAAGTACTTTTTTGGTCTGAGGAATCTGTCAGTGCCACGCCCCCCCCCCCCCCCCCCCCAATAGGCTCCAGGTTTAAAGAATTACCCTTTCACTACCACCCTACCAAATGGTTAACCCTTTCACTGCGACAATACGGAAGGTTAACCCATTTCACTGCCACACGACAACGGGTCAACCCTTTCACTACCACACTACAGAAGGTTAACCCTTTCACTGCCACACTACAGAAGGTTAACCCTTTCACTACCACACTACAGAAGGTTAACCCTTTCACTACCACACTACAGACGGTTTTAACCGTCTGTAGTGTGGCAGTGAAAGGGTTAACCTTCTGTAGTGTGGCAGTGAAAGGGTTAACCTTCTGTAGTGTGGCAGTGAAAGGGTTAACGCTGAAAAGATCCCAACCGACCAAAATGTGCAGCAGGACTACTCACCGTGAGGACTGGAAGGTCACTCAGACTCACCAGTGTGTGTGTGCTTCCCTTTGGGGAGGTCGGGAGGTACGGTTTATAGTCCCAGGGGTCTTGTGAATGTTTTGAGCCTGGTTGAATGAATGAACCTTTGTTATAAAGCCAGAGATTAAACTAGAGACCTACATGGGAAATCGGGAAATGAAAAAAACATTAGGTCTGACTTCTTTATTATTATTATTATTATTTTGCTTTGCTGTAGATGCAAACGTTATGTGGATAGGTCTTATCAGTATTAGCCAATGACTACTATCCAGAGGTCCGTCTTGTTGGGACCGTCGAGAGGCCTGCCTTGGGCGACGAACCATTATGTCCTTGTTCGGTTTCCAGATGAGCAACAATTTCACATTTCGTTATTTAGACGGTGTGTTTGCGGTGTCGTGTGCTTTCATCGTGACGGAGAGACGGAGGTCGTGTGCTTTCATCGTGACGGAGAGACGGAGGTTGTGTGCTTTCAGGTGCCGTAGAAGGGTCACACTAAAACAGGATTTGAATGGACCTATCTCAAACCCCCGCCCTCAACTGTTGTGATTGGATGATTGAGAAAAGAGGGCGGGGTTTGAGAGGGGACAAAATGATCTCTCGGAGGGTAACGGCCGGGAAAGGGAACAAAAAAATGTATACAATAAAATAGGAAAGAGACAGACGGACAATACCTACATCACAGAGGTAAGGGAAATAGTTAAAACACATCGAACAAACAAACCAAATAATATTACAAGGTATTTTTACAGTAATACATGAAGCAGAACAGAGAGATTACAGTTAAAAAGGCTGGGTGACAGTTGCAGGTGTGTAAACTCTGTGACGGAGTCCTTAAAAGTAGAATACAGTGACCTTTGACATTGTGGGTTTGATTGACTGACTGTGGACAGTAGCCCTGAGTTTTCCTTAATTAACATGCTGATTGCGATGTGTACTTGGTGCTTTGGCTGTGATCTAACCTAACATCCTAACCACATCCACAAGAGTTGTCCCTGTCTCTCTGTTGTTAGCCCCCCCCCCCCCCCCCCCCCCACCCCATTGAGTGCACTACTTTTGGCTAATAGGGTGCAGATTTGGCACTGAGCCTCACCCTCACCTCTTTAAGTTACTAAAAGAGTCTGCCAAACCCCTGTTAAGTAAAGCATTACGACGATATGTATCGCCACTTGTACGTTTTAATTTATTTTTTAAGTATGGGAAACATTTTAACATAGACATACAGATGCTTTTTTTTCATTTTTTTTGTCAGATGTTTATTATTATGATTATGATTATGATTATTATTATTATGATTGTAAAGACAATGTGACCTGGTTCCATTTAGTATTTAACAGTGTTAATGTTCTGTGTAGTGTAACATACAAATAAATATCAGATATCTGAAGTATACAGTTGTCATGTGTTGATTTCCATGTAGACAATAGTCCTCTTCTACTGATTTTTAATTATGTTCATAAATATTCTACATTAGATTAGATTCAAATGTATTGTCGTCATCATGCAGCACAAGTACAGTACAACGGAAATAAGTTTGGCATCCAACCAGAGTGCAAATACAACAGTAAAGTGCAATAGTAAAATACAGGTGATTGAACTGGGTATATAGAATATATAAATTAGTATAAAATCAAATCTAATGTATTTGTAAGGCCAGACAACACACGTTAATGTCCCCATGGGCCGGACACGTCTTCTTTAAACGAGTCAAAAAGAAACATCACAATAAATCAAGAACAAAACAAAAAACACCATGAAATCTAAAATAAAATGTAAAATAAATAAATGCAACACTCTCAGACAAAAACTCACTAAAAACCTAGCAATAGGAAAAAGGCACCACAGGCAATGTGGAGAAACCTTAGAAGGGCCGTTCAAGGGGGGGATCTCCCTTCTTAGATGTCGGTGATAGTAGTGTTGCTATAGATGATCAATGGGTGGAGAATAAAATGGGTGAAACAGTTGGTATGTATGTACTAAAACACTATGTACATGCAATAGCAACTGGGGTACATGAGAACATTTTTGAAAGATATGAAATAGAATAGAGCTGATAACGGGTCCATTTGAGGTATGGGGGGGGGGCGACGTAGAGGGGATCGTATCCTCTTGGCCATCACCACGGGACGTCCACCACTTTGGTCATCACCACGATGACAGCACTAGTTGTAGTATTAATATCGACAGTGATACAGGTATGAAGACACTATGGTAGTAAGTCATACTGGCCAGCAGCGTAACTAGTAAGAGTTGGTAAGGAATATGTACAGATATAGATATAGTATCTACAGATATGTAAAAAGGATTATATGCAGGCATGTACAGACAGATGTGGATAGATTATTAGATTACAGCATTATTGTACATGTTATCATACAGAGTTATGTGTAGGTGTAAAAGTAGGTATATTATAGAAGGATTATATGCAGGGAATCAGAAAAGTCTGATTAGTAGTTTTCATATACAAGGAATTTAATTTGGTAGTTTTCAGTGCGACATTAACGGACAAATAATAAAATAAAATAAAAGGGTGGAATAAAATGAAATATGAACTAAACTAAATGAACTAAAGGAGAGTGAAATTAACCTCTCGGAGGAAGAACCATACGCCTGTAAATCCATTTAGAAAATCTTCGCTACATATAGTATCTACAGACATGTAAAAAGGATTATATGCAGGTATGTACAAACAGTTCAGTTAATTTTTATTTCGGATATTGGACACATAACAATGGTCATTCCATAAATCGCCTACGTTTTACCAGCTGCTATACATATATACACATAAATATATTACATCTACCATCTATCTATGTGGACAGACATTACTGTTTATTTATTTATTTATTTATTAGGAATGTTGCAGCACTCAAATCCCCATATTACACACACACCCGTGTGCTGTGATGGACCAATCTCAAACCCCGCCCTCTTCCTCAACCCTCCAATCACTACTGTTGCTTTGCTGAGTTTGAGACATTTCAATTGGGACTTTAATGTCTCTGTGAGACACGCGTCCTTGTGGACATTCCGGCGCGGGGGGGGGGGGGGGGGGGTCACGGAGCAGGGCGGCCTTGTAGCAGGCAGGGGGCTGATTGCCTCGCTCGAGGGCGCCGTGATGGACGCGCTGGCTGACCTTTGACCTTCCGTTGACAGGAGGAAGGAAGGCGAATTCTCTTTAACCGCAGAGGAACCCTGTGACCCCAACGTAAAGCTTTATATACGAGCACTCAGGGGCGGAGCTTCCTATAGGCAACGTAGGCGGTTGCCTAGAGCGCCACCCAGAGGGGGGCCCCAAAAACTGCACCCAGCAAATTAGAAGGACACAAAACCTTCTAAAACTGTAAGTCATGTGACACTGAATTGAGTGCTCTAACGTTCCTCCTAATAACACAACTACTGAACTCTGTGAGAACTTCACCCCCTCAGTCTCACGTGGCGTCTTCACCTCGAGTACCTGGCTGACACCTTCCCCGTTGCCACGGCGCCCGCCTCCTCCAGTGCTTCTCCAGCCAGCGTTCCGTCCAATCAGAGCGCACTCTTCTTCAGGCTGATGCTGTGGACAAATGTTATCGGTCTGTCGAGGGGGGGGGGTGATTAACTGATAGGCCACACAGACACTCATCTGCGCCTTTATTTACTTTGTTTATTTAATGTATCTGCTCCTAAGTTTTGTTTTTTATTTTATTCATTTTAAATTTCCCCCCTTTCTTTTTCCGTTTTTTTCTCCCATCCCAATGTTAGTCGTTATGCCAATTCCCAATCCCCTACCTGGTCGTTGTGCACTCTACCCCCTACCGTCGGTCCGGGAGGGCGGAGACTATCGCATGCTTCCTCCGACACATGTCCAGCCAATCCCCACTTCTTTTCACCTGGCAGCGTGAACTCTCACTGGGGGAGTGTAAGGTGTGGAGGACGCTACCTCCCCAAGGATCCGACCTCGCTGTGCAGGCGCCCCGACCGATCTGTAGGAGTCGCTGTTTTTACAACGACCAGGACCCACCCTCGCCGGCTTTCCCACCCGCTAACACTGCCAATTGTGTTAGTATGGACGGTCGGCCAACCCGGAAGCACCACAGCTGGATTCGATCCCTCTGTGGTGGTGGGCAGACACCACCCGGCCGCACCATTTTAAATGTTTTTATGTTTTAAATTTTTATTTTTTTTATTCTTATCCTTTTATTTAATTCATTTGAATGTTTTCTTGTTTTAAACCTTTTATTTTATATGTATTTTTTTTATTTTCCTTCTGCTGTGAAGCACCTTGAGAGCTCACTGAGTTTAAAGTGTGCTATATAAATGAAATCTATTATATTGTTAATTTCGACTGCTCTACCTCCCAAGCCACTGTCGACAATAGTGTGTCTGACTCTTAACCACCACAACCTGCACGGACTACAGCGCATGACGTATATCATGCCAGTTAGGGTACCTTGTGTATATTGTTTATTTTTTAGGGCCCTTTCTCACTCACGTTTGGATATCGAATCACTGCTCCCGAGAACGGGGGGGAGTGTTCTCACTCACCCCTTTTGCGATGCGAAACGGCGCTGATTCGTTTCACCCCCCGCTGAACAGGATCAGTTGGAATAGGTGGTCTCGGATTCGGCCCCGGGAGAACGGGGGGACGTGGTTTTGCGAGCTTGTACCTAAACACGGGCGTGGCGCCTGCTGCTGACATAACGTCATAACTATTCTATTTGTATTGTACCCATATGCAATATGTTAAATAAAGTTTACATCCATTCATTCTGCTAGCATTACCGATTCGGCGATTGCATGAGCAGCTGGCTAACGTTAGCTAGCTATCAGACCCTGTTAGCTCAGAGCTCCTCTTTCAATCTTAACAAGCATTAAACAAATGGCCCAGTCATCTATTCACCGTTGTTTAATACACACAGTGTTGTCTCTAATGTTATCTAGCTACTGATGGCTCCCGATATCATCAGTTTGGTGCTGGCTAACTAGCGTGAGCTAACGTTAGCTTCTAGCCACAATGCTATACTGTTATAATGGCATCTTCCAAGGCGGTTAGGTGGTCGAGCGGAGATTGCGTTCGTCACCAGCCCCGGAGCTGTGAGCTTGGTTCGCCTGTTCGAATCCAGCTCACAGCTCCGGGGTTGTCACCAGCTTGGCTGGCCGTCTGCACTGATACAATTGGCTGTATCAGAGGGTGGGAGAAGCTGGCGGGGTGGGTCCGGGTCGTTGTAAACAGCGACTCCTACAGTTCGGTCGGGGCGCCTGCTAAGCGCGGATTGGACGTGAGGGGGATAGTGTGGTCCTCCCACACGCTACGCCCTCTCAATGAGAATCCGCGCTGCCAGGTGAAAAGAAGCGGTGATTGGCTGGACGTGTGTCGGAGGAAGCACGTGGTAGCCTCCACTCTCCCAAATGATCTGACTGTGGGGGGTAAAGCGCAGCGACCAGGAAGGGACTGGGAATTGGCATACGACTAACATTGGGATGGGAGAAAATCGGAGGAAAATGGAGGGGGAAAAAGACCAAAAAAAAATAAAAAAATGGCATCTTCCATTCACGTTAGCATGCAGCTAACAATGTAGCTAACAAAAGTCACCGATCTTTTTTGAGACTAAACTATCCGCTCTTGGTGGTCACTTGTGTTGATGTTAGTTTTGTTTCATCAACAAATGACAGGCAGAACACACAGTGAATGTATCCGTTTTGTTTATTGCACGTTCTTTGCTGAAAAGAAAGTGCTACAGGCTATACTAGACTAGGCTAAGCTAACTAGCGTTAATCGTTAGCTTAGCGTTAGCCCTGGGAAACGCTCAAAAGCGAACTCTACAACACCATCCATTCGTGATAAAATGGGGTGGGTTATATTGACAAGGCTTGACAACAGAGGTTCAAATATAACTTCATATTTATTGCTTATTTATTCATTTTATATCAGCATCCAGTCTCCAGCGCCATGTTAACACTTCCTGTGTTTACATTTTCGAACGTGACATCATCACCTACGGCAAGCGTAAACGCTCAAAAGGCAAACCGTAAACAGAACCCGGAACGAAACAAGACTGCAGTGTGTACGCAAACTAGAGGGGGGAGAGGGGGGGGGGGGGGGGGAGTTCGGATCAGATCTCGGAACGGGCCAGAACGGAACGAAATAGAAACGAATAGGGTGAGTGAGAAAGGGCCCTTACTCATAGTATACATTCAGATTCAAGTTCTTTATTGCCTATATTTATTGTAACGTATAATATAACCGATAGGGCACATTACATTTAGTCATTTAGCTGACGCTTTTATCCAAAGCGACTTACAAGTTCTGTACGACAAGTCATCAGGAAGGGCACAACTCTATCAGCTGAGTAACAATGTTCATCAAAGTGTTGAGTGCTACAGTGTAGGTTAGTTTATTAGGACAAGTGCATGACAGTAAGGTTAGTTAGGGTTAAATTTTTTCTTTCTTTTTAATTCAGATAATGGTTGAAGAAGTGCGTCTTTAGTCGACGGCGAAATATTGGACGGGTTTCAGCTGTCCTAACTGGGGTGGGTAGTTCATTCCACCATTGTGGGGCAAGGACTGAGAATAGGCGGCTTCTCTTTGATGACCCTCCGGGAGCTTGGATAGGAGTAGGTTTGAGGCGGCCAGAAGATGCAGAGCGTAGGGGTCTTGAGGGTGTGTAGTTAGAGACCATTGACCGGAGGTAGGCGGGAGCAGTTCCCTTTGCCGCACGGTATGCTAGGTCGAGAGCCTTGAAGCGGATTCGTGCAGCAATGGGGAGTCAGTGCAGGTCCCTAAGAAGTGGGGTGACATGGGCTGACTTCGGTAGGTTTGAGATCAGGCGGGCCGCTGCATTCTGAATGAGTTGAAGAGGCTTAGTGGCAGTGGCCGGGAGGCCAGCGAGCAGTGCGTTGCAGTAGTCGAGGCGGGAGATGACTGTTGATTGGACGAGGAGTTGGGTGGCTTCTTTTGTCAGGAAGGGGCGGATCCTTCTGACGTTGCTCAGGAGGAATCTGCAGGTTCTGGTTGTCGCTGCGATGTGAGCAGAGAAGTTCCACTGGTCGTCGAGGACAACACCAAGGTTCTTGGCGGTCGGGGACGCGGTCACAGCTGCATTCTCGACTGTGATGGAAAGGTCGGTCAGGGGGGAGGATTTGGCCGGCAGGTGGAGCAATTCTGTTTTGCTTAGGTTCAGTTTGAGGTGGTTGGTCGTCATCCAGGCGGCGATGTCGGACAGACAGGCCGAGATCCGCTCAGAGACGTGGATATCTGAGGGAGGGAAGGAGAGGAAGAGTTGAGTATCGTTGGCATAACAATGATAGGAGAAGCCATGATATGTTATAATGTTACCCAGTGATTTAGTGTAGAGGGAGAAGAGAAGGGGTCCTAGGACCGAGCCCTGGGGGACACCCGTCCGCAGGGGGCGGGTGGCCGACAGGGTCCCTCTCCATGACACTTGGTAGGAGCGGCCATTGAGGTATGATGTCAGCCATGTCAGCGCAGAGCCAGCCACTCCCATTCCTGCGAGGGCCGCGAGGAGGATCTGATGGTTGAGGGCACACAGACCCTCATCTGCACCTTTGTTTTTACACTGTTTATTCTTCTCATACTTTTATATTCAGAGTTGATTATATTGTTTATACTGTTTATTTTCTTCCATCATATTTTTATATTTTATATTATACAAATTGTATTACCTTGTATTACCTCCGTAGCAGACTACAGAGAGTGGCCCGTTCAGCTGAACGCACAATTGGAGGGGGGCTTCCCACTCCAGAACATTTACAACAAGCGGTGCATGGGTAAGGCTAAGAGAATTATCAAAGACTCCAGCCACCCAAACAACTGCCTCTTTGAACTGCTGCGGTCAGGCAAGCGATACCGGAGTCTCATGGCAAGCACAGAAAGACTCAGAAGAAGCTTCTATCCCCAGGCCACCAGGATGCTAAATGACAATAACACTATACAACAACCATCAGATGCACTCACAGCACACACATCCACACGCACACTCACTTTAAACAAACAACTCACTGCAGCACCCATTTTAGAACACCTAAACACACTTTATATTTATTGGCAAAGAATTTGCACTACAACCCATACCTCAGTACACCTTACTGTAAATTGTACCTAAATTGTACCTCATCCCATTTCTGCTTTGCACTATATAGTATATTGTATATTAGTATATTGTATATTAGTATATTGTATGGTAACTCAGTTACTTCTACTTTGCATTGCACATTGTACATATGTACATATTGAACACTTGTGTCTACGTACGTGACTTCTATTTTATACTTGCTATACTTATTTTATTTTATACTTATCTTTTTTGTCTAGCACAGTCTCTGGAGCGTAACAGAAAGAAGCATTTTGTATAAAAGTATTCTGTACTTATGTATGACAACTAATAAAGAAACTTAAACTTGAAACTATATTTATGTCTTTCTACTATTACCCTGCCCATACCTGTACCTCCCCTCCCCACCTGCCTCATTCTACTATGACTGAATTTCCCCCAAGGGGATCAATAAAAATCATATCTTATGAGAGTGTGACATCACAAACAGGGAGAATAAGGGAGATTTCCCACCGAGGGAGGGTTGGGTGGGGGGGGGGGGGGGGGGGGGGGGGGGGGTGAAGGGGGGGGGATTCCCCCCCATGGTGGATTTTCTTTGTCAAATCAGTTGTGCAATAGTCACTTTTGGTGAGTTGTGTCTATACAATCCACTTATATGACATTTAGGTATGACACAGGACTACAAAGGCATTTAGTATAGAAATGTGTCAACAGACTAAAGCAGGGAACCACAATATTGTGCATAAAAATTATGCTGAGCAGAATAGCAGACAGGCCAGAGACGTGGTGGAGGTGGTGGAGGAGGAGGGGTGGATGGATAGAAGGATATACAGGGAGGAGGTGAGGCGGGGGAGTGGGGGGGTGATTAGCCTCGACCTGATCCCCTGGGGAGCAGATGGCAGGACGGTGGCTTACCGGGACCTAGACGCCTGGTGTCTCCCTGGGTCTGGGTCCAGGCTGCGAGGAGGAGCAGGAGGAGGGGAGGCACGCCGAGAGACACGCCGGAGAGACCGAAGGTCCACGAGACGTCCAGGGAGACAGGTGAGGGAGCAGATCCTTTCAAACGTTTCAACCAGACTATGGATGGAGTCTTTAAGTTAAAGGGTTTAAGGACTTTTTAAAGAGTTGGGGTTGAGAGATCTGGGTCGATGGTAGCCGTGTGTATAAGCTGTTGGAGTGTGTGGAACACCCGGGTTAAGACTGTTGGACTAACACACCAGTTGGACAGACTTGTATGTATGGATGTGTGCCACAAGCACGTCCAGTACATTTACATTTACATTCACATTTACATTTAGTCATTTAGCTGACGCTTTTATCCAAAGCGACTTACAAGTTCTGTACGACAAGTCATCAGGAAGGGCACAACTCTATCAGCTGAGTAACAATGTTCATCAAAGTGTTGTGTGCTACAGTGTTAGTTTATTAGGACAAGTGCATGGCAGCAAACTTAGTTAGGGTTAGAATTGTTTAACTTTTTTGACTCCTCGAGCCAAAGGGTCTCAAAGAAAAGGGTCCTCAAGGAAGCGCCTGAAACACTGAGAGGAATAGATAGATTTCACCATCATCCATTAGTCCAGTCGTTCAAAGAGAGAAGTGATCTGATAACCGCGACACCTTTCCCCAGTCTCTGACATGGAAATCTCAAAGTGTCCACGTGAGAGGCTGTAATGATACCTGGGACAGTTTACATGTCTGACCCTGCACTCTGACCCCTCTGGTGACTGTGTGTGTATTTTCATGGGGTATGCAAAGAAATCATTTCCAAATTACACTGTGCAATATACAGTTCAGTTCAGTCATTTTTTATTTCGGGTTTTGGACACATAACAACGGTCATTTCATAAATCGGCAACGTTTTACCAGCTGCTATTGCAGCATTGTCCAATTGTCCGAAAAGGGCCCCACCCCTGAAGACTTATAAATGGTAAATGGTAAATGGCTGCTTTTTTATATAGCGCTTTTATCCAAAGCGCTTTACAATTTGTTACTCACATTTGACCCATTCACTCACACATTCACTCACAAACCTCCGGATTGCCAGATGACTGCTCTACCTCCTGAGCCACTGTCGCCCCACACTTATGTTTATTTCTTTTTTTTCACATTTACATACATACATAGTACACATTACAGTACATACATATAGTACACATTACAGTACACATTACAGTATAGTATACCTGCAGTATATACTGTAATAGTATAGTATATAGTATATAATATCGTATACAACACATATATAATGTGATATGATATATATAGTACAGTGATTGCATGATTGCATTCCTATTGGAAATATGTACTACTAGTGTAATATAGTACTACTGATACTAAATATTATTCACATAACAGTGTTATTGACACATTACATTACACATTACATTACAGTCCCTCGAGAGGTAGAGCAGTCGTCTGGTAATCTGGAGGTTCCCGGTTCGATTCCCGCTCCTCCCGGGCAGCGTGTTGAAAGTGTCCTTGAGCAAGACACTTAACCCCTAATTGCTCCCGATGAGCAGGTTGGCACCTCGCACGGTTGCCTCCGCCGTCGGTGTGTGAATGTGTGAGTGAATGGGTAAAAATTTGAGGAATAAATTGTAAAGCGCTTTGGATAAAATAGTTTTATAAATGCAGCCATTTACCGTTACCATTTATTGAGATTAAAAACAAAGAACAGGAAATACAACAGGCCTAATGTGTGTTTATTATTATTAAGTGTGCTCTGTTTTGCTGACGCCAGCCTCCCTCTCTGCAGACAGACAGAACAGAACCCAGACAGGAAGTGACATCATGCGGCTGGGACAGCTGACCAGGGCGGCCATGTTGCTGCTGCCTCTGTGTGTTGGCTTGCTGCGTGGCTCCGCCCTCTCCGCCGTGTCCTCCTATCAGTTCACGGCGTACAGGATGCAGCACTACAACCTGGCCCAGGACAAACACGGTAGGGTCACTGTTTACACAAAACTGAAAATTTTTCAATCTTTCAAAATGTTCAGTTGCTATCGCATGCACTTATCTGTGTTTCATTACACATATGAGTGCATGCTTACCAACTGTCTCGCCTGTTTTATTGCAACACTACTATCACCGACATCTAAGAATGGAGATCCCCCCTTGAATGGCCCTTCTAAGGTTTCTCTCCTCCACATTGCCTGTGGTGCATTTTTTCCTATTGCTAGGTTTTTGGTGAGTTTTTCCTTACTTTCGCTGGGGTATGTCTGGGAGTGTTGCATTGCATTTATTTTAAATGTTTTGGACTTCATGGTGTTTTTGTTTTGATCTTGATTGTGATGTTTCTTCTTGACTTGTTTAAAGAAGACGTGTCCGGCCCATGGGGACATTAACGTGTGTTGTCGGGCCTTACAAATAAATTTGCCATTTACCATGATTTACTGAAACATGGTAGGGTCAGTGTTTACTGGAACATGGTAGGGTCAGTGTTAGTAACCTAGTAGTCGCCCCTCCCCCCATGTATGGCTGTTTAGCAGAAATATATAGATATATAATAATAATAATTTGTTACGCTACTAATTAGTAGTAGTAGTAGTAGTTTATTCAGTCATCACACAATACAATTACACAATCATTTAACAATCTTTGATTCAGGCAATTACGCTGCTGGCCAGTATGACTTACTAGTCTACCATAGTGTCTTTATACCTGTATCACTGTACATATTAATACTACAACTCTGATTGGCACTATTACTCAGTAGTACTAATTTATATATGTTATACCCAGTTTAATCACCTGTACATTGTATATTACTATCGCACTTTACTGCTACATTTGCACTCTGGTTGGATGCCAAACTTCTTCTCGTTGTACTGTACTTGATGATGATGACAATACATTAGAATCTAATCTAATGTCTACAGCGCTGGACATTTACATTTAGTCATTTAGCTGAACGCTTTTTATCCAAAGCGACTTACAAGTGTTGTACAACAAGTCAGCAAAAAGGGTACAACTCTTTCACAACAATGTTCATCAATGTTGAAACTTGGGCGCTGCAGTCTTGAGTGCACAGTTACCTGTTACCTATCCACTTCGTGCCTAGTGGCACATAAGGCCTTCACAGAGCGTTTCCACTTCTCTCGGTCAGCTGCCATTGTTCTTGCTTCAGGCCATGAGCTCCACCCTGCCTATTTTCTTTCTTTCTCTACTGTTTGTCTCCAGGTAGTGTTTGGTCTTCCTTTTCTTCTTTTCCCTTCTGGTGCCCAAGTCATTGATATGTTGCAGTCGTTGTTGTGGTCTTGCCTCAGTATGTGTCCTATCATCTTCCATCTTCGCCACTTCACTTCCTTGCTCAACGGCTTCATGTCGGCTCTTTCTAGTAGCTCTACGGTGCTGATGCGGTCTTGCCACTGGATTTTGAGGATTCTTCTGAGGCATCTGTTATGGAACACGTCGACTGATTTGTTGTCTCCCTTGTTCATCTTCCATGTTTCACATCCATACAGTAGGACTGGCACAACCAGTGTTTTGTACAATCTCAGCTTTGTTCTTCTTGAGATGCTGTTGGAGTGCCAGATCTTTTTGAGTTTGATGAATGCACCTCTTGCTTTGGAGAGTCTGTTCTTTAGGTCTTTCATACCCCCTCCCTCTTTACAGATGGTGGCTCCCAAGTATGTGAATTGGTCTACATCCTCAATCTCTTCATCGTTGATGTTGATTTTGTCATGGTTTCTTGCATTCATTCTCATGGTTTTTGTCTTTCCGGTGTTAATCTTGAGTCCCACTCGTCTGGCTTCTCTCTCCATTCTTGTCGTTTTTTCCTGGATTTGGTGTTTGGTAGAGGAGAGTAATGCTACATCATCTGCAAAATCCAGATCGTCGAGTTTTGATGTCAACTTCCATCTGATTCCATTCTCACCTTGTCCAACTGTTCTTCTCATTATCCAATCCATGATCATTAAGAATAAAAAACCTGACATGTTGCATCCTTGTTTGACACCGCTGTTGATGTTAAACCACTCGCATATTTCTCATTGGTCTTCTACTGCACACTGGAAGTCTTCATAGAATATTTTCACTATCTGGACAATCTTCTTCATAATTAGCCATAGGCTTTCATGGTGGACTGAGTCGAAAGCCTTTTCAAAATCCACAAAGTTCAGGTGGAGTGTTGCTTGCCACTCGTTTACTTGCTCAATGATGTTCCCCAGTATGAAGACTTGTTCTGTTGTTCCTCTTCCTCTTCTGTAACCGGCTTGTTATTTTCTTAGCCGTGAGTCGATTCCAATTCTGATTCGGTCAATGATGATCCTGCCAAGTATCTTGCCTACGACTGGAAGTAGGGTGATGCCTCTTGAGTTCTTGCATTCTTTGAGGTTTCCTTTCTTTGCTAGTTTGATGATAAGCCCCCTCTTCCAGTTCTTCGGGATCTTCTCCTGCCTCCATATTTTTTCCAACAATTGATGTACCTTCTTTGCTGAAAACTCAATGTCTGCTTTTAATAACTCGGCTGTGATGTTGTCGATTCCTGGTGCTTTCCCATTCTGAAGTCCTTTAATCACTCCCTTTACTTCACTTAGTGTTGGTTCATGTACAGGAATCTCTTCAATCATGTTAGTGAGTTCACATTCTTCCTCATCAGTTATTGGGTTTTCTGGTGGTTCCCTATTCAGTACTTCCTTGAAGTGTTCTGTCCACCTTGCCTGCACTGCATCTTTTCCGCTGATGAGGTTGCCATTCTTGTCCAGTACTGCTGTGCTCTGTCTAGGTCTCTTGTTGCACAGTGCCTTCGTAAGACCGTACAGTGTCTTCATTTGTTGTTTCCTTGCAGCTTCTTCTGCTTCACTTGCAATGTTCTCCATCCATTTATTTTTGTCCGTCTTTATACTTCTCTTTGTTTCTCCATCCTTCTCTGTGTACTTTGCTTTTAGCTGTTTCTTGATTCTTTCCGAGTGTGTGCCAAGGATCCTCTTGTTTATTGTTTCCCGCTGGTCTACAAGGTTCCATGATTTTTCACTGATCCATGGCTTCTTATTCTTCCGTGGTCTACCCAGGATTGCTTCAGCGACTTCTGTGTAGGCTTTCTCCAGAACCTGAGAGTCA
>NC_140170.1:10069287-10095319 GCF_963971535.1 Notolepis coatsorum | reverse complement strand
CCTCAACCTCGCTAGAATTACTGTATATAACTATATGGGACTGAAGCTGGGTGTTGCTGAAAGCAAGTTAAGTTCATTAATTAAATCAACACATAGATTAAATAAATAGATGAAAGAGAGAAAGATGAAAGAGATTCTCCTGGTTCCCTGATCGTCCTCCACGTCTCCTCAGGTCACAAGTGGACTTCAGGAAACTCAAACGTAACGGAGTCATCATCGCAGAATCCCTGGCTCGTTTCATGTACAACCTCTCCGACAAGGTGATCACCTGCGCACACACACACACACACACACACACACACACACACACACACACACACACACACACACACACACACACACACACACACACACACACACACACACAGAACCACATGATTGTAATCATAACTTCTGACTTAATCTCACTTCTCTGTTTCCTCCACCAGGGTTCAGCTAAAGACATCCAGGTCTTCAAGGGCCCAATGGTGAGACACCTACATGTCTGTGTGTGTGTGTGCCTGTGTGTGTGTGTGTTGTTTTGGGAACGCTCCGTTCCTCTGTGTGTGTGTGTGTGTGTGTGTGTGTGTGTGTGTGTGTGTGTCTGTGTGTGTGTGTCTGTGTGTGTGTGTGTGTGTGTGTGTGAGTGCGAGTGTGAGTGTGTGTGCCTGTGTGTATGTATGTGAAGTTGTACTGACCTCTAGTGTCATTTTGGTAGCATTGCAGTGGCAAGATGGCTTCCACCCCAAGTGACTAGATTAGACGCGCACACACGCATACACTAGACACGTGACATTAGACACTTTAACACTACATTATATTTATCTATTTATTAAAGAGATTTGCACTACATTCATACCTCATTTGCACCTTGCCTTAACGTTTTTGTACCTCATTGTCTGCATTTTTACTCACTGTACTTAGATTGTACAGTACTTACTGTAGGTTGTATTTTAGCTTGTATATTATATTGTATATTGTATATTCATTGTATAGTGTTATTCCTCTTTTACTTACTTTTTTACTGTATGAAGCACATTATCAGGGGCTCATACAGAACCAAGCATTTCACTGTAAAGTACATGTACGTTATATGTGACAAATAAAAAACAAACTCACACACACACACACACACACACACACACACACACACACACACACACACACACACACACACACACACACACACACACACACACACACACACACACGCACACTTAATTTCAAACCTTTATTTCAACTTGTAAGACACTAAGGTTTCCCTCATTTACAGCGACGACGAGTTTACAAAACAAGACACCGTTTATCAGCGATTTCATACATATAGACACAATAAATAAGAATAAACAATAGAAAATCTGCTAAGACAGTGGACACACAGTGGTCAGAGATCATACTTTAAAAATGCAGCAAGAGAAGTAAGACGCTTCAGCTCTGCACACACACACACACACACACACACACACACACACACACACACACACACACACACACACACACACACACACACACACACACACACACACACACACACACACATGTACACGCTATCGGGGGTGTAAAGTACTAGAGTAATTGTTTTTGGGGATTTGTACTTTACTCAAGTATTATTAGGTTTGTATACTTGTACTTTTACTCAATTACATTTCAGAGAAAAAAAAACATACTTTTTAATCCTTACATTTAAAAGGCAAACCTACAAAGTACAAATATCGCAGGTCCAACGATTTTAATTAGTACATTTGTTTCTCTGGCCGAACTAACGTTAACGTTATTAACTTATTAATCCTGCGGCCGGACTTTATTTAAAAACAGCCAATCAAATCCCCATCAATGGGAAATGAACCCGCCCATACCCCATGCTGATTGGTCCTTGTGCAAGACTAGAAAGCGGGGATCTTTGATTAAAACACCTGCTATCAGAAGAATAGACAGTCAGAGTGACAAGCTACAGAAGATAAGGATAAGGATATCTTTTATTAATCCCTCACAGGGAAATTCCAGTGACACACACATACAGCTCATCGTCTCATTAACAACATCATATCACAATCATTAAATTTTTTCAGTAACAACGGCACAACATAAATTCAAACAGGCATGTACATTTGTTGACACATATCGACTACAGAATGCTTGAGACACCATATGCGATAGTCGGCTACAGCAACACCGGGGTGTCGTTGCGCCAGTTTTTTTTACATTTTTATTAAGGATAAGGATATCTTTTATTAATCCCAATTCCCAGATGGCCACAAACGATAGTACGAGTGATGAAGAGGACGAAACTTAACATTTCATTGCCCCGGAATATACGTTTTTTTACTTTAACTTTTTAGTAAGTAAGTACATTTCAAAGTAGATTTTTTTTTTTAACTTTTACTCAAGTGAGTTTTTAGCCAGATACTCTGACTTTTACTTGCGTACGATTTATAGACGGTACCCATACTTTCACTTAAGTATAATTTCTGGGTACTTTTTACACTATATATTTTTGAGGCAGGCACATTTACCTCTTCTCAATATTGAAGGGGACCCCCCCCCCCCCCTAAATCTACACCTATGAGTGAAATGTCTTGAGTTGGTACGGTCCTGTGTAGGGGTGTCTGTCTGATGGTACGGTCCTGTAGGGGTGTCTGTCTGATGGTACGGTCCTGTAGGGGGGTGTCTGTCTGATGGTACGGTCCTGTAGGGGTGTCTGTCTGATGGTACGGTCCTGTAGCGGTGGCTGTCTGATGGTACGGTCCTGTAGGTGTGTCTGTCTGATGGTACGGTCCTGTAGGGGTGTCTGTCTGATGGTACGGTCCTGTAGCGGTGGCTGTCTGATGGTACGGTCCTGTAGGTGTGTCTGTCTGATGGTACGGTCCTGTAGGGGTGTCTGTCTGATGGTACGGTCCTGTAGGGGGGTCTGTCTGATGGTACGGTCCTGTAGGGGTGTCTGTCTGATGGTACGGTCCTGTAGGGGTGTCTGTCTGATGGTACGGTCCTGTAGGGGTGTCTGTCTGATGGTACGGTCCTGTAGGGGGGTGTCTGTCTGATGGTACGGTCCTGTAGGGGTGTCTGTCTGATGGTACGGTCCTGTAGCGGTGGCTGTCTGATGGTACGGTCCTGTAGGTGTGTCTGTCTGATGGTACGGTCCTGTAGGGGTGTCTGTCTGATGGTACGTCCTGTAGGGGTGTCTGTCTGATGGTACGGTCCTGTAGGGGGGTCTGTCTGATGGTACGGTCCTGTAGGGGTGTCTGTCTGATAGTACGGTCCTGTAGGGGTGTCTGTCTGATGGCACAGTCCTGTAGGGGTGTCTGTCTGATGGTACGGTCCTGTAGGGGTGTCTGTCTGATGGTACGGTCCTGTAGGGGTGTCTGTCTGATGGTACGGTCCTGCAGGGGTGTCTGTCTGATGGTACGGTCCTGTAGGGGGGTCTGTCTGATGGTACGGTCCTGTAGGGGTGTCTGTCTGATGGTACGGTCCTGCAGGGGTGTCTGTTTGATGGTACGGTCCTGTAGGGGTGTCTGTCTGATGGTACGGTCCTGTAGGGGTGTCTGTCTGATGGTACGGTCCTGTAGGGGTGTCTGTCTGATGGTACGGTCCTGTAGGGGTGGCTGTCTGATGGTACGGTCCTGTAGGTGTGTCTGTCTGATGGTACGGTCCTGTAGGGGTGTCTGTCTGATGGTACGGTCCTGTAGGGGGGTCTGTCTGATGGTACGGTCCTGTAGGGGTGTCTGTCTGATAGTACGGTCCTGTAGGGGTGTCTGTCTGATGGCACAGTCCTGTAGGGGTGTCTGTCTGATGGTACGGTCCTGTAGGGGTGTCTGTCTGATGGTACGGTCCTGTAGGGGTGTCTGTCTGATGGTACGGTCCTGCAGGGGTGTCTGTCTGATGGTACGGTCCTGTAGGGGGGTCTGTCTGATGGTACGGTCCTGTAGGGGTGTCTGTCTGATGGTACGGTCCTGCAGGGGTGTCTGTTTGATGGTACGGTCCTGTAGGGGTGTCTGTCTGATGGTACGGTCCTGTAGGGGTGTCTGTCTGATGGTACGGTCCTGTAGGGGGGTGTCTGTCTGATGGTACGGTCCTGTAGGGGTGTCTGTCTGATGGTACGGTCCTGTAGGGGTGTCTGTCTGATGGTACGGTCCTGTAGGGGTGTCTGTCTGATGGTACGGTCCTTTAAGGGTGTCTGTCTGATGGTACGGTCCTGTAGGGGGCTCTGAAATTGTTGGTTAATATATAGTTACAGGTAAGAAGGATAAATACATGTTTTATACCCCCTTATTTATTTTGTTTACCTCTTTTGGGGAGTGGGTTGTCTTTCATATTAGCTATATTTTTTTGAGGGGGACAACTTTACCTCTTCTCAATATTGAGGGGGACACGACTTGTATGTCATAAATGTCTGGATGTAACAGTACTGTCTATCTGTATGTCGTGTATGTCATAAATGTCATGATGAATTGAAAATGGGGGACCCTGATGTAAACCAGACGAAAGTCTTTCTCTGGTCTGCATCCCCTTAACAATTGTGTGTATTGAGCCGTACTGTATTGTACCCATTCTGCAATCTGTTCATAAACTTTTCAATCAATCAGTCAAACTCTGTCTGTACCGTCACCTTCACCCACACCTCTGTCTGTGCCTCGGTCTTGTCTCAGGACTTCCAGGACAGCCGCTTGTCCAGTCTGATGTCCTTCCTGGCGTCGGTCCCTCGCTCCGCACAGCTGCTGGACAAGGAGCCCCGCCCCGGCCAGCTGGTCCAGTCCCTGGAGCAGGAGTTCAGACACTACCTGTCGCAGGTCCACAGACACACCTTCCGCCAGGACAAGAGGTACACCTGTACCGTACGCACTGCATCTGTATATTATACTATATATATAATATATATATTTATTCTTAACATGTATTATGTATATTAGGGCTGTCACATTATTTTCGAATTTCGAAAATCTAAAATAAAAAGATTTGTCCCAGCCAGGCTGAACATAGCTACTGTAATGGAGACACAAACCCAACCATACCATACCATACCATGCTAGACCATGGCTAGCCCCAGCCAGCCTGAACATAGCTAATGGAGACAAGGCATTATTTGCAGGGTATGGATTGAACACCAGACACCTGCCACATGCTGGTAGATTCAGGCCAGAGAGTTGTCTGAACCCAGCAACCATTGCTCTGAGGTGCTGTTCTGTTATCGAAAACACACCCTGTGCACACACACCCACACACACACACGCACGCACGCACGCACACACATGCCATGCACATATACACACAACCACACACAATCATAAACACCCTCCATAATCTGTTCATTTCAATATATCTGTATTACAGTATATCTTTGTTCTGATGTCTTGTCTGTCTGTCTGTCTCTGCTGTAACATGGTTGTCTCTCTGATGTCTTGTCTGTATGTCTGTCTGTCTCTGCTGTAACATGGTTGTCTCTCTGATGTCTGTATGTCTGTCTCTGCTGTAACATGGTTGTCTCTCTGATGTCTGTATGTCTGTCTCTGCTGTAACATGGTCGTCTCTCTGACGTCTTGTCTGTCTGTCTGTCTCTGCTGTAACACGGTTGTCTCTCTGATGTCTTGTCTGTATGTCTGTCTCTGCTGTAACATGGTTGTCTCTCTGATGTATTGTCTGTATGTCTGTCTCTGCTGTAACATGGCTGTCTCTCTGATGTCTTGTCTGTCTGTCTGTCTCTGCTGTAACATGGCTGTCTCTCTGATGTCTTGTCTGTATGTCTGTCTCTGCTGTAACATGGTCGTCTCTCTGATGTCTGTATGTCTGTCTGTCTCTGCTGTAACATGGTTGTCTCTCTGACGTCTTGTCTGTCTGTCTGTCTCTGCTGTAACATGGTCGTCTCTCTGATGTCTTGTATGTCTGTCTGTCTGTCTCTGCTGTAACATGGTTGTCTCTCTGATGTATTGTCTGTATGTCTGTCTCTGCTGTAACATGGCTGTCTCTCTGATGTCTTGTCTGTATGTCTGTCTCTGCTGTAACATGGTCGTCTCTCTGATGTCTGTATGTCTGTCTGTCTCTGCTGTAACATGGTTGTCTCTCTGACGTCTTGTCTGTCTGTCTGTCTCTGCTGTAACATGGTCGTCTCTCTGATGTCTTGTATGTCTGTCTGTCTGTCTCTGCTGTAACATGGTCGTCTCTCTGATGTCTTGTATGTCTGTCTGTCTGTCTCTGCTGTAACACGGTTGTCTCTCTGATGTATTGTCTGTATGTCTGTCTCTGCTGTAACATGGTTGTCTCTCGGTTCTTCTTTTTTGTAACGCAATATCATGTGTTCCGACACAAAACAAATGTCTGTATCAACAGACAATAAAGAACTGTCTTATCTTATCTTATCTCATCACACTGCAATAGAACATGTTGACGTCACTGTACACAGCAGATTAAGATTAACTTTCACTGATTACTTTCGTTAAAGGGATCCTGACATTACCTTTTATGACCAGATGATTCAGCCAGTGATGATGTACAGGTAAAGGAAGAAACCTCTCGTTTTCATATTATTAACAGGTCTTTTTTCTGTGTTAGTGTAACGGAGGTCTGTGAGTGATATCCACGATGGACTGTGCTGTGAAGTGACTGTGGCAGTAAGCGGTACTGCGACTTAAACTCACTTCCCCTTAAGGGGAGACACTGCAGGTGAATAGGGTAAGAAAATTAACGAATAGATATCACAATGAAACTTCCCCAGTTGATTACTTATATTAAGACAAGACTTTTTTGTATTACAAGTTTTCTGAAATTGTATGTTTAAATATGCAAATGAGGCATGATGTACTTAATTATGCACTAATTTGCATATAATTCCAGGACAGAAATCTGAACATTGGATAAAGCCATTTTCAAAATTACAGTTTCATTTTGTTGACATATTAGAGCCAAAGGTTATTACAGAGGGGATTTTGGATATCTCTTTTTATCACTCCATAAATCAGAAAATACTCCATGCAGTCCATTTTTATGGTAAAATTCCATATTTCGCCATGTTTTTAGGAATACAATGTGATATAAATCAGGGTATGAATGCGATATCAACAAACCCTTCTGTAAATACCTTCAGAACATAGATATGAATAGAACTGGAAGTTTCTGTGTATGTTTGGTGTATGTGAGTGCTACTGAAGTGGAGATTTCTGGCTCAGAGTATGAGGAAAAACTCTTAAAACTCATTTTCGGGAAAACGCCTTCAAAGTTCTGTATTGTAAAATGCCATACTTTTTTTTTTTAAACAGATATTTACAAACACAATACCTAATCAAACCATTAGTAATAGACAACCTAAACACATGCCTGATAACTGAATAATAATAATAATGATGTTATTGAACTGAACAGAACTACACACAGGCTACAAACAGTGTAGTACAGTGTAGTACCCCCTAATAGGCAAAACATATTTGAATAGATATCACTATGAAACTTTCCCAATTTGTTATGTACATATAAACTAAGAAAAAATATATTGCAAGTTTTCTAAAATGTATGTTTATATATGCAAATGAGGCACTTCCCCATTAAATATGTGCACATTTATGGATGCAATAAGGCAAAATGATGTAAAATAAACAACTAAATGTGTGTTATTGACGTTTTATTGTCACTAGTTTCATAGAAGACATGTTTAGGAAGCAAAATATAACAAAATCTCAAAATCAACAAAAAAAGTATATTTGACTATTCACCTGCAGTGTCTCGCCTTAAAAGACACATAGACACGTTACCAAGCTGTGAGTTCACCTGGTCTATACGCGGTGCGGCCGACCAGGGTTCGAAACTCCCTCGGGGCATCGAAAAACTAACACAACGCAGAAGGTGACACACACATTTGTTTGTGGGGCGGCGTGGCTCAGGGGTAGAGCGGGTCGTCCAATGATCGAAGGGTTGGTGGTTCGAATCCCGCTCAAGCCCATGTCCATCCCACTGCCGTTGTGTCCTTGGGCAAGACACTTAACCTACTTGCCTCGTATGAATGTGTATGCATGTGAATGAATGTTGGTGGTGGTCGGAGGGGCCGTAGGCGATGATTATTCGCCACGCTTCCGTGAGTCTGCCTCAGGGCAGCTCTGGCTGCAATTGTAGCTTATCACCACCGGTATGACTGTGTATGAACGAATAATGGACTCTGTGAAGCGCTCTGGTGTCATGAAGAGCGCTATATAAATCCAATCCATTATTATTATTATTATTACATACGATCGGTCACATATGTATGACTCAAATGTCCTCTGTCTGTACCTTCACCTAAACCTAAACCTCTGTCTCTACCTTCACCTACATCTACAGTTTCTTCCCCCTCAAATGTATATACTCTCTTTTTTAGACTCTTGTTGTATCACAAACAGTACTGTATATTTGTAGATCTGGTATGTCATAAATGTCTAGATGTAGCAGTACTGTATGTCATGTATGTCATGTATATGTTACGATGAATTGAAAATGGGGGACCCACGAAAGTCTTTCTCTGGTCTGTATCCCCTTAACAATTGTGTGTATTGAGCCGTACTGTATTGTACCCATTCTGCAATCTGTTAATAAAGTTTTCAATCAATCAATCAATACACCTCTGTTCTTCCTTCTTTGTTTGATCAGAGTGAAGCCTGCAGCCTTCGACCTCTTCCTGGGTGGATGCATCACGGCCTACCTGGGGATCGTCTACTACGCCATCCAGGTGGGTTCCCGTTCAAACTCTGATTGGGTCCAGGTTCAGAAGAAGAGCGACGCACGTGAGGTTCTGAAGAGGCAGCAGGGGAACGTGAGGTTCTGAGGAGGCAGCAGGGGCACGTGGGGTTCTGAGGAGGCAGCAGGGGAACGTGAGGTTCTGAGGAGGCAGCAGGGGAACGTGAGGTTCTGAGGAGGCAGCAGGGGCACGTGAGGTTCTGAGGAGGCAGCAGGGGCACGTGAGGTTCTGAGGAGGCAGCAGGGGCACGTGAGGTTCTGAGGAGGCAGGGGCACGTGAGGTTCTGAGGAGGCAGGCAGGGGCACGTGAGGTTCTGAGGAGGCAGCAGGGGCAGGTGAGGTTCTGAGGAGGCAGCAGGGCCACGTGAGGTTCTGAGGAGGCAGCAGGGGCACGTGAGGTTCTGAGGAGGCAGCAGGGGCACGTGAGGTTCTGAGGAGGCAGCAGGGGCACGTGAGGTTCTGAGGAGGCAGCAGGGGAACGTGAGGTTCTGAGGAGGCAGCAGGGGCACGTGAGGTTCTGAGGAGGCAGCAGGGGCACGTGAGGTTCTGAGGAGGCAGGGGCACGTGAGGTTCTGAGGAGGCAGGCAGGGGCACGTGAGGTTCTGAGGAGGCAGCAGGGGCACGTGAGGTTCTGAGGAGGCAGGGTGGCACGTGAGGTTCTGAGGAGGCAGCAGGGGCCACGTGAGGTTCTGAGGAGGCAGGCAGGGGCACGTGAGGTTCTGAGGAGGCAGGGGCACGTGAGGTTCTGAGGAGGCAGCAGGGGCACGTGAGGTTCTGAGGAGGCAGGGTGGCACGTGAGGTTCTGAGGAGGCAGGCAGGGGCACGTGAGGTTCTGAGGAGGCAGCAGGGGCACGTGAGGTTCTGAGGAGGCAGGCAGGGGCACGTGAGGTTCTGAGGAGGCAGGGGAACGTGAGGTTCTGAGGAGGCAGCAGGGGCACGTGAGGTTCTGAGGAGGCAGCAGGGGCACGTGAGGTTCTGAGGAGGCAGCAGGGGCACGTGAGGTTCTGAGGAGGCAGGCAGGGGCACGTGAGGTTCTGAGGAGGCAGCAGGGGCACGTGAGGTTCTGAGGAGGCAGCAGGGGCACGTGAGGTTCTGAGGAGGCAGCAGGGGCACGTGAGGTTCTGAGGAGGCAGGCAGGGGCACGTGAGGTTCTGAGGAGGCAGGCAGGGGCACGTGAGGTTCTGAGGAGGCAGCAGGGGCACGTGAGGTTCTGAGGAGGCAGCAGGGGCACGTGAGGTTCTGAGGAGGCAGGCAGGGGCACGTGAGGTTCTGAGGAGGCAGCAGGGGCACGTGAGGTTCTGAGGAGGCAGCAGGGGCACGTGAGGTTCTGAGGAGGCAGGCAGGGGCACGTGAGGTTCTGAGGAGGCAGCAGGGGCACGTGAGGTTCTGAGGAGGCAGGCAGGGGCACGTGAGGTTCTGAGGAGGCAGGCAGGGGCACGTGAGGTTCTGAGGAGGCAGGGGGCACGTGAGGTTCTGAGGAGGCAGGCAGGGGCACGTGAGGTTCTGAGGAGGCAGGGGGCACGTGAGGTTCTGAGGAGGCAGGGGCACGTGAGGTTCTGAGGAGGCAGCAGGGGCACGTGAGGTTCTGAGGAGGCAGCAGGGGAACGTGAGGTTCTGAGGAGGCAGCAGGGGCATGTGAGGTTCTGAGGAGGCAGCAGGGGCACGTGAGGTTCTGAGGAGGCAGCAGGGCCACGTGAGGTTCTGAGGAGGCAGCAGGGCCACGTGAGGTTCTGAGGAGGCAGGGTGGCCTAGTGGTAATTCAGCTACTCTCAAGCCCCGCCCTCTTTTCTTGATCCTGGAGGATTCTGGCAACGATGTAACGCAGCAGAATTCAGATTCTGATTCTGATCATTTTATCGTCACAGCTTTTTTTAAATGTTACATACATTCAGAATAAGCGAAAGTGCCTGTTTTTCCCCGGCTCCTCAACCGTAGTAGATTGCAACGCAGCGTTACTTGTATTAGTAACTGTAATTAATGACTGTTTTGGAAATTGTAGTTTGTATTTGTTTGTATCTAGTTTGTATTAATTTGTATCTAGTTTGTATTCATTTGTAGTTTGTTTGTATTCATTTGTAGTTAATTTGTATTCGTTTGTATTAGTCTTCACCTCTTCACGTCTTCATGTCTTCACCTCTTCATGTCTTCATGTCTTCACCTCTTCACCTCTTCATGTCTTCATGTCTTCATGTCTTCACCTCTTCATGTCTTCATGTCTTCACCTCTTCACCTCTTCATGTCTTCATGTCTTCATGTCTTCACCTCTTCATGTCTTCATGTCTTCACCTCTTCATGTCTTCACGTCTTCATGTCTTCACCTCTTCACGTCTTCATGTCTTCACCTCTTCATGTCTTCACCTCTTCATGTCTTCATGTCTTCATGTCTTCACCTCTTCACCTCTTCACGTCTTCATGTCTTCACCTCTTCATGTCTTCACCTCTTCATGTCTTCACGTCTTCACGTCTTCACCTCTTCACCTCTTCATGTCTTCACCTCTTCACCTCTTCACCTCTTCATGTCTTCACCTCTTCACCTCTTCATGTCTTCACCTCTTCACCTCTTCACCTCTTCATGTCTTCACCTCTTCATGTCTTCACCTCTTCATGTCTTCATGTCTTCACCTCTTCATGTCTTCATGTCTTCACCTCTTCATGTCTTCATGTCTTCACGTCTTCATGTCTTCACCTCTTCACCTCTTCATGTCTTCACCTCTTCACCTCTTCACCTCTTCATGTCTTCACCTCTTCATGTCTTCACCTCTTCACCTCTTCACGTCTTCATGTCTTCACCTCTTCACCTCTTCACCTCTTCATGTCTTCACCTCTTCATGTCTTCATGTCTTCACCTCTTCATGTCTTCACCTCTTCACCTCTTCATGTCTTCATGTCTTCACCTCTTCATGTCTTCACGTCTTCATGTCTTCACCTCTTCATGTCTTCACCTCTTCACCTCTTCATGTCTTCACCTCTTCATGTCTTCATGTCTTCACCTCTTCATGTCTTCATGTCTTCACCTCTTCACCTCTTCATGTCTTCACCTCTTCACCTCTTCACCTCTTCATGTCTTCACCTCTTCATGTCTTCACCTCTTCACCTCTTCATGTCTTCACCTCTTCATGTCTTCACGTCTTCATGTCTTCACCTCTTCACCTCTTCATGTCTTCATGTCTTCACCTCTTCATGTCTTCATGTCTTCACCTCTTCACCTCTTCATGTCTTCATGTCTTCACCTCTTCACCTCTTCATGTCTTCACCTCTTCACCTCTTCACCTCTTCATGTCTTCACCTCTTCACCTCTTCATGTCTTCACCTCTTCACCTCTTCATGTCTTCATGTCTTCACCTCTTCATGTCTTCACCTCTTCACCTCTTCATGTCTTCATGTCTTCACCTCTTCATGTCTTCACCTCTTCATGTCTTCACCTCTTCACCTCTTCATGTCTTCACCTCTTCATGTCTTCACCTCTTCATGTCTTCACCTCTTCACCTCTTCATGTCTTCACCTCTTCACCTCTTCATGTCTTCACCTCTTCATGTCTTCACCTCTTCATGTCTTCACCTCTTCACCTCTTCATGTCTTCATGTCTTCACCTCTTCATGTCTTCAACTCTTCACCTCTTCATGTCTTCACCTCTTCATGTCTTCACCTCTTCACCTCTTCATGTCTTCACCTCTTCATGTCTTCACCTCTTCACCTCTTCATGTCTTCATGTCTTCACCTCTTCACCTCTTCATGTCTTCACCTCTTCATGTCTTCACCTCTTCACCTCTTCATGTCTTCACCTCTTCACCTCTTCACCTCTTCACCTCTTCACCTCTTCATGTCTTCACCTCTTCATGTCTTCACCTCTTCACCTCTTCATGTCTTCATGTCTTCACCTCTTCACCTCTTCATGTCTTCATGTCTTCATGTCTTCACCTCTTCATGTCTTCACCTCTTCATGTCTTCATGTCTTCACCTCTTCATGTCTTCACCTCTTCATGTCTTCACCTCTTCATGTCTTCACCTCTTCACCTCTTCATGTCTTCACCTCTTCATGTCTTCATGTCTTCATGTCTTCACCTCTTCATGTCTTCATGTCTTCACCTCTTCATGTCTTCACCTCTTCACCTATTCATGTCTTCACCTCTTCACCTCTTCATGTCTTCACCTCTTCATGTCTTCACCTCTTCATGTCTTCACCTCTTCATGTCTTCACCTCTTCATGTCTTCATGTCTTCACCTCTTCACCTCTTCATGTCTTCACCTCTTCATGTCTTCACCTCTTCATGTCTTCACCTCTTCATGTCTTCACCTCTTCATGTCTTCATGTCTTCATGTCTTCACCTCTTCATGTCTTCATGTCTTCACCTCTTCATGTCTTCACCTCTTCATGTCTTCACCTCTTCATGTCTTCACCTCTTCACCTCTTCACCTCTTCACCTCTTCATGTCTTCACCTCTTCATGTCTTCACCTCTTCATGTCTTCACCTCTTCATGTCTTCACCTCTTCATGTCTTCACCTCTTCATGTCTTCACCTCTTCACCTCTTCACCTCTTCACCTCTTCATGTCTTCACCTCTTCATGTCTTCATGTCTTCATGTCTTCACCTCTTCATGTCTTCATGTCTTCACCTCTTCATGTCTTCACCTCTTCACCTATTCATGTCTTCACCTCTTCACCTCTTCATGTCTTCACCTCTTCATGTCTTCACCTCTTCATGTCTTCACCTCTTCATGTCTTCACCTCTTCATGTCTTCATGTCTTCACCTCTTCACCTCTTCATGTCTTCATGTCTTCACCTCTTCATGTCTTCACCTCTTCATGTCTTCACCTCTTCATGTCTTCACCTCTTCATGTCATCATGTCTTCACCTCTTCACCTCTTCATGTCTTCATGTCTTCACCTCTTCATGTCTTCACCTCTTCATGTCTTCACCTCTTCATGTCTTCACCTCTTCATGTCTTCATGTCTTCACCTCTTCACCTATTCATGTCTTCACCTCTTCACCTCTTCATGTCTTCACCTCTTCATGTCTTCACCTCTTCATGTCTTCACCTCTTCATGTCTTCACCTCTTCATGTCTTCATGTCTTCACCTCTTCACCTCTTCATGTCTTCATGTCTTCACCTCTTCATGTCTTCACCTCTTCACCTCTTCATGTCTTCACCTCTTCACCTCTTCATGTCTTCATGTCTTCATGTCTTCACCTCTTCACCTCTTCATGTCTTCACCTCTTCACGTCTTCACCTCTTCATGTCTTCACCTCTTCACCTCTTCACCTCTTCATGTCTTCACCTCTTCACCTCTTCATGTCTTCACCTCTTCATGTCTTCACCTCTTCATGTCTTCACCTCTTCATGTCTTCACCTCTTCATGTCTTCATGTCTTCATGTCTTCACCTCTTCATGTCTTCACCTCTTCACCTCTTCATGTCTTCACCTCTTCACGTCTTCACCTCTTCATGTCTTCACCTCTTCACCTCTTCACCTCTTCATGTCTTCACCTCTTCACCTCTTCATGTCTTCACCTCTTCATGTCTTCACCTCTTCATGTCTTCACCTCTTCATGTCTTCACCTCTTCATGTCTTCATGTCTTCATGTCTTCACCTCTTCATGTCTTCACCTCTTCATGTCTTCATGTCTTCACCTCTTCACCTCTTCATGTCTTCACCTCTTCATGTCTTCACCTCTTCATGTCTTCATGTCTTCACCTCTTCATGTCTTCACCTCTTCACCTCTTCACCTCTTCATGTCTTCATGTCTTCACCTCTTCACCTCTTCATGTCTTCACCTCTTCATGTCTTCATGTCTTCATGTCTTCACCTCTTCATGTCTTCACCTCTTCATGTCTTCACCTCTTCATGTCTTCATGTCTTCACCTCTTCACCTCTTCATGTCTTCATGTCTTCACCTCTTCACCTCTTCATGTCTTCACCTCTTCACCTCTTCATGTCTTCACCTCTTCATGTCTTCATGTCTTCACCTCTTCATGTCTTCACCTCTTCATGTCTTCATGTCTTCACCTCTTCATGTCTTCACCTCTTCACCTCTTCATGTCTTCATGTCTTCACCTCTTCACCTCTTCACCTCTTCACCTCTTCATGTCTTCACCTCTTCACCTCTTCATGTCTTCACCTCTTCACCTCTTCATGTCTTCACCTCTTCATGTCTTCACCTCTTCACCTCTTCACCTCTTCACCTCTTCACGTCTTCATGTCTTCACCTCTTCATGTCTTCATGTCTTCACCTCTTCACCTCTTCATGTCTTCACCTCTTCATGTCTTCACCTCTTCATGTCTTCACCTCTTCATGTCTTCACCTCTTCACCTCTTCATGTCTTCACCTCTTCATGTCTTCATGTCTTCACCTCTTCATGTCTTCATGTCTTCACCTCTTCATGTCTTCACCTCTTCACCTCTTCACGTCTTCATGTCTTCACCTCTTCATGTCTTCATGTCTTCACCTCTTCATGTCTTCATGTCTTCACCTCTTCACCTCTTCACCTCTTCATGTCTTCACCTCTTCATGTCTTCACCTCTTCATGTCTTCACCTCTTCACCTCTTCACCTCTTCATGTCTTCACCTCTTCACCTCTTCTTGTCTTCACCTCTTCACCTCTTCACCTCTTCATGTCTTCACCTCTTCATGTCTTCACCTCTTCATGTCTTCATGTCTTCACCTCTTCACCTCTTCATGTCTTCACCTCTTCATGTCTTCATGTCTTCACCTCTTCACCTCTTCATGTCTTCATGTCTTCATGTCTTCACCTCTTCACCTCTTCATGTCTTCACCTCTTCACCTCTTCATGTCTTCACCTCTTCATGTCTTCATGTCTTCACCTCTTCATGTCTTCACCTCTTCATGTCTTCACCTCTTCATGTCTTCACCTCTTCATCTCTTCATGTCTTCACCTCTTCATGTCTTCATGTCTTCACCTCTTCACCTCTTCATGTCTTCATGTCTTCACCTCTTCATGTCTTCATGTCTTCACCTCTTCATGTCTTCACCTCTTCACCTCTTCATGTCTTCACCTCTTCACCTCTTCATGTCTTCATGTCTTCACCTCTTCACCTCTTCATGTCTTCATGTCTTCACCTCTTCATGTCTTCACCTCTTCACCTCTTCACCTCTTCATGTCTTCACCTGTCTTCACCTCTTCACCTCTTCATGTCTTCACCTCTTCACCTCTTCACCTCTTCATGTCTTCACCTCTTCATGTCTTCATGTCTTCACCTCTTCATGTCTTCACCTCTTCACCTCTTCACCTCTTCATGTCTTCACCTCTTCACCTCTTCACCTCTTCATGTCTTCACCTCTTCACCTCTTCACCTCTTCATGTCTTCACCTCTTCACCTCTTCACCTCTTCATGTCTTCATGTCTTCACCTCTTCACCTCTTCACCTCTTCATGTCTTCACCTCTTCACCTCTTCATGTCTTCACCTCTTCACCTCTTCACCTCTTCATGTCTTCACCTCTTCACCTCTTCACCTCTTCACCTCTTCATGTCTTCACTTCTTCATGTCTTCACCTCTTCATGTCTTCACCTCTTCACCTCTTCACCTCTTCATGTCTTCACCTCTTCATGTCTTCACCTCTTCATGTCTTCACCTCTTCATGTCTTCACCTCTTCACCTCTTCATGTCTTCATGTCTTCACCTCTTCACCTCTTCTTGTCTTCACCTCTTCATGTCTTCACCTCTTCACCTCTTCATGTCTTCACCTCTTCATGTCTTCACCTCTTCACCTCTTCATGTCTTCATGTCTTCACCTCTTCACCTCTTCACCTCTTCATGTCTTCACCTCTTCATGTCTTCACCTCTTCATGTCTTCACCTCTTCACCTCTTCACCTCTTCATGTCTTCACCTCTTCACCTCTTCTTGTCTTCACCTCTTCACCTCTTCACCTCTTCATGTCTTCACCTCTTCATGTCTTCACCTCTTCATGTCTTCATGTCTTCACCTCTTCACCTCTTCATGTCTTCACCTCTTCATGTCTTCATGTCTTCACCTCTTCACCTCTTCATGTCTTCATGTCTTCATGTCTTCACCTCTTCACCTCTTCATGTCTTCACCTCTTCACCTCTTCATGTCTTCACCTCTTCATGTCTTCATGTCTTCACCTCTTCATGTCTTCACCTCTTCATGTCTTCACCTCTTCATGTCTTCACCTCTTCATCTCTTCATGTCTTCACCTCTTCATGTCTTCATGTCTTCACCTCTTCACCTCTTCATGTCTTCATGTCTTCACCTCTTCATGTCTTCATGTCTTCACCTCTTCATGTCTTCACCTCTTCACCTCTTCATGTCTTCACCTCTTCACCTCTTCATGTCTTCATGTCTTCACCTCTTCACCTCTTCATGTCTTCATGTCTTCACCTCTTCATGTCTTCACCTCTTCACCTCTTCACCTCTTCATGTCTTCACCTGTCTTCACCTCTTCACCTCTTCATGTCTTCACCTCTTCACCTCTTCACCTCTTCATGTCTTCACCTCTTCATGTCTTCATGTCTTCACCTCTTCATGTCTTCACCTCTTCACCTCTTCACCTCTTCATGTCTTCACCTCTTCACCTCTTCACCTCTTCATGTCTTCACCTCTTCACCTCTTCACCTCTTCATGTCTTCACCTCTTCACCTCTTCACCTCTTCATGTCTTCATGTCTTCACCTCTTCACCTCTTCACCTCTTCATGTCTTCACCTCTTCACCTCTTCATGTCTTCACCTCTTCACCTCTTCACCTCTTCATGTCTTCACCTCTTCACCTCTTCACCTCTTCACCTCTTCATGTCTTCACTTCTTCATGTCTTCACCTCTTCATGTCTTCACCTCTTCACCTCTTCACCTCTTCATGTCTTCACCTCTTCATGTCTTCACCTCTTCATGTCTTCACCTCTTCATGTCTTCACCTCTTCACCTCTTCATGTCTTCATGTCTTCACCTCTTCACCTCTTCTTGTCTTCACCTCTTCATGTCTTCACCTCTTCACCTCTTCATGTCTTCACCTCTTCATGTCTTCACCTCTTCACCTCTTCATGTCTTCACCTCTTCATGTCTTCACCTCTTCACCTCTTCACCTCTTCATGTCTTCACCTCTTCACCTCTTCATGTCTTCACATCTTCATGTCTTCACCTCTTCACCTCCTCACCTCTTCATGTCTTCACCTCTTCATGTCTTCACCTCTTCACCTCTTCATGTCTTCACCTCTTCACCTCTTCACCTCTTCACCTCTTCATGTCTTCACCTCTTCATGTCTTCATGTCTTCACCTCTTCATGTCTTCACCTCTTCACCTCTTCACCTCTTCATGTCTTCACCTCTTCACCTCTTCATGTCTTCACCTCTTCACCTCTTCATGTCTTCACCTCTTCATGTCTTCACCTCTTCACCTCTTCACCTCTTCATGTCTTCACCTCTTCACCTCTTCACCTCTTCATGTCTTCACCTCTTCACCTCTTCATGTCTTCACCTCTTCATGTCTTCACCTCTTCATGTCTTCACCTCTTCATGTCTTCACCTCTTCACCTCTTCACCTCTTCACCTCTTCACCTCTTCACCTCTTCATGTCTTCACCTCTTCATGTCTTTACCTCTTCATGTCTTCACCTCTTCATGTCTTCACCTCTTCACCTCTTCATGTCTTCACCTCTTCACCTCTTCACCTCTTCACCTCTTCACCTCTTCATGTCTTCACCTCTTCATGTCTTCATGTCTTCACCTCTTCACCTCTTCACCTCTTCATGTCTTCACCTCTTCATGTCTTCACCTCTTCATGTCTTCACCTCTTCACCTCGTCATGTCTTCACCTCTTCACCTCTTCATGTCTTCACCTCTTCATGTCTTCACCTCTTCACCTCTTCACCTCTTCATGTCTTCACCTCTTCATGTCTTCACCTCTTCATGTCTTCACCTCTTCACCTCTTCATGTCTTCACCTCTTCATGTCTTCACCTCTTCATGTCTTCACCTCTTCATGTCTTCACCTCTTCATGTCTTCACCTCTTCACCTCTTCATGTCTTCACCTCTTCACCTCTTCATGTCTTCACCTCTTCATGTCTTCACCTCTTCACCTCTTCATGTCTTCACCTCTTCATGTCTTCACCTCTTCATGTCTTCACCTCTTCATGTCTTCCTCCTCAGAACTTTGGGTTCCTCTACTCCAGGATCAAAATGGTGGTGAAGACGAAGCTTCAGTGAGACGTGTTCCCTCCTCCGTCTCTCCCTCTCCCAGCGACACTCTGGAGACGAGGACAACGGCTGTTTTATAACAATAATGTCTTTATTATTTCCCAACTCTGTTGAATAAAAAAACATGTTCAAACTTGGTCTGATAAGACTCTGAGTTAAAGTATCAAGTGAAGGCTGGTGAAGTGTTGAAGATTCTCTGAAGAAACACTTCAAACTGAATCTGATGCAAAAAAAAGGTTTATATGTGTTTCACAAAAGTTTCACATCAAATAAGCGTGAGTCAGCCTCATATTCAGTATACTCCTATTCAGTATACTCCTATACAGTATACTCATATTCAGTATATTCATATACAGTATACTCCTATACAGTATACTCCTATACAGTATACTCATATTCAGTATATTCATATACAGTATAATGTATCAAAAGGACTGGATCTCCAACACAAACAGAATCTGACGCAGAAAAGGTTTATTTGAGTTTCACAAAAGTTTCACATCAAATAGTTTCAAGTTTCAAGTTTCTTTAATAGTAAAATACAGAATACTTTTCCATGAAATGCTTCTTTCTGTATGAGCTCCTGTGAGTGTGCTAGATACAATAGATACAAAGTATAAAATAGAAAAAGTCAAGAGTACTAAAAAAAAAGTGTTCAGTCAATCAATATACATATAGTATACAATACAGAGTAAAAAAAAGAGTAACAGTGAGGTACAATGCAGCAATGGGATCAGGTACAACTTAGGGTAAGGTGCAATGAGGCATGAATTGTAGTGCAAATCTCTTTGTTAATAAATACAAAGTGTGTTAATGTTAGGGTTTGAAACCGACCTCAACAGCACGGCACAGACAGGTAGTTCAGAGTTAGCCAAACACTAGGGCGTATTTATTTACAGAGTCAAAAAGAGTCAAGTAACAATTCTGAACAACAAAAAAGGAGACTGCCGTCGGCAGAGTTATCTGCGGCTCTGCAGATCCTCTCGGTGTTAGAGGTGGGGAATCGGCGTTGACGCCGTTGCGGCTCTGCAGATACTCCCAGCTTCAACTCGGAGTGGAAACGGAGAGAGAGAGAGAGATCAACAACAGTCCAACAGTACACAGAGGCAGTATAGTTCAGTCCCCCCTTAGCTGAGTCCAGAACGAAACAAAATGGTATTTCTTCAGTGTTTATCCAAAACACACAATTTAGCTGAGTCCAGTGCAAACAAAAACGATACTCTTCAGTGTTATCCAAACACACAAAAACAGATAATCCAAAAAGGGTTTGGTTCCAACTCACCAAAGCGCAAACGCGTAAAGCGGGCAACGAGGCGCAGCTCCAAACGGAGGATCAAGGTATTCACCAGCGGCAATCCAAAGATGTCCTGGAGGGAAAGTAGACGAGGCACAACAACGAGGGGAAAGCAGGCAGAAGCAGTAGTATTCAAACCAGTAGTACTCAAAACGACCCGACATCGATTGAAAGAAGGTCCCAGTATATGAAGCCTCTGGAGCGCTAATCACAAACTATGACAAACTATGATGTGCTCGAATTGGTAATCGCTCCAGAAGCGTGTGGCGGGGAATGCACCAATCAACACAGTACCTTAAAGGAGCGTGTGGCGGGGAATGGACCAATCATCACAGTACCTTAAGAAGCGTGTGGCGGGGAATGAACCAATCCTCACAGTTAAAGTGTTTAAAGTGAGTAGAGTGGGTGTTACGGTGAGTGTTTATTTAGGGTGCTTTCACACCAGAGCTGTTTGGTCCGGACTATCGGACCAGAGTTTGTTTCCTCGGATAGTCCGCTTTGTTTGGGGTGGTGTGAATGCTCAGTCGAACTCTGGTGCGGACCAAACACGCAAACTCTGGTCCGCCTGAAAACGTAGGTCTCGGTTCGCTTCATCGGACCAAACGCAAGACCAAATATAGGAAGTGACCTGATAAACTGTGCATCTTTGGTAGAAGGAAACAAAACAAACACTGCGGTAAACATGTCTCGTGGACAGACGTGGGCGAATGACCAGGTGAAAGTCCTGATAGAAATATGGGCAGAAGACCAAATTAAACAGCTACTTGTGGGCACTCATAAAAACAACGCAGTGTACAAGTTGTTTAGCGAGAGGATGGTGGTAATGGGCTTCAGTAGAACAATGGATCAATGCCACGTCAAAATAAAAAAACTGCGTCAGCAATATATTAATAAATAAGCAGAGAATTAAATTAGATGTCCATAACATTTGTGTTTTTAATTAGCATAGCCGAAATAAATATGAATTCAAGAAGTTAAATACTGAATTAATTACACATTTATTAACAGGCTGAAAGTTAAAACGAATAACAGGCTGAAAAAACAATTAGACTATTTAATATAGGCTAAATACAGTGCGTAAAATATAGGCTACGCGGTGCGTAAAAGGCAACTTTGGCTATAGCCTTCTAAAACGATTGAATAGGCTAAACTTCGTTTTGGCTTCTTGAATTCACATTTCTTTGGTTTGCAGTGGTGCAGCTGCAGGCCAATGTTCCAAGACATATTACATTTGTCTCACTCATACACACACACACACGCACACACACACACACACACACCACACACCACACACCACACACCACACACCACACACCACACACACCCCACACACACCACACACACACACACACGCATTAGGGCTTGCAGTCACGCACACACATTTCCACTCTATTGTGTCCAATAGACGAGCGGCCTTTTCGACCGCGTGACATTGTTCAGAAAGTTTGGTGCGCTTGACAAATTGCAATGTGAATGCAGACGGACCAAATGAAGAATGCAACAATGTTGCAACTTCACCCCCCGAATCGCACAGAGTCCGCCAAAACTATATGTGAAAGCACCCTTAAAGTGAGTGTGTGCGTGTGGATGTGTGTGCTGTGAGTGTAGATGATGCGTTGTTAAATAGTGTCATTGTCGTTGAGCATCCTGATGGCCTGGGGATAGAAGCTCCTTCTGAGTCTCTCTGTACTGGCCATGAGACTCCGGTATCGCTTGCCTGACCGCAGCAGTTCAAAGAGGCAGTTGTTTGGGTGACTAGAGTCTTTGATTATTCTCTTAGCCTTGCTCCTGCAACTCTTGTTGTAAATATCCTGGAGAGTGGGAAGCCCAGCTCCAATTGTGCATTCGGCTGAACGGGCCACTCTCTGTAGTCTGCTACGGCCTTGTGCGGTGCTATTCCCAAACCAGGAGGTGATATTACCAGTCAGGATGCTCTCTATTGTGCATGAGTAGAAGTTCTTGAGTATCTTCTGACTCACTTTGAACTTCCTTAGGCGCCTAAGGAAGTAGAGGCGTTGCCGTGCCTTTTTCACTACACTGTCAATGTGTGTGGTCCATGTCAAGTCCTCTGATATGTGGACTCCGAGGTACTTAAAGCTGTTCACTCTCTCAACCGGTGCCCCGTCGATGCTGAGGGGGCTGTAGTCCCTGGCCCCCGTCCTCCTAAAGTCCACAATCATCTCTTTTGTTTTGCTGACGTTCAGGGAGAGGCAGTTCTCCTGACACCACCGCGCCAGATCCTCTACCTCTTCCAGGTAGGCCCTCTCGTCGTTTGCAGAGATAAGGACTACCACTACTGTGTCGTCAGCAAATTTGATGATTGTGTTGTGATGGGCAAGCTACTTGTAGCTAGCTACTTTGCCCATCACTTTGTCTGAGTCAGCCTGGAACTGACTGACTTTCTGTCTAAAATGTCCCTTTTTATGCTCCACAATCCCTCTTTTTGGAAAGGTCACAACCATTTCTAATAATGTGCCAATCATAGTTTTGGAAGTAATGGTGTCAAGGCCATGACTCACAATTTTGTACATGTGTGACTAGGTGGTAAATGATGCATTTATATATAACAGCTTTTATCCAAAGCGCTTTACAATTTGTTACTCACATTTTACCCATTCACTCACACATTCACACACCGACGGAGACCATGCAAGGTGTGAACCCTTAACCCTAAGGGGTTAAGTGTCTTGCTCAAGGACACTTCGACACGCTGTCCGGGAGGAGCGGGAATTGAACCGGGAGCATTCCGATAAACAGGCGTCCACCTGGGCCACTGTCGCCCAGATATACATATCTGTCTGAATATACCTGCATATAATCCTTCTATTGTATTTTATTTTTTTATAATTTTTTAAACAAACATATAAACAAACATGACAACACACGATAAGATATACAAGCATTAATTAACAGTGCATATCCAATGAAATAATTTTTTTTTGTATTTTATTTTTTTATTATTTTTTAAACAAACATATAAACAAACATGACAACACACGATAAGATATACAAGCATTAATTAACAGTGCATATCCAATGAAATCAATCATATAATCCTTCTATATACCTACTTATACACCTGCATATAACCCATATAACTCTGTATGATAGCATGTACAATAATACTGTATATATCATATATATATATATATATATATATATTTATTATCGTATATATCTGTCTGTACATACCTACATATAATCGTTTTTACGTATCTGTAGCACTTTGAGATTTTCACAAATATTAAATGCGGTACAAATTGAATCTATTATTATTATTATTATATCTGTACATATCCCTTACCTACTCTTACTAATTACGCTGCTGGCCAGTATGACTTACTACCATAGTGTCTTTATACCTGTATCACTGTACATATTAATAATACAACTCTGTACATACATCTGATTAGCACTATTACTCAGTAGTACAAATTGTATATATTGTATTTAATAATAATCACCTGCACATTGTATATCACTATCACACTTTACTGTTACATTTTCACTCTGGTTGGAACGGTAGCCAAACTTCTTTCCGTTGTGTATACTGTGTAGCGTAGGCTACTTGTGCTCCATGATGACACTACATTTTAATCTAAATGTCCCGCTCCATGTCCTCGGCTCTGCGTCCGTTGACGACGTGGACTTGATTTGTGCTTGTTGGCCGTCAGCCACGTGGCGGTCATTAAACAGGGGGAGAGAGACGGAGCAGTCCGACAGTCTGTCAGATCCCTTCACAGATATCTCCGTGAGACTGACAGAGAGACACAAAGGGACCTAGGACCTAGGGCACATTGGTGAATTATTGATGGATGTGAAGCGTATCGACTGCATGGGCAGGAGGGGAGAGGGGGGGGGGGGGGGGGCTCGTTCCTCCAAAGCTCAGTCCTCCCTTGTCCCCTTGTTCAAGAATCAAGAGTCAAGAGGTTTATTTGTCACATACATACCAGCGCATACAGTGTAATGCGGGGTGGTCATGCCTGCGTTGATTGTGCAAAATACAATAATAAAATAGGCATAGAAAAAATTAAATAGGTAAGACACAAGATATGCATGATAAAAAAAGACAGTTCCTGAGAAACTGCCTGGTTCCTATATACACTACTATACATTATACAATTTACAATTTTAACTATGTATCTAAACGATACTATACAGTACCTCCTTCCTTTCTATTTTTTAAAGTGACATTTTGTTTAAAGTGATTGTTTTAGCGGTTGCCACATGATGTGTACTTGTGAGTGGAGAGTTCAGTGTTCAGTGTTCTGATGGCCTGGGGGAGATCTGATGAGATCGGTTTGGTCTCGACCCACGAGGCGGCTCCGCGCACGGGAGTAAACAAGAATACCCTGAAGACTCTGGCAGGAGCACTCATTCAAGGGTACTACGACTATGCTTGTACCTCATGGTACCAAAAACAAAATTACAAACATCTCAAAACAAACTGGTCAGACTACTGCTTGACCTTACTCCCAGAACCCACCTCACCCCTGCCCACTTTGACAACCTAGGATGGCTTAGAGTAGATGACTGAGTACAGCATCTTGCAATGGGCCTGGTCTACAAGATACACTACACGACCAAGGTACCCATGTACATGTCAAAATACTTCCCAAAGGTCAGTGAATACCACGATCACAACACCAGAGGGAGCTCCACAAATCATGTTAAACCCAGATTCGGCTCAAACAAGGGACTAAACACGTTTCGCAATTATGCCACATCAATGTGGAACGCCCTACCCACAGCTGTAAAGGAATGTGAATCACTACCCACCTTCAAAACCACTCTAAAAGAGCACCTACGGGAGACTGCAATTCGAAACTGGCCCCTGTAAATGTCCTAACCCAACCCCCTCCAATGTACAGTAAATTACCTAGTATGGTTTTGTCAATATTCCAATGTACAGTTTTGCTTGTACAGTGTGTCCCCCCCAACCCCACCCAACCTCCTCCAATGTACAGTTTTTACGTCAAATGTATATACTCTCTTTTCTGGACTCTTTTTGTATCACAAACACTACTGTATTTGCAAATCTGGTATGTCATAAATGTATAGATGTAGCAGTACTGTCTATCTGTATGTCATGTATGTCATATATGTCCTGATGAATTGAAAATGGGGGACCCTGATGTAAACAAGACGAAAGTCTTTCTCTGGTCTGCATCCCCTTAACAATTGTGTGTATTGAGCTGTACTGTATTGTACCCATTCTGCAATCTGTTAATAAAGTTTTCAATCAATCAATCAATCAGTTTGAGATCTGCGCGGGGTGGTGGCCGAGGGGACGCGGGAGGGAGCTGTGTAATGGATAGCGACCCCAGGAGGGCACGTCTCGGCGGGAGGTTCTCGGCTGAGCGAGCCGGGGGGGGAGGTTAGCGGCGGAGTGCTCGGGTAGCAGAGAGAGAGAGAGAGAGAAGTGTTCTGGTTCACTGAGGACGCCATCGGAAACCTGGCATGAACCAACAACACACCAGATTCATCACAGCGGATGCTGGTCGAGCAAAGCTTTTTTAGTTTCCTTACCCTCAGCAAAGATATGTTTCGTAAACCCTAACGAAATCTATCCACTGAGGGATTAACTAGGGATTATCCAGTTGTCTGTTTGAGTGTATTACTGTAGGATCATGGCTGGCCTGAAAGCTATAGGTTGACTATTAATTATTAACGTTAGTTATATAATAATAATAATAATTACTACTACTATTACTACCACTACCACTATTACTACTACTACTACTACTACTACTACTACTACTACTACTACTACTACTACTACTACTACTACTATTACTACCACTACCACTATTACTACTACTACTACTACTACTACTACTACTACTACTACTACTACTACTATTACTATTACTACTACTACTACTACTACTACTACTACTACT
>NC_140170.1:10031787-10064287 GCF_963971535.1 Notolepis coatsorum | reverse complement strand
TAGCTGTAGCTGTTTTTAATCTTTTAGATAACGCTAAGCTAGCTGTAGCTGTTTTTAATCTTTTAGATAACGCTAAGCTAGCTGTAGCTGTTTTTAATCTTTTAGATAACGCTAAGCTAGCTGTAGCTGTTTTTAATCTTTTAGATAACGCCAAGCTAGCTGTAGCTCTTTTTATCTTTTAGATAACGCTAAGCTAGCTGTAGCTGTTTTTATCTTTTAGATAACGCTAAGCTAGCTGTAGCTGTTTTTAATCTTTTAGATAATGCTGAGCTAGCTGTGAAACAAACAGTAATGCGGTAACGTTAGCAAATAGGCTGGATACAGGAGGACGTTAGCTCTCCGTGCTCCACAGGTTCCAGTTGTTGTCTTCCTGCAACAACTCACACGTGCATATGTGCGTGCGTGTGCTCTTGCTCAAATAAGTTCGGTGCGCCGTGCAACCCCGTCCCATGAGCACTGCATGCCTGTCTGTGTACTGTATATCTCTTTACATAGATACTATATTTATATCTCTGCAGCACCGTCCTGTTACTTTGCACTCGACGCCAACTTCATTTTGTCGTTCCCGCGAGCGTGTCGGGCGACGGCAATAAAAATCGAATCCCACCTAATCTAATGTTTAATGTAATTGTGTGCGAGAGCGCGGCGGGTCTCGGAGATAATAACGTGGGGATACTGTTTCTCAGCTCGACAGGGAGCTCTGCGGGGAGCCGTCGCACGGTAACTGAACCTGGATAATCGCGAGGAAACCAAGACGAGTGGATTTCCGTCCCTTATTGTCACTCCGCTCCTTGCGCCGCCTCTTATTGCTAATTGAGGGGGCGCTTGTTTACATTCTCCACAGGGTGAAAGCTGCTCTGTCTCATCTATAATTCAACCACTTCCTCCTTCCGCGTGTGTATCTATCTATCTGTCTGTGCTGCAGATATAAAGCAGAGCCACGAGGAGCCTCTGCACACCGCACGCCCGCTCGTAAAACACAGCCTGATGACTCCACGAGGGGGGGGGGGGGGGGGGGGGGCAGGGGAATAGATGCAAAGCAAGTCAATAAACAGTTTGTGTTTAGTTACAGGACGATGTAATGAGGTGGCGGTAGAGACACAGCAGTGGGAGGAGAGGGGGATGAGATGAGATGAGATAAGATGAGATACGATATGATAAGATAAGATAAGATATGATGAGATGAGATAAGATATAATAAGGTAATGTAAGGTAAGATAAGATAAGATATGATAAGATAAGATAAGATATGATGAGATGAGATGAGATGAGATGAGATGAGATAAGATAAGATAAGATAAGATAAGGTAATGTAAGGTAAGATAAGATAAGATAAGATAAGATAAGATAAGATATGATGAGATGAGATGAGATAAGATAAGGTAAGGTAAGGTAAGATAAGATACGGTATGGTATAGGTGGCTGGGTGGCGCAGCGGACTAAACGCTCGTCACCAACGGAAGAGACACTGGTATCGAATCCGGCTGTCAGCGGTACCTCCGGCTTGGTCGGTCCATACTAACATAATTGGCAGAGTCAGCGGGAGGGAAGCCGGTGGGTGGTAATCTGGTCGTTGTAAACAGCGACTCCTACAGGTCGGTCAGGGCGCCTGCACAGCAAGGACAGGAGATGGCGAGGGTAGTGTGAGCCTCCCACACGTTACACCTCGCCAATGAGAGTCCGCGCTGGCACGTGAAAAGAAGTGGCTGGCTGACTCCGCATGTATCGGAGGGGACATGCGATAGTATCAACCCTCCCTACGACCGGCCAGTGGGGGGCACATGCGAGCAACGATCAAGACAGGGGAGGGAGAATTGGCACGAGAGGAAATTGGGATGGGAGAAAAACACAGAAAAAGGAGGAGAAAAAGTAAAAAAAAATATATATACAGTATGGTAAGGTAAGGTAAAATAAGATAAGATAAAATAGAGGATAGGATAAGATCTGATAAGGTATGGTAAGAAAAAATAAGATATGATAAGATAAGATACGATAAGATAAGATGTGACTAAAATTGTATGACAAATGTATTGACAAATTTACTGATGTCTTCTAGGTAGGCCCACAGATATTAATATATAATATATATTAGACAAAAAAGAAAACATTCATATATACATATTAATAATATATATACATATTTTCTTTTTTGTCTTGTCTGGGGTGGTGGTGGTGGGGTGTTATTGCTGTTTGGAATTTGGAATCTCTGGTGAATTAGTATTTTGTATGGTTGTGAGGACAGTGGCTGAGAGGGATGCGATGTCATCACGCTTGCATGAAGCAGTTGGAACGAGATGAATTTATAATATTATTATTATTATTATTATTATTATTATTATTATTATTATTATTATTATTATTATTATTATTATTATTATTATTATTATTATTATTATTATTATTATTATTATTATTATTATTATTATTATTTTTAAATACATTTTTTGTCCCCTTTCCCTGTTACCCTTCGAGAGGTTCCTTTGCCCTCTCGCCAGGCCGGCATTGTAATTGATAATTTGGTCTCAATTGACCTGCTTGGTTGAATAAAGTTATATATATATATAAAGAGAAAGTACTGCCTGGATCTGTGTGTGATATCCTGTGTCACACTGTTTCACCTTTGAAGTTGTTGATGACTTGCCTTTGGACAGTTGTCACAGAGACACTTTCCTGTATACTCAATGTATCTTCTTCTTCTTCTTCTCTCCCTCCTCCTCCCCAGGACTTCCTGTTACCTCGGAGGCTGCCTTCCAGCGACGTGACAGGCCGGTCTGTGTTACAGGCCGTGCCTCCTGTGGATGTGGGCCGCCCCCTCTTCCCGCCCGTCAGAACCCTGTCCTTCAATATCCCAGGTACCACCTCCACCAGTCTCCACTCTGGCTGTGTTGGTCTGTTTTAGTGAAGAGGTCAAGAGGGAGACACTTTAGTGAAGAGGTCAAGAGGGAGACACTTTAGTGAAGAGGTCTACAGGGAGACACGGGGTGGTCTGGTCGTTAGAGAAAGCGTTCAGCAACCCAGAGGTCGCTGGTTCGATCCCTGCAATAGCCAGTATGTCCGCCCTGTTGAGATTTCCTTGACACTGAACTCCTGGCTATAATGATGATACACTTTATTTGTGTAGCACCTTTCATACAGGACTTGCAGCACAAAGTGCTTCACGGTAGTAATGTAGACTAATGGACATGAAATAGACGTATAGGCCTAAGATTGACATAGAATTGGCATAAATAAGAGCAATGCAGTACCTCCACAGCTAAAGAGATTGGTTTTATCCGGTATCACAGTGGCTAAAAAGCTGATAGCATCACGATGGTTTCAACCGGAAAAAATGTGCCGTAAGGTCTGGATTCTTACATATCTCGATGTGATTTATCAAGAAATATCAACAGCTAGAATTTTGGGTCTCAATGAATCCAAAATGGCAATGTGGTTAGAAGTGGTGGAGAGAATAAAAGCCAGCATATAATGGTAGTGTCTGGTTAGGAACAAATTATAATGGTTGGATTATCCAATGGGGGGTCCGGGAGAGGGGGGTACGAGCTGGAGCATATGTGTATTTGTATATCCTATTGTGTGTTGTCATGTTTGTTTAAAAAATAATAAAAAAATAAAATACAAAAAAAATAAGAGCAATGCATAAAGTGCAGACAGCAGTAACGTGGACATACATGGACATAAATATAGACATAGGAATGAGCAGAGAATTGACATAAAATGAGTATAAAATAGACAATAATCATAAAATAGACAACATGCATTCATACCTTATCACAATTGACCTGCGCTACGCGTCCTATCAATCGATCGATGATACGCTATGAATTAACAAGTTGTTAATACTGTATCATTAGCTGTATGCTCTATGAATCAACAAGTTGTTAATAGTGTATCATTAGCTGTATGCTCTATGAATCAACAAGTTGTTAATAGTGTATCATTAGCTGTATGCTCTATGAATCAACAAGTTGTTAATAGTGTATCATTAGCTGTATGCTCTATGAATCAACAAGTTGTTAATAGTGTATCATTAGCTGTATGCTCTATGAATCAACAAGTTGTTAATAGTGTATCATTAGCTGTATGCTCTATGAATCAACAAGTTGTTAATAGTGTATCATTAGCTGTATGCTCTATGAATCAACAAGTTGTTAATAGTGTATCATTAGCTGCGTGCTCTATGAATCAACAAGTTGTTAATAGTGTATCATTAGCTGTATGCTCTATGAATCAACAAGTTATTAACACTTTGATTGCCTAAGGCTAAATTCATGATATACCATAGGTTGCCAGCTCTATTTGTCTATGTAGAAGTTCCCCTTCTTTGCAGGGCTATAACTTTTTAAATTCTATTGCTAAATTGCCATTATTAGGGCCCATTCAATGTCCTATATGTATTGTTCAGGGTGTATGAACGTTAAACTTTTTCATTCACATATTCATACTAAAATATGATCTAACGTATAAGTATGTTTTCATCTCTTTCTGCAGCTTTCTCCAGAACGTGATCTATAGCCCCAAATGCATTATATTGATGATCAAATACAGTTTGATAGCAATCGGCGCGATATATAAAAAAATCCAACTGGACGGACTTCTGGAAGTTACTACACGTAATCTGATGTTGACCGGATGGCCGAGGGGGCGTTTATAATTCCGTGGGCAGCGTTATACCATTCATCTAATGTGGGTCAAATGTTCATCATAGCAGTTAGTATCGTACACATTGAAAAATAACGCTGAATCTTACCGTATCTTCCTCGCACGGTTGGGCGATGAGCGTGGAACAGACATTTTCCTATTATGGGATATAGAAATATCCGGTCCATTTCCAGGTTGTATAATAATATATACGTCCAAATCATGTTGTTTTTTCGAGTTATTTGCAGCGACCGATGTTCACTGTGTGAAGACTGAGTCTCTCTAACACTAGCGAGTGCCCGGACCCCATATGGAGTGAGTCCTACCGGGTTAAAGGTAACATCCGTTTTTTCGATCTGCCGATCGGCCACAAGATGGCGGTCTTGAACCGCTAGAGGATTGAGAGGAGATCACACTTGTGTCTCAGGGCCCCGGAAAGGAAATATGATTCCGATCACAGATTTTTGAAATATTGATATCAAAGACGAGTTACGGCGTCTTCGGCAACTTGAGCATGGCGGGGAAGGACGCCTAAAAGCATCTTCCGGCAGTTAAAGTGTACTGTATCATTAGGGCACCCAAGTGGCGACCCATGTAACGCGCTGCGTCGCGAAGCGGCCGACCCGGGTTCCATTCCCGGACCCGGCGTCCTTTGCCAAATGTCTTCCCCTGTTCTGTCTCCCGTTCTTCTCTCTCTCTCTCTCTCTCTCTCTCTCTCTCTCTCTCTCTCTCTCTCTCTCTCTCTCTCTCTACCGGACTGCCCGGTAGTGAAAAACAATAAAAATCTACAAAAAAAAAATATATATATATATATATAAAAAAAAAAGACTGTATCATTAGCTGTATGCTCTATGAATGAACAAGTTGTTAATACTGTATCATTAGCTGTATGCTCTATGAATTAACAAGTAGCCTGAACCTACTACCACTGCACCTTCATTTCTGAATGTCTGCCTTAACAAGACTGAACCAAACAACATGGAAAACATGACGATTTCCATCAGTGACAGCGCAGCGCAAGTACAATTCAATGTCCAGAAATGACCCGACATGTCATCCTTCTAACGAGTGTTTATCTTCTGTGTTTATATTCTGTGGACTGACTTCTTCTCCTCTGTTTGAAGACAAACCTAATCTCACTCTCAGAGCTGTGGATGCAGCCAAACCAGACCACGTGCCTGCAGGCAGCGGTCTACTGCCCTCTACTGACAGGCAGAGGTAACTACTGATTTGTTGTTTTATCAGATTCGATTAAATGTATTGTCATCATACAGCACAAGTACAGCAGTGGCGAATCCTTGTGGAAGCCAACGGAAGCCATGCCTCCCTATAAATTTCATATCAAATTATGAAATATGAAATATGAAAAAAAAAAAAAATATATTTAAATATAATTTTTTTTTAATATAGTTTACATTCATTTTCATCTGTGCATCTGTGTTTTTTTTTTTTTTTTTTTTTTTTTTATGTCTCCCTCTTCTCCTTCTCACTCCCTCTAACACACTGTCAGACTGTGCTCACTACTGCAGCTAGTATAGGAGAGAAGCAGTGGGTAGGTCTCTTTCTCCAGGCTTCCAGCATTATAGAGTGAGTCCAAACTCCAAATCCGATCCTAGCCAATCAGATTCGAGCTGACTGCCACTGGCCACACCCTAAAAGTTTAAAACGGAGCTGGGAGGAAGACGTTCAGCATAATATTCCACCTGGAGGCGGGGCAGGTGCCATATTTTCCCCTCTGCACTCTGAACATTGTATTAACCCGTAACTGTTCCCACGGGCCGAATATTGCCCCGATCCTCGCGAGATTAAATCCACGGGGACCTCTCGGCGTGCCGAAGCTTTTCCTAAATCACTTCCATCATCGAAAACGAGGGGAAAAGGTCGGCTCGCGACCCTGAAAATGTCGCGTGATTTTAAAAACGCTGTATTAAGTGAGCCTATTATGGGATCCACGCGAGCTTTCTATCGTGGAAACATCTGGGCGTCCCGCAACTTTTACTGATTCACATGTAGCCCCTAAAATGCTTAGAAAAGGAAAACAGAAAGCGTGGAATAAACTCGCCGAAACGGAAAGTGTCCCACGGGCGCGCCGTGATTCCGATCCGCGTGAAAATATTCACGGCCATAGAGGAGACCGTGGAACACCTTTTTGCAACCGAATATGTGTCTCGAATTTGCTCCCACGCGGCGCGCAAAATCGCGCAAGGAAAAATCGGACCAAAAATTAACCAATGCTCCAGCAGTATTAATGACCCTGATGTAAACAAGACAAAGGTCTTTCTCTGGTCTGCATCTCCTTATACAATTGTGTGTGAATGAATGAAAACTTTATTAACAGATTGCAGAATGGGTACAGTACAGTACAGCTCAATACATACAATTGTTAAGGGGATGCAGACCAGAGAAAGACTTTCGTCTTGTTTACATCAGGGTCCCCCATTTTCAATTCATCGTAAATGTGTATTGAGCCGTACTGTATTGTACCCATTCTGCAATCTGTTAAATAAATAAAAATAACGTTTGACTGGCCGCCGAGCCATACTGTAGTGTACATGGTGACTGCTTGACTTTAAAAAAAAAAAAAAAAAAAAAAAAAAATATTAATAAAAATATTGAATAATTTTTTTTTTAATAAATTTTTTTTGGCTTCCCCTGTTATTTTACCCACGCGACGCCACTGAAGTACAGTACAATGAAAAGAGGTTTGGCATCCAACATTAACCCTGAATATAAAAATAAGAGAACAATAAACAGTGTAAACAAAGGTGCAGATGAGGGTCTGTATGTATCGGTTATATTATACGTTACACAATAAATATATTAATCTACACTGTAAAAGATTCATGTTTTTTCACGGGAAATTCACTGTATTATTTTACAGATTACTTTAGTTTTTCTACCTTAAGTGTAAATGCCATACAAATACAGTAAATTACATGTTATCAAAAATATTAACCATTAAATAAAGGTTGTAATCTGTAAATGTATTTGATTTGACTGTAATTTGACAGTAAGTATTTGGCAACCATTGATGCCAGACATTTACCGTTTTCTTGCAGCTTTTTTTCTTACAGTGTATGTTGTTGGCCTTGTTTCTTTTGTTATTGTATTCTTGTTGTTGTTTTGTATATGTGTAATGTGGACCTTGAGTCTGAAATAAAGTCTTCATCAACATCATCATCATCATCATCATCATCATCATCATCATATAGGTTTTCTGCCGTTGATTACAGTAAGATGGACTCCTCCGGGCCTCTCCAGCAGCCTCCGGGTGACCTGAGGACTATCCACTCAGCACAGGGCCTCAGGTGAGGCGACCTCTGACCTCTCTGTGTATGACCTTCGAAACCCTTACCTCACAGAAGAACGCTGTTTCCGGATATCATGTGACAGAGAGGGACAGGGGTGTTGTTATCAGGCCCTGTAGTGACGGTGACAGAGATGAGACACGGAACACGGGAGGAAGGTAAACACACACGTGTACATGTAAGAACATAACAAACAAGTACATTACACGTCATCACCCCCCCCCCCCCCCCCCCCCCCCCCCAGGTTGAGCCAGAGGACCAACTTTCTTTTCAAGGAGTTATATTTTCATACTCCTTTAATGCGGATGCATTCTTGTTGAAAACATCCTGAAATGTGTCTATAGATGTACGTGTTTTACTTCTGTCTCATTCTTCCTTGTCGAGAGGTCATTTTATGTAAAATATGGCTTATTAGATTAGAATAGATTAGATTAGATTAGATTGAAATGTATTGTCATCATGCAGCACAAGTACAGTTACAGCAAGAAAAAAGTTTGACATCTAACCAGAGTGCAAATGTAACAGTAAAATGCAACAGTAATATACGATGTACAGGAGATTAAACTGTGTATAAAATATATATATATATATATATATATATATATATATATATATATATATATATATATATATTAGTACTACTGAGTAATAGTGCTAATCAGATGTATGTACAGAGTTGTAATATTAATATGTACAGTGATACAGGTATAAAGACACTATGATAGTATTAATATGTACAGTGATACAGGTATAAAGACACTATGGTAGTATTAATATGTACAGTGATACAGGTATACAGACACTATGGTAGTATTAATATGTACAGTGATACAGGTATAAAGACACTATGGTAGTATTAATATGTACAGTGATACAGGTATAAAGACACTATGGTAGTATTAATATGTACAGTGATGCAGGTATAAAGACACTATGGTAGTATTAATATGTACAGTGATACAGGTATAAAGACACTATGGTAGTATTAATATGTACAGTGATACAGGTATACAGACACTATGGTAGTATTAATATGTACAGTGATACAGGTATAAAGACACTATGGTAGTATTAATATGTACAGTGATACAGGTATAAAGACACTATGGTAGTATTAATATGTACAGTGATACAGGTATAAATACACTATGGTAGTATTAATATGTACAGTGATACAGGTATAAATACACTATGGTAGTATTAATATGTACAGTGATGCAGGTATAAAGACACTATGGTAGTATTAATATGTACAGTGATACAGGTATAAAGACACTATGGTAGTATTAATATGTACAGTGATGCAGGTATAAAGACACTATGGTAGTATTAATATGTACAGTGATACAGGTATAAAGACACTATGGTAGTATTAATATGTACAGTGATGCAGGTATAAAGACACTATGGTAGTATTAATATGTACAGTGATACAGGTATAAAGACACTATGGTAGTATTAATATATACAGTGATACAGGTATAAAGACACTATGGTAGTATTAATATGTACAGTGATACAGGTATAAAGACACTATGGTAGTATTAATATGTACAGTGATACAGGTATAAAGACACTATGGCAGTATTAATATGTACAGTGATACAGGTATAAAGACACTATGGTAGTATTAATATGTACAGTGATACAGGTATAAAGACACTATGGTAGTATTAATATGTACAGTGATACAGGTATAAAGACACTATGGTAGTATTAATATGTACAGTGATACAGGTATAAAGACACTATGGTAGTATTAATATGTACAGTGATACAGGTATAAAGACACTATGGTAGTATTAATATGTACAGTGATGCAGGTATAAAGACACTATGGTAGTATTAATATGTACAGTGATACAGGTATAAATACACTATGGTAGTATTAATATGTACAGTGATACAGGTATAAAGACACTATGGTAGTATTAATATGTACAGTGATACAGGTATAAAGATACTATGGTAGTATTAATATGTACAGTGATACAGGTATAAAGACACTATGGTAGTATTAATATGTACAGTGATGCAGGTATAAAGACACTATGGTAGTATTAATATGTACAGTGATACAGGTATAAAGACACTATGGCAGTATTAATATGTACAGTGATACAGGTATAAAGACACTATGGTAGTATTAATATGTACAGTGATACAGGTAAAAAGACACTGTGGTAGTATTAATATGTACAGTGATACAGGTATAAAGACACTATGGTAGTATTAATATGTACAGTGATGCAGGTATAAAGACACTATGGTAGTATTAATATGTACAGTGATACAGGTATAAAGACACTATGGTAGTATTAATATGTACAGTGATACAGGTATACAGACACTATGGTAGTATTAATATGTACAGTGATACAGGTATACAGACACTATGGTAGTATTAATATGTACAGTGATACAGGTATAAAGACACTGTGGTAGTATTAATATGTACAGTGATACAGGTATAAAGACACTATGGTAGTATTAATATGTACAGTGATACAGGTATAAAGACACTATGGTAGTATTAATATGTACAGTGATGCAGGTATAAAGACACTATGGTAGTATTAATATGTACAGTGATACAGGTATAAAGACACTATGGTAGTATTAATATGTACAGTGATGCAGGTATAAAGACACTATGGTAGTATTAATATGTACAGTGATACAGGTATAAAGACACTATGGTAGTATTAATATATACAGTGATACAGGTATAAAGACACTATGGTAGTATTAATATGTACAGTGATACAGGTATAAAGACACTATGGTAGTATTAATATGTACAGTGATACAGGTATAAAGACACTATGGCAGTATTAATATGTACAGTGATACAGGTATAAAGACACTATGGTAGTATTAATATGTACAGTGATACAGGTATAAAGACACTATGGTAGTATTAATATGTACAGTGATACAGGTATAAAGACACTGTGGTAGTATTAATATGTACAGTGATACAGGTATAAAGACACTATGGTAGTATTAATATGTACAGTGATACAGGTATAAAGACACTATGGTAGTATTAATATGTACAGTGATACAGGTATAAAGACACTATGGTAGTATTAATATGTACAGTGATGCAGGTATAAAGACACTATGGTAGTATTAATATGTACAGTGATACAGGTATAAAGACACTATGGTAGTATTAATATGTACAGTGATACAGGTATAAAGACACTATGGCAGTATTAATATGTACAGTGATACAGGTATAAAGACACTATGGTAGTATTAATATGTACAGTGATACAGGTAAAAAGACACTGTGGTAGTATTAATATGTACAGTGATACAGGTATAAAGACACTATGGTAGTATTAATATGTACAGTGATGCAGGTATAAAGACACTATGGTAGTATTAATATGTACAGTGATACAGGTATAAAGACACTATGGTAGTATTAATATGTACAGTGATACAGGTATAAAGACACTATGGTAGTATTAATATGTACAGTGATACAGGTATAAAGACACTGTGGTAGTATTAATATGTACAGTGATACAGGTATAAAGACACTATGGTAGTATTAATATGTACAGTGATACAGGTATAAAGACACTATGGTAGTATTAATATGTACAGTGATACAGGTATAAAGACACTATGGTAGTATTAATATGTACAGTGATGCAGGTATAAAGACACTATGGTAGTATTAATATGTACAGTGATACAGGTATAAAGACACTATGGTAGTATTAATATGTACAGTGATACAGGTATAAAGACACTATGGTAGTATTAATATGTACAGTGATACAGGTATAAATACACTATGGTAGTATTAATATGTACAGTGATACAGGTATAAAGACACTATGGTAGTATTAATATGTACAGTGATGCAGGTATAAAGACACTATGGTAGTATTAATATGTACAGTGATACAGGTATACAGAAACTATGGTAGTATTAATATGTACAGTGATGCAGGTATAAAGACACTATGGTAGTATTAATATGTACAGTGATACAGGTATAAAGACACTATGTAGTATTAATATGTACAGTGATACAGGTATAAAGACACTATGGTAGTATTAATATGTACAGTGATGCAGGTATAAAGACACTATGGTAGTATTAATATGTACAGTGATACAGGTATAAAGACACTATGGTAGTATTAATATGTACAGTGATACAGGTATAAAGACACTATGGTAGTATTAATATGTACAGTGATACAGGTATAAAGACACTATGTAGTATTAATATGTACAGTGATGCAGGTATAAAGACACTATGGTAGTATTAATATGTACAGTGATGCAGGTATAAAGACACTATGGTAGTATTAATATGTACAGTGATGCAGGTATAAAGACACTATGGTAGTATTAATATGTACAGTGATACAGGTATAAAGACACTATGGTAGTATTAATATGTACAGTGATACAGGTATACAGACACTATGGTAGTATTAATATGTACAGTGATACAGGTATAAAGACACTATGGCAGTATTAATATGTACAGTGATACAGGTATAAATACACTATGGTAGTATATAATATGTACAGTGATGCAGGTATAAAGACACTATGGTAGTATTAATATGTACAGTGATACAGGTATAAAGACACTATGGTAGTATTAATATGTACAGTGATACAGGTATAAAGACACTATGGTAGTATTAATATGTACAGTGATACAGGTATAAAGACACTATGGTAGTATTAATATGTACAGTGATACAGGTATAAAGACACCATGGTAGTATTAATATGTACAGTGATGCAGGTATAAAGACACTATGGTAGTATTAATATGTACAGTGATACAGGTATAAAGACACTATGGTAGTATTAATATGTACAGTGATGCAGGTATAAAGACACTATGGTAGTATTAATATGTACAGTGATACAGGTATAAAGACACTATGGTAGTATTAATATGTACAGTGATACAGGTATACAGACACTATGGTAGTATTCATATGTACAGTGATACAGGTATAAAGACACTATGGCAGTATTAATATGTACAGTGATACAGGTATAAATACACTATGGTAGTATATAATATGTACAGTGATGCAGGTATAAAGACACTATGGTAGTATTAATATGTACAGTGATACAGGTATAAAGACACCATGGTAGTATTAATATGTACAGTGATGCAGGTATAAAGACACTATGGTAGTATTAATATGTACAGTGATACAGGTATAAAGACACTATGGTAGTATTAATATGTACAGTGATACAGGTATAAAGACACCATGGTAGTATTAATATGTACAGTGATGCAGGTATAAAGACACTATGGTAGTATTAATATGTACAGTGATACAGGTATAAAGACACTATGGTAGTATTAATATGTACAGTGATACAGGTATAAAGACACTATGGTAGTATTAATATGTACAGTGATGCAGGTATAAAGACACTATGGTAGTAAGTCATACTGGCCAGCAGTGTAACTAGTAAGAGTAGGTAAGCGATAATGTACAGATATAGATATAGCATCTACAGATATATAAAAATGATTATATGCAGGTATGTACAGACAGATGTGGATATATATATATATATATATATATATATATATATATATATATATATATATATATATATGGTAAGAAAAAAACACATATATACGGTATATACAGCATTATTGTACATGCTATCATACAGAGTTATATGGGTTATATTCAGGTGTATAACATAACCCATATAACTCTGTATGATAGCATGTACAATAATGCTGTATATACCGTGTATATATATATTTTTGGTCTTACCATATATATATATATATATATAGAGAAGGATTATGTAGGTATATTCAAACAGATATGGATATATATATATATATAATGTGTATATACGGTATATACAGCACTATTGTTAATGCTATCATACAGAGTTATATGGGTAGACTATAGTATGAGGTAGGTAGTTGTGATTACTATGATCACAGTGGATAGGTCAGTTGTAGACAGTGAAAGCAGTAGGCAGGTAATGGGTCATCCTACCCCACTCTCCCCTGCTGTGTGTATGATAATGGCGGTGATGACATTAAACAAACTGACGTGGTGTTTGATAGGCGACGCCCGGCCTATAATCTTCAGAGGCATCTCCAACCCGGCAACCCTCCAGCCGCCCCCCAGCACCACCTTCCTCCACCCGCACAGTACCGGAGTTCTCGCTCCAACAGCACGCTGGAGTCAAGGTGTAGTACTCCATCTTCAACTTCAACTTCAAACTTCAAATGACTTTATTTTCCTTTCGGAACTTCATTTGTGCACTTGGTTAAAAGACAAACATACAGTCACAATACATAGACACTCACCGCTATAAAAAAAAAAACACCAGCTTGCGGCTGGGTGGCGCAGCGGACTAAGCGCTCGTCACCACCGCAAGAGACACTGGTATCGAATCCGGCTGTCAGCGGTGCCTCTGGTTCTGGTTCTGTGGGGGTTAATGACCGGACCTGCTGACGGTTTGTTCTGGCTCTGATGCTGGTTCTGTGGGGGTTAATGACCGGACCTGCTGACGGTTTGTTCTGGCTCTGATGCTGGTTCTGTGGGGGTTAATGACCGGACCTGCTGACGGTTTGTTCTGGCTCTGATGCTGGTTCTGTGGGGGTTAATGACCGGACCTGGCGGTTTGTTCTGGCTCTGATGCTGGTTCTGTGGGGGTTAATGACCGGACCTGACGGTTTGTTCTGGCTCTGATGCTGGTTCTGTGGGGGTTAATGACCGGACCTGCTGGCGGTTTGTTCTGGCTCTGATGCTGGTTCTGTGGGGGTTAATGACCGGACCTGCTGACGGTTTGTTCTGGCTCTGATGCTGGTTCTGTGGGGGTTAATGACCGGACCTGCTGACGGTTTGTTCTGGCTCTGATGCTGGTTCTGTGGGGGTTAATGACCGGACCTGGCGGTTTGTTCTGGCTCTGATGCTGGTTCTGTGGGGGTTAATGACCGGACCTGACGGTTTGTTCTGGCTCTGATGCTGGTTCTGTGGGGGTTAATGACCGGACCTGCTGGCGGTTTGTTCTGGCTCTGATGCTGGTTCTGTGGGGGTTAATGACTGGACCTGCTGACGGTTTGTTCTGGCTCTGATGCTGGTTCTGTGGGGGTTAATGACCGGACCTGACGGTTTGTTCTGGCCAGTGGTGCGTTGTTAATATGGACTGAGCCGGCACGCAGGATAATGACGCCGCGCGCATGCGCATATGTTCCCTCGCGCACATGTATAATAATACACTTTGTTTGTATAGCCTTTCATACAGAAACTGCAGCTCAAAGTGCTTCACAACAGAAGAAAGACAGGCATAAAATGAGCACATAAAGTGCAGACATATAAAATCAGTTTTTCACATTAGGATCTAACATCCCAACAGGCCACCTTGTTTATGGTTTGATTCAGTTTTAATATAAATAATAAAAATAAAGAGAAGATTAATTAATTATCTACTCAGTCCCAAAGTTTGTGATGTAAATATGGAATGGCCCAAGTTGCTGCTGTTTACAGAGTGTATTGTTGTCCAAAGGTGAATGATGGTGAATGAAGGGTTAAATCAAAACAGTTGTCAATTCCAAACGGTGAGACACGTAGGAAAATGTATCCTCATACAGATGCATGGGATTATGGCCATAATGGAGGCGGTGAGCCCCCTAGTGTAAAAAATTAAAGCTGTTCAAATGCTGTTGCTGTTAGGTTAGTGTTACTTGCCTTCCTGCTCCTGGCGTCCACTCCTGGTTTAGCAAAACTAAGTTTGCTTTGAACGAGTGTCGCACTCGTCCTCATCTTCTTCTTGGATGGCATGATCCTTGCAGTTGTGATGGTGAATGAAGACAGGTAGTCAGATACTGTTAACTTATACATTGTATGTGCGGACGTGGTTGAAGACACCGGCCTAGCGGCTATTGTTATGATAATGCGAGGTAGCGCCGGGAGGCAGGTAAACACGACGAGCCGAGTCGAGCGCAGCGCGTTCTTGAGTGCACGCGCATGCGCGCACAACCATGCATGTGCGTGCACGCGCTTCTGCTCAAATCTTTAATACTCAGTGAGCTTGCACACCGTGCTACCCCGTCCCATGAACAACGCATGCCTGGTTCTGGCTCTGATGCTGGTTCTGTGGGGGTTAATGACCGGACCTGGCGGTTTGTTCTGGCTCTGATGCTGGTTCTGTGGGGGTTAATGACCGGACCTGCTGACGGTTTGTTCTGGCTCTGATGCTGGTTCTGTGGGGCTTAATGACCGGACCTGGCGGTTTGTTCTGGCTCTGATGCTGGTTCTGTGGGGTTAATGACCGGACCTGCTGACGGTTTGTTCTGGCTCTGATGCTGGTTCTGTGGGGGTTAATGACCGGACCTGCTGACGGTTTGTTCTGGCTCTGATGCTGGTTCTGTGGGGGTTAATGACCGGACCTGCTGATGGTTTGTTTTGCTCTTCTCCACAGCGCTGCAGGGTACAGCTGTTTCCACCTGGTCAAGCCGCACCAATCAGGACACTACATCATACACCCTCAGTTTGTCTCCGAGTGTCGCCACTGAGACGAGCTGGACGCATGCAAAATACTTTTGTTTACACGACGCCTTACTACTGTCATCCAGCCTTTTAACTGTAATCGGTCTGTTCTGCTTCATGTATTACATACCTTGTCATTTTATTTGGTTGTTTGATTGATGTGTGTTTTAATTATTTCCCTTTATACCTCTGTGATGTATGCATCGTCTGTCTCTTTTCTATTTAATTTAATTTAAATGTATTCTATTGTATTTAATTTAATTGTATTTAATTGTATTGTATTGAATTGAATTGAATTTGATTCGTTTTTTCCCCTCTCCCTGTTACCCTTCAAGAGGCCCTTTTGTCCTCTCACCAGGCCGTCGTTGTAAATAAGAATTTGTTCTTAATTGACCTGCCTGGTTAAATAAAGGTTGAAAATAATAATAATAATAATAATAATAATAATAATAATAATAATAATAATAATAATAATAATAATAATAATAATAATAATAATAATAATAATAATAATAATAATAATAATAATAATAATAATAATAATAATAATAATAATATAATAATAATAAAATAAAATTAAAATAAAATATGGACGTTCATACCACTACGTTTCAAAGCAAGTATACAATTTTTACTTCACTGTTCTACGCCTGCAAGTATTAGTTACTTTGTTAAGAGAATCACATATAAGAGATTGAATCAATGAATGCACAATTATTACTTTGAACTTTGAACAACTCAAAAGAGGCAAAACCCGCCAACTATTTCAGCTCAGCCTATAAGTTCATACATTAACAGATGTAATAATAATAATAATAATAATAATAATAATAATAATAATAATAATAATAATAATAATAATAATAATAATAATATCTTAAATGTATATAGCGCCTTTCAGGAGACCCAAGGCGCTTAACAGGAGGGGGCAGCTAAGGGAAGGGGAACAGGGGATAAACGGGGCTACCGTGGACAGGGTGAGCAGCTTTAAGTACCTGGGGGTCCACATCTCAGAGGATCTGACATGGACAACACACATAGACTCAGTCGTAAAGAAGGCGAAGCAGCGCCTCTACCACCTGAGACAGTTAAAACCTGTTCCACTCGACGGGGTCGGTATCGACCCCTTTTGACATTATTATCATATAGGCATATTTTTATGAATGATGAAAATAATTTGTGATTTTAAAATCAACCGTTTTCAAGTATTAACATCACTACTATGTCACAAATGCATGTAGAATGTAAAACGTTAGGTTGGCAATAGTTTAGCAATAGGTTAAAAGTGTACTTATATCATTTTAAGTTTTCTATTTGCGATCGTCTATTCTGACCCGGAAATGGAAATGTTAAACCGTGGGAATTGTAGTTTTTTGCGGCCATTTTGTAGAGGAGATCGCTAGCTATCGGCCAGCGTTGAAATTTCTCCGATCTACACTTCCTGTCACATACTATGGTTCAAAGTTCAGCGTTTGAATGAATCATATCAATAATTGTTATGATTCGCGATAATAAGCTACAAAAGGTAACGTTTTTGACAAATATTGAAACGCAGTCAGTTTCTCCACACTATTGTTACCATGTAGGAAGAATTATATCTGAAATTAGTTTCAAAATGGTTACACTGTGGGGCAGTGGCGGCCCGTGGATGCTTCGCCACTAGGGGCGCTATACCAAACATTTTGCAAACATGTACAAGGCACGCATTGGCGAATATTATCACCATTGCCATCGATCAATATATGATCAGTCAGTCAAATGCAACCACGTTTCCAATAGCCCAACACAAACACGCACAGCTCTCTCTCTCTCTCTCTCTCTCTCTCGCTCTCTCTCTCGCTCTCTCGCTCTCTCGCTCTCTCGCTTTCTCGCTCTCTCTCTCTCTCTCTCTCTCTCTCTCTCAGATGATGTCAGATCCATTCAATAATAAACACATTTGTAAAGCTCGTCATTTTAAACAAGTTACCATTCATTGTCTGAGTGGTTATGCCCCACATGCGGCGAAATTAGAGAGAGAGAGAGAGAGAGAGAGAGCGAGAGAGAGAGAGAGAGAGAGAGAGAGAGAGAGAGAGCATTTTAGTAAAGTTACATTTTCAACAAGATTGCTGCTATTTAAACACTTCATGGAAACGGGGTAACGTTAACCTTATGTCGACTGTAGTATTGTATGACCTCGACATAACGTTTAAACGTTAACGTTACTCCGTTTCCATGCAGTAATTATAAAAGTGGCCAGCTAAGATAACGGAGCTAACAGCTAGCAGTAGCTAACGTTAGCTGAAAGCTGTAACGTTACAACGTTATGCGGCATCAGTAGACAACGTATCATGTATTAAACTATAGTTAAGATCGCTAATCTACCTTGTTGTTGGCTTGTTGATAAAGTATATCCACTCCATGGCATTGTCCATCCAGCCTGTGTTGATGTCCATCCATTGTTGTCCCTCCGCATCCATATAGCTTGTTGTTAGCCAACAAGTACTGTGTGAGTGAAGAGCTGTGTCTTTGTCCATTTCCGCCTCGAACAGCCTGCAAACTACCTGGCATTCTATCGCCATGCTCTAAGACAAACTCTAACCTTAACCAACTTTGAAAGAGTGCCTAAGCTTAACAGTCTAAAGAACTTGCAGTCACGGCACGCTCTGCTGCCTGCATCTCACAACAACACAACAACACAACTATCTCTCAGTCTCACCAACGGACCAACCTAGGAATAAGCTAGAATTGGAACATTAGAAATTGGATTCGGCCAATCAGAGATCGTCTCTGTGAAATTCTGCTACGGAAAAAAATACTGGCGTCGGCCAATCAGAGAGCGTCTCCGCGAAATGCGGCTACAGAAATTCTTGACGCTACTGGCTAGACCGCTTCAAATCGCGCCCGGATACAGCGATCAAACTGTGACGCGCACTCAGAGCGCTATCGCGTCTAGCTCGGGCGAGAAATACGAAAAAATTTAAAAAATTTAAAAAACGTCACTTCCTGCTCAGGAAAACGAGTGTTTTTTTATTTTAGATAATAACGTTATATTGTGCATTGGAAATACAAACATACTTAAAATGAGTAAATATTATTCATTTTAAACATGTTTATATTATTTATAGGGCTATAAAACAAAAAACTAAAAAGTTTTATTTTCTTCTTCTCTGATTTAACAGCAGGTGGGTCGGCGCCCGTGCGCCCCTAGTGGCAGAGCCGCCACTGCTGTGGGGGAAATAAAATAGTACAGTCGATTACAGTAAATATCAGTATCTGTTATTATGCACGCCTGGTGATACAACTATATCCAAATTGAACTCGGTCATTTGAAAGATACTATATGTATATATATATAAATGTGCGAATTGGCTATAATAAGGTAATGTATAAGCATATAATCTATAATAATATTTCAAATTGCATTGGTCCGGATGGGAGAATTCAGTACTGTATATACAGAACCTTCAGTTTGATCATCTTCCCTATATTTATTTCCTTAGATCTTTTGTACACATGATCTCAAGAGGGTACTGAATGAGCTCAGTGGCAGTTTTTTAAGTTTGGTCATTATTATCATGGTTTTATTCACTGTCAAAGATGAAAAGAAAAATCATAATTCATATTTTCCTTTGTTTCATCACAATTTAAGCAAGCCTAGTAATAGACACAATATTTCGGACACTGAGAATACATTCATTGAGGTCCATAGATGTTCCTAGATACCAAGAATATGCAAATAGCCCTTGTAGAAGTGGAGCAATATTCCATTTACCTAGGTATACATTTTATGCAGATTTTCACCTGGGGTGGAACAGGTTAAGGAAGTTCAGAGTATCGGGGAAGATACTCCAGTCCTTCTACTCCGGAGCTGTAGAGAGCATCTTGACTGGAAACATCACTGCCTGGTATGGAAACAGCACGGCACAGGACAGTAAGGCCCTACAGAGAGTGGTGCGCTCTGCCGAGCGTACCACGGGTATTGCACTACCACCCCTGCAGGTCCTATACAACAAGAGGTGCAAATCCAGAGCCTGCAGAATAATGAAAGACCCTCACCACCCCAACAACAGCCTGTTCATGCTGCTGAGGTCAGGCAGACGCCTGCGAACACCAGCAACTAGGACAGAGAGACTTCGGCTCAGCTTCTTCCCCCAGGCCATCAGAGCCTTGAACACTGAACTCTCCACACACAAGCACACATGAGCACACACACGACACACACACTGTACACGCTCACACACTAGCAGCCACTTTAACATGAGCAAACACACACTCATGCTGCACACGCTCACACTTATGGTCACTTTACAAAAGGAAAGGTCACTTTAAGAATAGTATAGTATAACTTGAGATTGTATAATATAGCATGTACATAAAGATCCAGTGCCTCATCCGTAGCTTACAGTGTATTGCACTACCACAGGACCTAGAATGTCCTGCATGCTCTGTAAATAACTCAGGACAGTAAGGCCCTACAGAGTACTGATATGCCCTACTCTGTTGTTTTATTGCACAATGTCGTTCTATTGGATTCTATTATATATTACTATTGTATTATGCACATTGTTGCGGGCAAGACCACCCGCATTTCATTGTATACTTGTATGCCGTGACAAATAAAACTCTTGACTTGACTTGAAAGGGAACAACGTAACAACAAAATCAAAAGGAAAGAAAGAAAGAAAAATAAAAGAGGGTAATGAGTCAGTCATTTACAAATTTGGTGAAGAGGTGGGTTTTGAGTTGGGATTTGAAGGAGTGCAGGGATGTAGCACTACGGATGTTTGGAGGGAGTGAGTTCCAGAGGGTGGGTGCGGCAACAGAGAAGGCTCTGGGACCAACCGTGCGCAGGTTGGTGGTGGGGATGGAGAGGAGAATTTTGTACCTAGCAGAAGCATGTAATTGTTGTACTGAAATATGAGATGACATGCTGATCAGTAGCATACTCATTTTTGAGTGTTGATATCAAATATAGTTTTACTATGAAATGTTATTTTATATCAAATTAGGCTACTATGCTACGTACTATACTTATTGCAGGCTATGCACTATACTTACTGCAGGCTACTATATTTTGGGGTATAATAAATAGGGTACAGTATGTGATACGGGTATAAAGACATGGTCATGGCGTAGCTGTAGAATGTGGGCCCCATGAAAGAATTTATTTATCATTTATTTATTGATGAAAACACATAATATGGTTTTTACCTATACATTCGGATCAGCAGTTCAGCACCTGCACTGTTGGTGGGTGAGCCTAGTAAAGGATGTCGCATTGCGTTCATCTTCAATGAATGGACCAATGCAATAGTCTACCAAAGAACCTTGAGTCGCACTAGGCTGGGAACAACCCTGGGTCAAGTGATAGTAAACTGGACTCGACGAACAACATCGAGGCCCTACAGGAAGGGACAGAGCAGACTGTTCTTCCTGAGAGGGCTCAGGTCTTTTAATGTCTGCAGCAAACTGCTGCAGATGTTCTACCAGCCTGTGGTTGCTGGTGCCCTCTTCTTCGCTGTGGTATGCTGGGGGGGGGGGGGGGGGGGCAACACCTACACAGACAAAATAAACAAACTGGTCAAAAAAACAAGCTCTGTGGTGCGAGCGGACCTGGACAGTCTGAATCACATTTTTTTTCTCTTTTCTTTCTACCTTAAACAGATCTTTTTCAAGTTCCAAGTTTTAATACTCTTATCAACATGCGAGTCAACAAATGCTTGCTTTATGCAGCCATTTAACACAAAAGGATGACCCTCATGCATAGCAAATTTGCATCAAATTCAAAACAGAGTGATGCACAAAATAACTTAAAAGAAAATAATAATTTCAAACAATGAACAAAGTGTGCATGAAATAATAGGGGAAAGAAAACGTTAGGAACTTGTTACATTCACACACACAAGGGCTGAGTAATCACACCCCCCCCCCCTCTCTCCCTCACACACACACTCTCCCAGCTCTCTTTCTCTCTTGCCCCTTCCTCATCTCTCTCACCCCCCTCTCTCTCTATATCTCACACACACACACACACACACACACACACACACACACACACACACACACACACACACACACACACACACACACACACACACACACACACTCACACACACACACACACACTTCAGAAACAAACATAGTATCAATGAGAGCATCAATCATACACCTGAGTGATGTCTAGTAAAAGAAATTAAAAATGTTGGGGCCCCCCCCAGTGCTGGGCCCTTGGAATAATCCTAAACTACCCCCCCCCCCCCCAGCTACGCCCCTGCTGATATAGTATCTACAGATATGTAAAAAAAAAAAAAAAAAAGGGATTATATGCAGGTATGTACAGACAGATGTGGATATATATATATATATATATATATATATATATATATATATATATATATATATATATATATATATCAATTTAAATGCTATATTATATATGTATATATTATAAATATAAATGTATATATATACACAGTATATACAGCATTATTGTACACATGCTATCATCATCAGCGTTTTATGCGTCGTCGATTTTTCTAGAAGATTATAGAATATTGTGACCATAGGCAATTTTTTTTTTTACTCTAATCTAATCTATTCTACACTATACCGGTACACTATAGAATTCACTTCAAAGTCCTCACTTTCACTTTCAGAGCACTCCACGGTCAGGCCCCGATCTACATCACTGCACTCATCCATCCCTACACCAACACCCGCTCACTCAGATCTGCCGGTCAGCACCTCCTGGTGGTCTCCAGGTCCAGGCTGAAAACAAGGAGTGATTGAGCCTTCCAGGTGACAACAGCACCAAGGCTCTGGAACGCTCTCAACTGCCCCATCTGAAAACTCTTTAAAAAATAAAGAATAAAAACACATTTGTTCAGACAGGCCTTTGGTCATACATAGGAACTCTTTCTTGTCCTCACTGTTCCTATAGTTTTGTTTTTAATTAGTGACTCATGATTTTATCCACATTTTTTTATTCTACTTTTTTATCTGGTTTCACTGTTTTTTTTTAACTGCTGTCTGTTGTTGTTGTTGTTTATTTGTGATTTTGTTTTGTTTTGTTTTTATATACTAAGCTGTAGTGTAAAGCACCCTGTGTGCATTCGTGCTGTGAAGGGTGCTATATAAATAAAAGTAATTCATTCATCTCATCGAAACTGGGCGCCGTCCGCATACAGACAATGTAAAGAATCTGGTCAGGCTGGAAACTTAACTGGTTTCAGGTCAAATGAGATCGAAGGACATAGACTCCACCCTTCAGACGAGACAACATTGTAACTGAAGAGACTGTGACCCAGTCATTATCCCGCTACAACCAAGCTGAACTGACCTACTCTTGTGAGCCTCTGTTTGTTGGTTTTTTCCCATACAACTACTACTACTACTACTACTACCAAGCAACCAAAAAGACTTCATCATGGTGTCGCTGGGACGACAGATGCTGGGCTTTGCCCTGGCCACCATCGGCTTCCTGGGCACCATCATTGTGTGTGCTATGCCCATGTGGAAGGTCACGGCCTTCATCGGAGCCAACATCGTCACGGCGCAGACCTTCTGGGAGGGCCTGTGGATGACCTGTGTGATGCAGAGCACGGGCCAGATGCAGTGCAAGATCTACGACTCGCTCCTGATGCTGCCTCGGGACCTCCAGGCGGCCAGGGCTCTGGTGGTCATCTCCATCATCGCGTCGGCTTTTGCGCTCATCGTGGGCATCGCCGGGGGCAAGTGCACCAACTTCGTGGACGACAAGACACAGCAGGCGAAGGTGGCCATCGCCTCTGGCATCATCTTCATCATCGCAGGCGTGCTCATCGTCATCCCCGTGTGCTGGTCGGCCAACACCATCATCAGGGACTTCTACAACCCGCTCACCCTGAGCTCTCAGAGGAGGGAGCTGGGGGCAGCGCTCTATATCGGCTGGGGCACGGCCGGGCTCCTCCTCCTTGGCGGGGCCCTCATCTGCAGCTCCTGCCCACCCAAAGACGACTCCGATTACCCAGTCAAGTACTCCCAGGCCAGGTCCCAGGCCACGAGCCGGGCCTACGTTTGAGCCGTCGTTTTGTCAATATCTTGGTCAAATCCTTTTATTTTTTTTAATGTCCTCAAAGGATTTCTGAAAGCGATACATAATGAATGGAAGAGGACTCATTCAGGACTGGTTGTCTGAGTAATTCAGAGTTTTTTTTACAGAGAGAGTGTGTTTGCCTGAGGAAGGAGAGCACACAGTGCATCACTTTGGGGAGGAAAATCCACATTGGCGCCAACATGGTGACACTAGGCCAGATCGTGTGGGAACCGCCTGTGGATGAACTGCATCATGAAAGTCTTTCTCTGGTCTGCATCCTCTTAACAATTGTGTGTATTGAGCCGTACTGTATTGTACCCATTCTGCAATCTGTTAAATAAAGTTTTCATTCAATCAATCAATTCTATTTTATTATTTGTATTACTGAACAACTGTGATTTACCTTACCTTGCTATACCTCTCTATCTTTTTGTATTTATTTATTTTATTTTTTATGCTCGCTTATGCCTGTATTTTTTACTGTTGTGAAGCACTTTGAACTGCAATTTCTGTATGAAAAGTGCTAAATAAACGTATGTTATTATTATTATTATTATTATAGACCACTGCACTTCCGCGTTACATGGAGCTCGTGAGGAGCAGAGCCGAGGAGGAGGGTGATTGAACGGGAGGGGGGGTTGCTACAACCACGTGACTTACGTCAAGGCTCTAATCAACACGTAATTCATTTTATCCCCACGCGCTCCACCCCCCCACACCCCCCTCCCCTCCCCTCCCCTCCCGCTCTCTCCGACCGACGTCATTCTCGAAGTCAACTTCCTGTCTGTTTAACTTTCTGTCTAAAAGCGCCATAAGTGCATGTAGTCTACGGCTTGGGGGTGAAACATGTACTTGCCATGTTGGCCTCAATATTTTCAAAACAAATGATATGAAAAGGTTATGAAATGAACAAGAATGTGATCAAATATGTAATAAAAACGGAGCTCAACGCATACATTTGATCAGTAGAAGTCCGTTTGTTTCCCCAATACCAAGATGGCGGCGGTCTCGTGACGTCAGAGTGTCTTCGAGAATAATAAACTACAATTCCCGTGGACATTTTGAAGCGTGTGTTTTCGGAGGGTGGGGGCCAGGGGGCTTCTTCCAGGAGCGACACAAACAGCTCCTCGGCGGCGGCCGCCCATCTGGGAGATCTGCCAAACAACTCTGCTTTCTGGAGAGACGAGACCCGTGCTGCTGATCGGGTAGGTACAGTCAAACTTTTATTTGTGTGCAGAAGTCGAGACGGGTTTATTAAACGAAAACGCATGTTGTTTACACATATTTCGTAATTATGTCTTGGCTTTCTGTTATTAAGAAAAGGGAAAAGTGCAACTGTCTGCACTCAAGGCGTATAACGGTTTTGTGTTTGTGGTGCGAACCACAGAGTAGACTGGTAGACGTGAAAACAAGTTTCAAGTTTCAAGTTTTGTTTGTCACATATATATATATATAAACATGTACATTATTATTACAGTGAAATGCTTGGTTCTGTATGAGCCTCCTGAGATTGTGCTTCATACTGTGGAAGAATAAAGACCAAACACTATACAAAATATACAAAATTAAGTACAAAATGCAAACCGTTTTAAAATGCTAAATGCAAAAATTAGGTATATGGATGTAGTACAAATCTTTTTGTAATACATAGATACAAAAAATATGGTGTAGTGTCTAAAGTGAATGTTAAAGGTGAGTGTTTGTTTAAGAGAAAACAGTTCCACGAGTTACATGATATGGAAATCAAATATTAGTATTTATTTCTTTAATCACAGTATAGGCCAAATAGATTTGAAATAGTTAATTACTATAAAATATAGTATTAATATGGCCATATGTATAGTTTGACCAGAAATCTTATATATATGTATATATATATATATATATATATATATATATATATATATATATATATATATATATAAAAAATGAAAAACACTTTCAACTTTCGATCGTTAGCGTTTCTTTTCTACACACTTCTCATAATTCAATATGCATGTGTTTAAGCTATTCCTAAGTGAGCATATCACCCCGTTCTTAACTTACTGCAGGCGAGCAAATGCCCGAACATTTCACTTTTGGAAAGTATATCTCGACATGAGCTGATATAAATTGATTGATTGATTGACAACTTTATTAACAGATTGCAGAATGGGTATACGGTAACCAATACAGTACGGCTCAATACACACAATTGTTAAGGGGATGCAGACCAGAGAAATACTTTTGTCTTGTTTACATCAGGGTCCCCCATTTTCAATTCATCATAACATTTATGACATACATGACATACAGATAGACAGTACTGCTACATCTATACATTTATGACATACCAGATTTACAAATACAGTATTGTTTGTGATACAAAAATAGTCTAAAAAAGAGAGTATATACATTTGACGAAGCAACTGTACATTGGAGGGGGTTGAGTTTGGACATTTACTTGTTCTGTAGCTATACTGTATGTTGTGCTATTTCCCCAACCTTCTTGAAAACGGGTGAGCAGGCTAAATCAGATTCAGATTTATTTGCCATAATTGTGCAACAAGTACAATGGGATTCTTACTCTCCGTTTGCGACCACAGGATACAGGAATAAAATACAGAATAAAAAAGCGGGTATTTATATACAATAAACTGTCTGCGGTATATGTGCAATAACACAAAAAAGTACAAATAAGTACAAGTAAATGAAAACATATGTCCATATGTCATACTCATAATGTCATGCCAATCATAATTCATAATTACAACAAATTCTCTCATTTGCACAATTAATTAAGTTGGTATGGCCGTATATATAGACTAAACCGCAGCATACAAGTGTTCAAGTTTCAAGTTTCAAGTTTCTTTAATAGTTGTCATACAGAAGTACAGAATACTTTCATACAAAATGCTTCTTACTGTTACGCTCCAGAGACTGTGCTAGAGAAGATAGTATCAAATAACATAGTATAGCATGTAAATTAGAAGTAGAAAATGAGGTCACAGTGTTCAGTATAGACATATTTACAATGTGTGGACAGAAGTGTGTGTTGGTATCAATATGAATCAAGCATAGAAGTCTGGTTTTTGACAATCGTTTGTCAAAAACCAATCATTTCGTTTTCCCACCAATAAGCAACAGTTTTGGAGGCCGGAGAGAGAGAGCAGCGACATGTCTCAGAAATAGAAACCATGGAGCGAGCGATTCTTTTGAGACCACAATGATGACACGTGTTCTTTGAGCTGTTGTGCGGTGTGCATGTGTGTGTGTGTGTGTGCGTGCCTGCCACACTGCACACACACACACACCACACACACACCCGCACACACGCACACACACACACACACACACACACACACACACACACACACACACACACACACACACACACACACACACACACACCCCCCCCCCCCCCCCCCCCCAAGTATCGCTACAATTTGTACCAAAACTGCTGTATGAAGATATTCCACCCTTGGCCTCCTCCCCTCCCACATGATGTGACTTGTGAGAGATATTCTCAGGCTCCTGTCTTATTCTTGCACATGTCAGCGACTCTCTGTGTGTTTACTTTTCACCGTCACAGTAGAACTGATAGTGGATCAGCTGAGATGGCAGATCAAGGTCTCTATTGACCATAACGTATAGGGGGTGGGAATCACCAGAGGCCTCACGATATACGATACTGTCACGATACTTGAGTCACACGATACGATAGTATTGCGATACTAAATATATTGCGATGTGCTGAGTATTGCGACATTAATATTGCGATATATTGCGATGTATTACCTTTTTTCAACTGCAGAGTAAAACTTTGTCAACGTGTTTTATCTAATAAAATAAAGGTTTCAGTCTGTTCGCCTCACTTCAATCATTTTTATTGCAGAACGTGGTATTTTCTCAAGCAGACGGATGTAAACACTGTAATCTGTGTTGCATGTACCTGACAAACTGAACTGTTTGTATTACAGTCATATTCCAACTTAATTGAATGCACACAGTGTGTGTGGACTACTGTACTATTACAGGTATTGAAATGAACAATGCAACTTCCTTATACTTCCTTATATTTCTTTTTATAAATAATTAAATATCGATACTTGGCGTCCCTGTATCGATACAGTATCGCCACGCAAAGTATCGCGATACTACTACGTATCGATATTTCCCCCCCCCCCCCACTGTGTATTCTTACCGTGTTAGTTACACTGCTGGCCAGTATGACTTACTATAGTGATACTCACCTGTATCACTGTACATATTAATACTACAACTCTGTACATAGTACATCTGATTAGCACTATTACTCAGTAGTACTAAATGATATATTTTATACACAGTTGAATCACCTGTACATTGTATATTACTGTTGCACTTTACTGTTATGTTTGCACTCTGGATGGATGCCAAACTTCTTTTCGTTGTACTGTAATGACAACAAAATGTAATGACAATTACCGTTTTGTGATATATATATGTAACAGATGGTACCACGAAGTGCAGTCAAGAAGGGCTGTGGCGAGTAGCGGTGCTATGGGCTAAACTCACTCTCATCCTCAAGAGACACATAGACATGTTGCAAAGCAGTGAGTTCACCTCTTGGTATAGCGGTCTGTGCTGTTGCATGCGGCGTGGCAGACCCGTGTTCGAAACTCCCTCGGGGCATCGAAGTTTGAGGTGACGTTGTCACAACCGTTACATATATATGGTATATACAGCATTATTGCACATGCAGTAGTTATATGGGTTATATGCAGGTGTATAGAAGGATTATGCTATCATACAGAATTATATGGGTTATACAGGTGTATATGTATGTATATAAAAGGATTATATGTAGCTACATTCAGACAGTTCTGGGTATATATATGTGGTAAATATAAATATATAAATGTATATATATATATATATTTTTTTTTTTTACCTACTTTTTCTGTGATTTTTCTCCCATCCCAATTTCCTCTTGTGCCAATTCTCCCTCCCCTGTCCTGATCGTTGCTCGCATGCAGGGGCGTAACTAAGGGGGGGGGGACACATGAGACATGTACCCGGCATGTTTTCAGAATGCAGTTATTGTCCCCTGCACGATAATAAACAGTGACGCAACGTGATAGGACCACACGGAAAACGGCTGCTTGTCCATCTCTGAGCCATTGTCATGCAAAGTCAAGTATCCAGGTGAGCACCCGGCACTAAGTACCACAGCTGTCTTTGCATATCAACAACAGCCCAGTCTTCAGGTGTGCTCAAATAGGCTACAGATAGCACCCCTCCCCAGTTTGGTGTGAAACTGTGAACGATGTGTCTGTGTGACTGAGATTGCCATGAAATGCAACAGCATTGCTTGGTGTCTGTGAAATATCTGTAGTCAAGTCAAGTCAAGTCAAGAGTTTTATTTGTCACGGCATACGGATATACAATGAAATGCGGGTGGTCTTGCCCGCAACGATGTGCAATTGGTACAACATATAATAGAATCCAATACAAAAATGTGTGCAATAAAATTGTGCAATAACAGGTAGCAGGTAACAATACATTTGTGCAATAACGGGTAACAGTTAACAGTTAACAGTAGTGCAATACACTGTTACTGTTGCTAATACTAATTTAAAGTGGCCTTTCCTTTTGGCAATAAGTGGGGTGCGTGCGGCCTGAGTGTGTGCCCGCTCATGCTAAAGTGTTACAGTGGTACTCAGTGTTCATTGTTCAGGACTCTGATGGCCTGGGGGAAGAAGCTGAGCCTAAGCCTCTCTGTCCTAGTAGCTGGGGTTCGCAGGCGTCTGCCTGACCTCAGCAGCTGGAACAGGCTGTTATTGGGGTGGTGAGGGTCTTTCATTATCCTGCAGGCTCTGGATTTGCACCTCTTGTTGTATAGAACCTGCAGGGGAGGTAGTGCAATACCCGTGGTACGCTCGGCTGAGCGCACCACTCTCTGTAGGGCCTTCTTGTCTTGTGCCGTGCTGTTTCCATACCAGGCAGTGATGTTTCCAGTCAAGATGCTCTCTACAGCTCCTGAGTAGAAGGACTGGAGTATCTTCCCCGATACTCTGAACTTCCTTAACTGTCTCAGGTGGTAGAGGCGCTGTTTCGCCTTCTTTACTACTGTGTCTATGTGTGTTGACCATGTCAGATCCTCTGAGATGTGGACCCCCAGGTACTTAAAGCTGCTCACCCTGTCCACGGTAGCCCCGTTAATCATCAGTGGTGTGTGTGTCTCCTGCTGTCCTCTCCTATAATCCACGATCAGCTCCTTGGTTTTACCAATGTTCAGGAGCAGGCTGTTGTCCTGGCACCAGCGTTCCAGTACCTCAACCTCCTACCGGTAGGCCTTCTCGTCGTTGTCCGAGATCAGCCCCACCACCACCGTGTCGTCTGCGAACTTCACTATGGAGTTGGAGCTGAACTTGGCCACACAGTCGTGTGTGTAGAGTGAGTACAGCAGGGGGCTTAGAACACTGCCCTGGGGGGACCCGATGCTCAGGGTGATGGTGTTGGAGGTCTGACCCCCCCACCCTGACCGCCTGGGGTCTTTCACTCAGAAAGTCCAGTACCCAGGCGCTCAGGGCGGAGCTCAGACCCAGCTCGATCAGCTTGTCCACCAGTCTGGTGGGGACTATGGTGTTGAACGCTGAGCTGTAGTCAATGAACAACAGTCTCACATAGCCCCCCTTCTGACGGTCAATGTATGTCTGTCTGTATGTCTGTCTGTCTGTATTTAAAAGCCTCTAGGCTGTTGTTTTATACATTGTAGATAATAAATAGTGCGATATCTCTGTCTGTTTCTCTCTCTCTCTCTCTCTCTCTCTCTCCTCTCTCTCCTCTCTCTCTCTCTCTCTCTCTCTCTCTCTCTCTCTCTCTCTCTCTCTCTCTCTCTCTCTCTCTCTCTCTCACACACACTACGCAGTACGCACGTTCCGAGAAACTCGCGCGGCATTATGACTTGTCATATTAAGTGAATTGTATATAGAAACAACTCACCAAAATTGACTTGCACAACTGATTTAAAAAAAAGATCTACGAAAAGGGGGGACACGAAAAGGTGTAACGTGTGGGAGGCTCACACTACCCCCGCCATTTCCTGTGCAGGCGCCCTAACCCACCTGTAGGAGTCGCTGTTTACAACGACCAGACTACCACCCATCGACTCCCCTCCCGCTGACTCTGCCAATCGAGCCAGTATGACGGCCGGCCCAAGCCGGAGGCAACGCTGACAGCTGGATTCGATACCGGTGTCTCTTGCGTTGGTGACGAGCGCAATGTCCGCCGCGCTACCCAGCCGCCCCATGTATATATATATACAGCACTATTGTACATACTATCATACAGAGTTGTCTGGGTGCAGTGCCCCTTTAAGAACACATGTTACATCAGCTGCGCTGCACGTCACTGACCCTCCCGGACACGCCTCTCTCTCTCCTCCTAAGTGGAGCCTAATAAGATCCGGCGGGCCACAGGTCCGCAGAACCACAGAACCATTAAAGACGTGCCGGCGTTATCACACCGAAAAGAACATCTATACCACGGCTGGTTGAGCACAGAATTAGTCCATTAGATTGCTAATTAATAGCGAGCATCGTTTATTATCGACCCGGGCTGCCAGACCAGAGCACACGTGCGGGCTTGGGACCGTTCGGCGAGCGGCGAAGGGAGAGGGGGGGGGGGGGGGGGGGGGGGGGGGGATCTCCGAGAGAGTCAACACCTCCCCCCCCCCCCTCCCCCCCTCGGTCCCGCTCCCCAGCATCCTAATCTGATCCACTCCCATTTTGCCAGTAGCTATAACTAACGTCAGCCATTTAATTACCCATACCCCCCCCCCCCCCCCCCCCTGGTTTTGGGCCGCAGCCGCCGCCAGGCCCCGGAGAGAGAGGTCCAAGCTGGGTGTTTTTGGCGCACGGCGAGGGTGAATGTGAATTCGTCCGGCCCCGGTGTTTATCGGGAGTATACGGCTAGATTGGCACAGGTTACTTCCACTTGCG
>NC_140170.1:9992787-10031587 GCF_963971535.1 Notolepis coatsorum | reverse complement strand
GGTACAGTTATAGTGAGTATGCCAGTTTGAACAGGTGGGTTTTGAGTTGGGATATGAATGATGTTATGAAGACTGTCAGACATGTGGGGGCAGGAAGTTCCAACGTCTGGGAGCCGAGCAGCTGGAAGCTGGAGCACATGGCATTATTTACCTTACTACTTTACTACTATACTTATACTACTGCCTATCATGCTAATAGTTAGATACTACTATACGTATACTACTGCCTATCATGCTAATAGTTAGATACTACTATACGTATACTACTGCCTATCATGCTAATAGTTAGATACTACTATACGTATACTACTGCCTATCATGCTAATAGTTAGATACTACTATACGTATACTACTGCCTATCATGCTAATAGTTAGATACTATACTTATACTACTACCTATCATGCTAATAGTTAGATACTACTATACTTATACTACTACCTATCATGCTAATATGCATATACTACTATACTACTATACTTATACTACTGCCTATCATGCTAATATGCATATACCACTATACTACTATACTTATACTACTGCCTATCATGCTAATATGTCTATACTACTATACTTATACTACTACCTATCATGCTAATATGCCTATACTACTATACTTATACTACTACCTATCATGCTAATAGTTAGATACTACTATACTTATACTACTACCTATCATGCTAATATGTCTATACTACTATACTTATACTACTACCTATCATGCTAATAGTTAGATACTACTATACTTATACTACTACCTATCATGCTAATATGTCTATACTACTATACTACTATACTTATACTACTACCTATCATGCTAATATGTCTATACTACTATACTACTATACTTATACTACTACCTATCATGCTAATATGTCTATACTACTATACTACTATACTTATACTACTACCTATCATGCTAATATGTCTATACTACTATACTTATACTACTACCTATCATGCTAATAGTTAGATACTACTATACTTATACTACTACCTATCATGCTAATATGTCTATACTACTATACTTATACTACTACCTATCATGCTAATAGTTAGATACTACTATACTTATACTACTACCTATCATGCTAATATGTCTATACTACTATACTTATACTACTACCTATCATGCTAATAGTTAGATACTACTATACTTATACTACTACCTATCATGCTAATATGTCTATACTACTATACTACTATACTTATACTACTACCTATCATGCTAATATGTCTATAATACTATACTTATACTACTACCTATCATGCTAATAGTTAGATACTACTATACTTATACTACTACCTATCATGCTAATATGTCTATACTACTATACTTATACTACTACCTATCATGCTAATATGTCTATACTACTATACTTATACTACTACCTATCATGCTAATATGTCTATACTACTATACTACTATACTTATACTACTACCTATCATGCTAATATGTCTATAATACTATACTTATACTACTACCTATCATGCTAATATGTCTATACTACTATACTTATACTACTACCTATCATGCTAATATGTCTATACTACTATACTACTATACTTATACTACTACCTATCATGCTAATATGTCTATACTACTATACTTATACTACTACCTATCATGCTAATAGTTAGATACTACTATACTTATACTACTACCTATCATGCTAATATGTCTATACTACTATACTACTATACTTATACTACTACCTATCATGCTAATATGTCTATACTACTATACTACTATACTTATACTACTACCTATCATGCTAATATGTCTATACTACTATACTTATACTACTACCTATCATGCTAATAGTTAGATACTACTATACTTATACTACTACCTATCATGCTAATATGTATATACTACTATACTACTATACTTATACTACTACCTATCATGCTAATATGTCTATACTACTATACTACTATACTTATACTACTACCTATCATGCTAATATGTCTATACTACTATACTACTATACTTATACTACTACCTATCATGCTAATATGTCTATACTACTATACTACTATACTTATACTACTACCTATCATGCTAATATGCCTATACTACTATACTTATACTACTACCTATCATGTTAATATGCATATACTACAATGCTAATATACTTATACTACTACCTATCATGCTAATATGTCTATACTACTATACTACTATACTTATACTACTACCTATCATGCTAATATGTCTATACTACTATACTTATACTACTACCTATCATGTTAATATGCATATACTACAATGCTAATATACTTATACTACTACCTATCATGCTAATATGTCTATACTACTATGTACTCAGAGTGTAACACTCTAGTTCAACACTGTTTTCATGAACAACACCACTGACCCTTAGCTGCCAGAGTTGTAACCCCTCCTGCTGACTTGTTGTACACAATCTGTAAATTGCTTTGGATAAAAGTGTCAAGATAAATGTATTGGATCTAAGGCCTAAAACCTTTTGTGTTTTCCTTATAAATGATTTACAAATGCTGAGATGAATATCTGTGAATCATTATGTCACCGTCTTCTGTTGAGTCAGTTAACTTGAAATACTTGTTTTCGTTTGCTATGCAAAGTCAGTTGGGGCTTGATATACCGGAATGTCTCTGAAGAATGTAACACCGTCCAGATTATTAACGGTGCACTTCACCAAAAGACGAGGCAGATATATTCTGCACATAATCTCACACACGTCCAAAAATCCAAAGAACTTTGCACACGTTAATTTACTTTAGAGTAAATTAATTTGACCACCAGTGTCAACGGGGCCATTGAATCCTTGTGTTGTGTTAATTACAGCAGATGTAGATGAAGAAATAGCGATACCTTGTCTTATAGAGACTGCTGCCTTATCATTTCATTGAGCTGTGATTAACTCAGGGATTCAATGTCCCTGATGACATCACTGGTGGCAATGTTCAAACTCATTTACTCTCAATAACTGTCAGAGTAAATTAACTGTTTTAGAGTTTTCAGATGTCTGTGAGATTGTGTGCAAAATAAATCATTGTTTTTTTGGTGAATACCCACCTTGAGCTCCACCAGCACTGTAAACCAATGTTAACGGTTTCTGCAGTCCCTCTACTCTGCAGTAAACAGAGAATAGATTGTCTGGTATCCCGTTCTCACTTTATCCAATCAGAACCCTCGATATTTGTACTTTGCCAAATTTGCTTACTGCACTGGCAGATTAGTTGACTTGTTTCATGCTCATATTTACTTAAAACTAGGTTTTATTTCTTATTTCTGTCAGACATTAGATTTAGATAAAGTGGGAACGGGATTCCAGAAAATGTGTTCCCTGTTTTCTGCAGAGTGGAGGGACTGAGAGACCCATGTTACTGACCAGACACTCTGTATCAGTGATGGCTGTTTACTGCAGAGTGGAGGGACTGGGAGACCCATGTTACTGACCAGACACTCTATATCAGTGATGTCTGTTTACTGCAGAGTGGAGGGACTGAGAGACCCATGTTACTGACCAGACACTCTGTATCAGTGATGGCTGTTTACTGCAGAGTGGAGGGACTGAGAGACCCATGTTACTGACCAGACACTCTATATCAGTGATGTCTGTTTACTGCAGAGTGGAGGGACTGGGAGACCCATGTTACTGACCAGACACTCTATATCAGTGATGTCTGTTTACTGCAGAGTGGAGGGACTGGGAGACCCATGTTACTGACCAGACACTCTATATCAGTGATGGCTGTTTACTGCAGAGTGGAGGGACTGGGAGACCCATGTTACTGACCAGACACTATATCAGTGATGGCTGTTTACTGCAGAGTGGAGGGACTGGGAGACCCATGTTACTGACCAGACACTCTATATCAGTGATGGCTGTTTACTGCAGAGTGGAGGGACTGGGAGACCCATGTTACTGACCAGACACTCTATATCAGTGATGACTGTTTACTGCAGAGTGGAGGGACTGGGAGACCCATGTTACTGACCAGACACTCTATATCAGTGATGGCTGTTTACTGCAGAGTGGAGGGACTGGGAGACCCATGTTACTGACCAGACACTCTATATCAGTGATGGCTGTTTACTGCAGAGTGGAGGGACTGGGAGACCCATGTTACTGACCAGACACTCTATATCAGTGATGGCTGTTTACTGCAGAGTGGAGGGACTGGGAGACCCATGTTACTGACCAGACACTCTATATCAGTGATGGCTGTTTACTGCAGAGTGGAGGGACTGGGAGACCCATGTTACTGACCAGACACTCTATATCAGTGATGGCTGTTTACTGCAGAGTGGAGGGACTGGGAGACCCATGTTACTGACCAGACACTATATATCAGTGATAGCTGTCAGAATGTAGAGCTACTTAACACTTATTCTAACATGTAGAACAAAAACATCACTGACAGCACCTTTTAACATAGTAATTAGGGATGTTCGATATTGGCTTTTTTACCGATATCCGATAAACCGATAATCTCCAACTCTTAATTTCCGATACCGATATCAACCGATACCAATATATGCAGGGCCCCCCCCCCCCCAAAAAAACTGAATAATTTCAGGCAATTAACATTACATATCTCTTGTCGTGGAATTAACACAACATTATGCATACTTTTGACAATAATTAAAATAAGAATTTGTTCTTACTTGCTCGCCTGGGTAGATGAAGGTTAAATAACTGTAAAAAAAATAGAACTATACCGATAATTTCCGATATTACATTTTAATATAATATCGGACATCCCTAATAGTAATGGTTCTTGATGTTTGGCAGGTCGGGGACCTTGGATCTGGACTCTTGCTCTAAAGACGGGGAGCTCCTGAGCTGCGGACGGACCACCGACAGGAAGCTCAACTTCTTCATCGAGACGGTGCGCCCCAAAGACACCGTGCAGTGCTACCGCGTGCGCTGGGAGGAGCTGGCGCCGGGCATCCCGGTGATGCACGCCATGACCTACAAGTTCGCCCACTGGTACGGCGGCGCGGTGTCCGCCATCCAGCACTGGCCCATCGCCCTCTCGGGCCAGCAGGCGCCCAAGCCCTTTGTCACCAGCGACGTCTACTCCAACCGGAACGAGTTCGGGGGCATCCTGGAGAGCTACTGGCTCTCCTCCAACGCCACGGCCATCAAGATCAACAGCTCCGTGCCCTTCCACCTGGGCTGGAACGACACGGAGAGGACCATGTACTTCCAGGCGCGCTACGACGACAGCCCCTTCAAGCCCAACCCGGGAGAGGAGCCCTGCGCGGAGCTCAGCTACCGGGTGTGCGTGGGTCTGGACACGGCCTCCATCCACAAGTACATGGTGCGCCGGTACTTCAACAAGCCCTACAAGGTGACGTTTTATTACCATTAAAATGTGTAGATATGGTGTATACATAAAACATGTGGAAATAATTTTTCGTGCTAAGAGTAAAAACCTACCAGTTTGTATTCAATGTCTCTGTTGACAGAATTGGCTATGGGGCGACAATAATATAAACATGAGGCATGGTTTCTACCTTGAGCCCTTAACTCTTTCAGTGCCACTCACGAGATTTCTCGTGTTTTTTTATAGGTGGTTGCTAGCCACTCACGAGATTTCTCTGATTTTTTTTTTTTTTTTTTTGCGATCTGAAAAATTATTGCATCACCCGAGCCTACCCGAGTATAGCTGAGGGGCGCCGACGATCACTGTGGAAAAAAGCGCCCCCTGTCGTCTCCCAGATGACATAAGTGATTTTGGAATGGACTCAATGAAAATGAATGGGGAAAAAAATCCGGTACTCCACATTTTCCAGTTCACTGATCCAGCCGGGGTTACCAGAGTTCATTCTGGAGCCTCAGATCCCTGCGGATCATAGAGATCTACTGTGTCGCGTTGGATCCATACACCTATCGATTTTTTCGAATGGTGATCAGGAATTGGAATATACCAGTTGGATACCATCTGATGTCAGGTAAGGACTCTATGTTATCAGTGGTAGGATAATCGGAGTAAGTTTGATGAAGTTATAAGCTGTTTTGTGAAATGTCTTCTTTCGGTTTCACTGTAAAACTCTGTGAGGTAATCAACGGAGCGATTATCAGTGCGCGGCCGTAATGTGCTTGCGTGCACGTATAATATTGATCATCTAGCGTTTATTTGAAAACGATTCATAGAAAGGCCGACGAATATCAACGTTGTGGAATATTCCACTAAAAGACGATTTTCATAGAATGCTCCAGAATGAGCTGTTTTTTATATCAAAACGGGGGCTTTTCTAACTGCTCTGAAATGGAAATGACGCGATAAAAAAACAATCCGTCTTCACAGCACTGACTGGAAAATAGTCTTTGATAATGCGATGGGCAGATTAGACACATAGCCATAATTTAAAACATAGATTAGGCGATATTAACGTTAACATTGGCGCCGATGGTGGCATTCAAGCGGTAAAACGGAAAACCAGGCGTGGCATTGAAAGAGTTAATCGGCGTGGTTTATTATTTACATTGGTTCATAGTACAGCAGCACATAGATGGGGAAGAGATAGAGGGGGAGGAGACATCTCCTTAAATACCCTCCACCTGGCGGTAGCATTAGCGGCTCCGCCTATAGCGCCCTCTAGTGGAAACAGTTATGTACAGTCAGTGGAAACAGTTGTGTACAGTTAGACAGTTACTTGCAATCCTACATATAACCTCTAACTTTAACAGTCTCTTTCAACCAAGAGAAGGAAAGTATAATTTAAGAGGGTTGTCTATTCTTAAAACATATAAAAAGGTAAGAACTCATGTAAAAGCTAGATGTGTTTACATTTTGGGAGTTAAATTGTGGAATAGTCTTAGTGACGGGTTGAAGTTGTGTACCTCTCAGGGGAGATTTAAAAAAGGCCCTGAAGGATAAAATAATTCAGGAGTACAGTTTTGAGTAAAACATCAAACATTTGTTTTTCTTCTTTCAAAAAAGTATATCTTGCAGCATATTTTAAGTTTTTCTTTCTTATATTAAAATATATTACTTTTTAAGAATGTGTAAAGGATAGGCAAAAATAAGCACGTGCTTTGGCCTATTCCTTTTTTTCGGTCGTTGATTTGGGATTTTGTGCTTACTTTGAATATGTACATTGTACATATTCACATTGTACATATTCACATTATTATTAATAAAAAAAAAAAAAAATATATATATATATATATATATCTAACCCTAACTAACCTTATTGTCATGCACTTACATTTACATTTACATTTAGTCATTTAGCTGACGCTTTTATCCAAAGCGACTTACAAGTTCTGTACGACAAGCCATCAGGAAGGATACAACTCTATCAGCTGAGTAACAATGTTCATCAAACAGTGTTGAGTGCTACAGTGTAGGTTAGTTTATTAGGACAAGTGCATGACAGTATGGTTAGTTAGGGTTTTTTTTTTTTTTTTATTAATTCAGATAATGGTTGAAGAAGTGCGTCTTTAGTCGACGCCGAAAGATTGGACGTGTTTCGGCTGTCCTAACTGGGGTGGGTAGTTCATTCCACCATTGTGGGGCAAGGACTGAGAATAGGCGACTTCTCTTTGATGACCCTCCCGGAGCTTGGATAGGAGTAGGTCTGAGGCGGCCAGAAGATGCAGAGCGTAGGGGTCTTGAGGGTGTGTAGTTAGAGACCATTGACCGGAGGTAGGCGGGAGCAGTTCCCTTTGCCGCACGGTATGCTAGGTCGAGGGCCTTGAAGCGGATTCGTGCAGCAATGGGGAGCCAGTGCAGGTCCCTAAGAAGTGGGGTGACATGGGCCGACTTCGGTAGGTTTGAGATCAGGCGGGCCGCTGCGTTCTGAATGAGTTGAAGAGGCTTAGTGGCAATGGCCGGGAGGCCAGCGAGCAGTGCGTTGCAGTAGTCGAGGCGGGAGATGACTGTTGATTGGACGAGGAGTTGGGTGGCTTCTTTTGTCAGGAAGGGGCGGATCCTTCTGACGTTGCTTAGGAGGAATCGGCAGGTTCTGGTTGTCGCTGCGATGTGAGCAGAGAAGTTCAACTGGTCGTCGAGGACAACACCAAGGTTCTTGGCGGTCGGGGACGCGGTCACAGCTGCATTCTCGACTGTGATGGAAAGGTCGGTCAGAGGGGAGGATTTGGCCGGCAGGTGGAGCAATTCTGTTTTGCTTAGGTTCAGTTTGAGGTGGTTGGTCGTCATCCAGGCGGAGATGTCGGACAGACAGGCCGAGATCCGCTCAGAGACGTGGATATCTAAGGGAGGGAAGGAGAGGAAGAGTTGAGTATCGTCGGCATAACAGTGGTAGGAGAAGCCATGAGACGTGATAATGTTACCCAGTGATTTAGTGTAGAGGGAGAAGAGAAGGGGTCCTAAAACCGATCCCTGGGGGACACCCGTCCGCAGGGGGCGGGTGGCCGACAGGGTCCCTCTCCATGACACTTGGTAGGAGCGGTCATTGAGGTATGATGACAACCATGTCAGCGCAGAGCCAGCCACTCCCATTCCTGCAAGGGCCGCGAGGAGGATCTGGTGGTTGACTGTGTCGAAGGCTGCAGATAGATCTAGGAGAATCAGGACAGAGGAGAGGCCTTTCGCTTTTGCTAAGTGAAGTGCCTCTGTGACCGCAATGAGGGCTGTCTCTGTGGAGTGACCAGTCCTGAAGCCTGACTGATTAGGGTCTAGGAGGTCATTCTGTAAGAGATAAGCAGTAAGTTGGTTGGATACAGCACGTTCAAGTGTTTTAGAAAGGAAGGAGAGAAGAGAGACAGGACGGTAGTTGCCTATGACGGTAGGGTTCAGGGATGGTTTTTTTATGAGGGGCGTGACTCTGGCTTGTTTTAGGGAGGTGGGGACCACCCCCGAGTTGAGTGAGGAGTTGATGGTTGCAGTTAGGAATGGGAGGATGTCTGGTGCTATGGTCTGGAGGAGTGGGGAAGGTAGCCGGTCCAGCTGGCATGTAGTCGGACGGTTCGACGTTACCAGTGTCAGGGTCTCAGCTTCTGTAATGGGAGAGAAAGATGACAGAGTGAAGGATGAGGTTCTCGATTCAGCATTTGGAATGGGTGGGGGTTGGGAGAAGGAGCTGCGGATGTTCTCCACTTTTTCCTCAAAGAAGATCGCAAAGTCTTCGGCAGAGAAAGATGAGGGAGGGGGGGGTGGGGGGGGAGTGAGGAGGGAGGACATGGTAGCATGCAGTTTGCGAAGATTCTTGGCAGAGGCCTCGATCCTATGGTGAAAGAAAGAAGCTTTGGCATTAGTAATGGTTTTGGAGAATGTTAACAAGAGGTTGTGATATGTGTCGATGTCAGCAGTGAGGCGTGACTTTCTATACTTCCTTTCAGCTGCTCTCAGGACCTGTCTTTGTTCTCTCACTGGATCTGTCAGCCATGGACTGGGTGGGGAACGGTGGGCAGGTTTCTCAACGAGGGGACAGAGCTTGTCCTAATAAACTAACCTACACTGTAGCACGCAACACTTTGATGAACATTGTTACTCAGCTGATAGAGTTGTGCCCTTCCTCATCCCATTTCTGCTTTGCACTATATAGTATTGTATATTAGTACATTGCATAGTATATTGTATATTGTATGGTAACTCAGTTACTTCTAGTCTGCATCGAACATTGTACATATGTCTATACTGAACACTGTGACCTCTATTTTTACTTCTAATTTACATGCTATACTATTTTATTTCATACTTATCTTGTCTAGCACAGTCTCTGGAGCGTAACAGTAAGAAGCATTTTGTATAAAAGTATTCTGTACTTCTGTATGACAACTATTAAAGAAACTTGAAACTTGAACTTGAAACTTCCTGATGACTTGTCGTAAGTCGCTTTGGATAAAAGCGTCAGCTAAATGACTAAATGTAAATGTAAATTTGTGATATATATATATTTTTTTTTAATTCCTTTTGTAAGTCCACACGGTTGTGTTTGATTTGTCTGTAAACAAAGACCGAAAAATAAACTTCATTCATTCCTTCACCCAGGTGCCCGCCAAGGCCATGTTCCGCCACCCCATATGGTCCACCTGGGCGCTGCACAAGACCGACATCGACCAGGAGAAGCTGCTGGCGTACGCCGCCAACATCCGCAAGCACGGCTTCAACTGCAGCCAACTGCAGCTGGACGACCGCTACACCAGCCACTACGGCGAGTTCCAGTTCGACCCGTTGAAGTTCTCCAACGCCACGGCCATGTTCCAGAAGCTCAACGCCGACGGCGGCTGCCCCGTGTCCCTGTGGATCCACCCGTTCGTCAACTACGACTCGGAGAACTTCCACGGCTGCGTGGAGAAGGGCCTGCTGGTGCGCGAGCCCACGGGCAAGCTGCCGGCGCTGGTGCGCTGGTGGAACGGCGTCGGCGGCATCCTGGACTTCACCAACCCGGACACCCGCGACTGGTTCTCGTCGCACCTGCGCTCGCTGCGCTCCAAGTACGGCGTGTCGTCGTTCAAGTTCGACGCCGGCGAGACCAACTACCTGCCGTGGAAGTTCAGCACCCGCACGCCCATCCGCGACCCCAGCTTCTACACGCGGCGCTACACGGAGATGGCGCTGCCGTACAACGACCGCGCCGAGCTGAGCAGCGGCTACCAGTCGCAGAACATCTCGTGCTTCTTCCGGCCCATCGACCGCGACTCCGTGTGGGGCTACGAGATGGGCCTGAAGTCCCTGATCCCCACCGTGCTGACCATCAGCATCCTGGGCTACCAGTTCATCCTGCCCGACATGATCGGGGGCAACGCCTACCTGAACCGCACGTACGGGCACCGCGTGCTGCCCGACCGCGAGCTCTACATCAGGTATCTGTGGTGTTTTATTAAGGAGCCCCGTTAGTTAGTTAGTGCCGTTAGCAACTAAGCTATCGTCTCCCTGGGGTCCACACATAAAAACACACAGTCGTCAAACAGTTCATATAACACACAATAAAACAGAAATTCATCCGTGTATAACTAGGCAAAGAATATGAATAAAAGATAAAACAAAACAAAGGAATAGACTAAAAGAAACTAGAAAATTATAAAATATGAAAAGGAAATGCATAGAAAAAGCATAACGGGGCCAATACAAAACATGCTCGAGGCAGAAACACAAATATATAAATACATCTAACTAAGCTATACTTTAAAAATATAATTGAAGATTAATTTTAAAACACAATTGACTGTGGGTGGTATATGAAGGTTACTATAGGCAGGTTGTTCCAGCTATAGCTATTGATCTATAGATAAATGACCGTTTTAATGAGTTGGATTTAGGACGTGGAGGTATAGTAGTAACAACTGACCACTCTCTCCCTCCAGGTGGCTGGAGCTGTCGGCCTTCATGCCCTCCATGCAGTTCTCCGTGCCCCCCTGGGAGTACGACGACGAGGTGGTGCAGATCGCCCGCAAGTACACCGCCCTCCACGAGAGCCTGGTGGCGCCCCGGGTGCTGGAGCTGGCCAGCGAGGTGCTGACCACGGGCGACCCCATCATCCGGCCCCTGTGGTGGATCGCCCCGGGCGATGAGACGGCCTACAAGATCGACTCGCAGTTCCTGATCGGCGACGACCTCATGGTGGCGCCGGTGCTGGAGGCCGGGAAGCAGGAGCGCGACATCTACCTGCCCGCGGGCCGCTGGAGGAGCTACAAGAACGAGAGGTTCGACATCAAGGAGCCGCTGCACCTCACGGACTACCCTGTGGACCTGGACGAGATCGCTTACTTCATCTGGGTTTAGCAGAGAGAGAGAGGGTTTAGCAGAGAGAGGGAGAGAGAGAGAGAGAGAGAGAGGGTTTAGCAGAGAGAGAGGGTTTAGCAGAGAGAGAGAGAGAGAGAGAGAGAGGGTTTAGCAGAGAGAGGGAGAGAGAGAGAGAGACAGAGAGAGAGAGGGAGTGAGAGCGAGAGAGAGAGGGTTTAGCAGAGAGAGAGGGTTTAGCAGAGAGAGGGAGAGAGAGGGAGAGACAGAGAGAGGGTTTAGCAGAGAGAGGGAGAGAGAGAGGGTTTAGCAGAGAGAGAGAGAGAGAGAGAGAGAGAGAGAGAGAGAGAGAGAGAGAGAGAGAGAGAGAGAGAGAGAGAGAGAGAGAGAGAGAGAGAGAGAGGGAGGAAAGCAGGACGGCTCTGGATTGCCTGTGTTCCCGTCTGCTTGTGAGATAAGATGAGACGAGAGCAATCAACATTCTGTTTGAGTAAGAACCAGTGATGGAAAGTAACAAAGTATTTGTACTCGAGCACTGTACTTGAGTACAATTGTGAGGTACTTGTACCAGTGTTGCAGTGAGGACTCGAGTCCAGTCCTGGACTGATTTTCAGGACTCGCGACTCGACTTGGACTGGAGCACCGATGACTCTGACTTGGACTTGGACTCGAACATTCGGACTGCATTCGGACTCGGAAGGTGCAGACGAGGACTCGGACTTGTGTTAATTGATCAATAAAATGCAGTTATTTATTTTTGTATTTTCTTTTTGTAATAGGCCCTAATCATTTGGTGTAAGATATCGATGGCTAGTGCATTTGTTTGGCTATTGTGTCACAAAGTAAATAAACTCCCTTTGAAACGGTGACCGCTGTGTCATTTATGTTTAATGTAGACCTTTCTTTATTTGTACGTCAGCTCTTTGACTGCGAGAGAGGAGTGGACTCAACCTTGATGACTCGCACTCGACTCGGACTCGACTCTGGCTCTTCTTTGGCGACTCGGACTTGGCCTCGAAACACTGGGGACTCGAGACTTGAGTACTTTCAAGTTTGAAACCTGACAACTTCAAGAGGACGTAATGAGAACTGAGCCACGTACCACTTTAACATAACCTTTAATCAGAGCAGCATAACTGGACCACACACCACTTTAACTTAACCTTTAATCAGAGCAGCATAACTGGACCACACACCACTTTAACTTAACCTTTAATCAGAGCAACATAACTGGACCACATACCACTTTAACATAACCTTTAATCAGAGCAGCATAACTGGACCACACCACTTTAACTTAACCTTTAATCAGAGCAGCATAACTGGACCACACCACTTTAACTTAACCTTTAATCAGAGCAGCATAACTGGACCACACACCACTTTAACTTAACCTTTAATCAGAGCAGCATAACTGGACCACACACCACTTTAACTTAACCTTTAATCAGAGCAACATAACTGGACCACATACCACTTTAACATAACCTTTAATCAGAGCAGCATAACTGGACCACACACCACTTTAACGTAACCTTTAATCAGAGCAGCATAACTGGACCACACACCACTTTAACTTAACCTTTAATCAGAGCAGCATAACTGGACCACACACCACTTTAACTTAACCTTTAATCAGAGCAACATAACTGGACCACACCACTTTAACTTAACCTTTAATCAGGGCAGCATAACTGGACCACATACCACTTTAACATCACCTTTAATCAGAGCAGCATAACTGGACCACACACCACTTTAACATAACCTTTAATCAGAGCAGCATAACTGGACCACACACCACTTTAACTTAACCTTTAATCAGAGCAGCATAACTGGACCACACACCACTTTAACATAACCTTTAATCAGAGCAGCATAACTGGACCACATACCACTTTAACATAACCTTTAATCAGAGCAGCATAACTGGACCACACCACTTTAACTTAACTTTTAATCAGAGCAGCATCACTGGACCACACACCACTTTAACATAACCTTTAATCAGAGCAGCATAACTGGACCACACACCACTTTAACTTAACCTTTAATCAGAGCAGCATAACTGGACCACACACCACTTTAACGTAACCTTTAATCAGAGCAGCATAACTGGACCACATACCACTTTAACTTAACCTTTAATCAGAGCAGCATAACTGGACCACACACCACTTTAACTTAACCTTTAATCAGAGCAGCATAACTGGACCACACACCACTTTAACTTAACCTTTAATCAGAGCAGCATAACTGGACCACACACCACTTTAACATAACCTTTAATCAGAGCAGCATAACTGGACCACACACCACTTTAACATGACCTTTAATCAGAGCAGCATAACTGGACCACGTACCACTTTAACGTAACCTTTAATCAGGGCAGCATAACTGGACCACATACCACTTTAACATAACCTTTAATCAGGGCAGCATAACTGGACCACATACCACTTTAACTTAACCTTTAATCAGAGCGGCATAACTGGACCACATACCACTTTAACATAACCTTTAATCAGAGCAGCATAACTGGACCACATACCACTTTAACATAACCTTTAATCAGAGCAGCATAACTGGACCACATACCACTTTAACATAACCTTTAATCAGAGCAGCATAACTGGACCACATACCACTTTAACTTAACCTTTAATCAGAGCAGCATAACTGGACCACGTACCACTTTAACAGAACCTTTAATCAGAGCAGCATAACTGGACCACGGACCACTTTAACAGAACCTTTAATCAGAGCAGCATAACTGGACCACACACCACTTTAACATAACCTTTAATCAGAGCAGCATAACTGGACCATGTACCACTTTAACTTAACCTTTAATCAGAGCAGCATAACTGGACCATGTACCACTTTAACTTAACCTTTTGAGGATTCAAGGGTTCGCGGTCTTAACGCTCCCAAGCACTGGAATACACAAACATCATGTAGAATGTGCACTTTTACTTTCGATATGAGTACATTCAATATCAAATACTTCTCTACTTCTACTTAAGTAGAATTTTGAATGGAGGACTTTTACTTTAGCCAGAGTACTCATTTATCTGGGTATTTCTACTTTTACTTAAGTAAAGGAACTGTGTACTTCTTCCACCACTGGGCAGAATGCTAACAATTCAATGATGCACTTCAGGTTGTGAAGCCACGTTGCATCATCACTGTGAGAAATCCAAACACTAACGAACGAGAATTTCATTTGACATTTTATTAACCGGCTGGACGTGACCTTTTCTGCTCAGAAAGCTCTTTAATGACTACGTTTGATGCAATTTCACAGTAGGAATCGATGCTGTTGTCTTTTGACGTGATTTCAAGGGATAATATGATGAGTCTTAAGTGTGGAAATAATTCTTAGGGGAAAAACACATACTGTGAGATGTATAATAATCGATTTTGTTTTATTTGTTTTGCTTAAATTGCATTTATTCTAACTCCAAATTATATGTACTTTCAGTTAAAGGTCAGAATTATTTATATGGCACATTTAAAAACAAGGTTGACCAAAGTGCTGCACAAAAGTAATGTGTATACAATAGGCCTGTCCTCGACTAAGGATTTGTATAGTCGACTTCAATTGGCCGAAATGTGCCGATAGTCGACTGGTAGTGGACTACCCCCCCGAATGCAAACAAATTATAATAATAATAATAATATATTTTATTTGAATTTTTTGGGGAGATCATTCCATTTGGGCTGTGGGGGTGCTTAATGTCTGAAGAAGTCGACTGAAGGCTTCTTGTCCTCTGCGAAAGCATGCAATTGGTCCACTGATGGATACATCTTGATATGTCTAGTAGTGTGTGAAATCCTCTTTCAGTGCCTCTGTGCCCTTTTTCTTAGGCAGTTCGCCTCGCTGGTATGTGCACCATTAGCGTTAGCCACGCTTCTAGGCCTCTTTGCTTTTGGAAAGAATGATTAAAAAGAAATTATAATCGTTTTAACAGCTCCTTTCGATCGATTAGTCGACTATTCGACTAGTCGAGGTCAGCCCTAGTATACAATACTAATGGAAATACAACACAAGGTGCACAATTTACACAAACAGAAATAGTACTGCAAAGAGTACATATATAACAATACAAATGCAATGTAAAATACACTGTCAAAAATAGAAACATGGATGTAGAAGCCAGCGAGAAGAGGTGAGTCTTTAATAACAAAGACTTAAAGGAACACACCAACATTTGGGGAAATTAGCTTACCGTCTTCTCCAGAGAGAGACAAGAAGATAGATACCAGTTTCCTCTCTGTGCGTTCAGTAGAAAGCTATCTGGCTGCACGTTAGCCTAGCTTAGCACAATGAATGGAAGCGGACATGACCGGTTAGCCTTCGGTAGAGGTGTTAGTTGGACAATGCCTCGGCTAACCGGCCATGTCTGCTTCCATTCATTGTGCTAAACAAACGTATTGTTTAAAATATACACTGTTTTGACAGGATTAGGGTCTTTACTCTTGGATACATTTAAAAAAATAAAATAAAAAAAACTCAACATTATGTCATACAGTCTAGAGAGATTGAATTATGACGTGATGTCATTTTGGGACCGGTACCGGACCCGTCGGGCTTAAGAGGTTTAGATAAATATAATTTAATAATAGATCGCCCGTGTGTAACCTTTACTTACCCCAATGATGACGTCACAGCAGACGTTCGAGTGCCCGCAGCCTCCAGCGACAGTCGTGATTGGAGAATCATGAAAAGAGGGCGGGGCTTGAGATACATAGTATTTAAAAGCAGGTTTGGTGACGGTTCCCACTCTGCGTGTCGCGCGCCGTCGCCCAGGACACCAATCACTCACACTTCCCCTCCTAGGAAGTCGGGTGTCGGGTTCCGTTCATCCGAGAGCAGGTCCAGTGAGTCTGGGGTTACAAACTCCCTGAACCCTACAGTAACTCAGTGCCATCGCTGCTCCCAGAGTACGATAAGATAAGATGGGGCGACAGTGGCTCGGGAGGTAGAGCAGTCGTCTGGCAATCCGGAGGTTCCCGGTTCGATTCCCGCTCCTCCCGGGCAGCGTGTCGATGTGTTCTTGAGCAAGAGACACTTAACCCCTAATTGCTCCCGATGAGCAGGTCGGCACCTCGCATGGTCGCCTCCGCCGTCGGTGAGTGAATGGGTAAAAATGTGAGGAACAAATTGTGAAGTGCTTTGGATAAAAGCGCTATATAAAAAAGCAACCATTTATATTCCTTTATTGATCCCCTTGGGGAAATTCGGTAATAGAAGAAAAGCATAAATTCTGTAGGCAATAAAATACAATCTGAATATACACATTTTTGAAAAATAGTGTGTAAACAATATAATTAACTCTGAATATAAAGACATGAGAAGAATAAACAGTGTTAAACAATATAATTAACTCTGAATATAAAGACACGAGAAGAATAAACGGTGTTAAACAATATAATTAACTCTGAATATAAAGACATGAGAAGAATAAACAGTGTTAAACAATATAATTAACTCTGAATATAAAGACATGAGAAGAATAAACAGTGTTAAACAATATAATTAACTCTGAATATAAAGACATGAGAAGAATAAACAGTGTTAAACAATATAATTAACTCTGAATATAAAGACATGAGAAGAATAAACAGTGTTAAACAATATAATTAACTGAATATAAAGACATGAGAAGAATAAACAGTGTTAAACAATATAATTAACTCTGAATATAAAGACATGAAAAGAATAAACAGTGTTAAACAATATAATTAACTCTGAATATAAAGACATGAGAAGAATAAACAGTGTTAAACAATATAATTAACTCTGAATATAAAGACATGAGAAGAATAAACAGTGTTAAACAATATAATTAACTCTGAATATAAAGACATGAGAAGAATAAACAGTGTTAAACAATATAATTAACTGAATATAAAGACATGAGAAGAATAAACAGTGTTAAACAATATAATTAACTCTGAATATAAAGACATGAGAAGAATAAACAGTGTTAAACAATATAATTAACTCTGAATATAAAGACATGAGAAGAATAAACAGTGTTAAACAATATAATTAACTGAATATAAAGACATGAGAAGAATAAACAGTGTTAAACAATATAATTAACTGAATATAAAGACATGAGAAGAATAAACAGTGTTAAACAATATAATTAACTGAATATAAAGACATGAGAAGAATAAACAGTGTTAAACAATATAATTAACTGAATATAAAGACATGAGAAGAATAAACAGTGTTAAACAATATAATTAACTCTGAATATAAAGACATGAGAAGAATAAACAGTGTTAAACAATATAATTAACTCTGAATATAAAGACATGAGAAGAATAAACAGTGTTAAACAATATAATTAACTGAATATAAAGACATGAGAAGAATAAACTGTGTGTAAACAATATAATTAACTCTGAATATAAAGACATGAGAAAGATAAACAGGCGCAGGTTGAGGGACTGTAACCCTAACTGGCACGATGTAGGTCATACGGGTTAAGAGTCGGACACACTTAGTGGTCAAATGTTCCTAATAGTTCTCGGGTTCTGCGGTCTTGTTTGGTGGAGGGGGGAGGGGGGGGGCGGGGGGTATGAGTCTGTGGCTGAACGTGCTCTTCTTATTGGTTAGCTCTGCTGTATAGTGTGGCATCCTAACAGGTTTTATACAATATGTGATGATGTCATCATAGTGTGACGAAACCCTGACGAGGAGTTGATTCTTCTCTGTGTATGAAGTGTTTGAGGTGTTCGTTAATATTATTGTTCATCATCATCATTCGATGGGATCGTATTGTGCGGGAACTATGATATTGTGGTACACGATTCGGTCGTCTGAATCAACGTTATCGGGCAAATATGAAATAATCTCTCAGAAAACGAGGTAATACTTAAGGAAATATCATTTGAAATGTTTTCTTTTTTTTACCATTATAAGTTGCCAAATGATAAATTCCTCATGAATATTGTGATATATATATATCTGCTCCCGGCTGCCCTTGGGGGGGAAGGACGACTCAATCGCATCGGTGACCCAACACAAATTGCATGTGTGTGTGTGTTCCTGTGTGTGTGTGCCGCCCATCGCATGTGCGTGTGTCACTGCATGCCGAATAAAGACTTCTTCAAAGTCCATTTATTAAAAAAATATAATATTATTATCTTTGTTTTTAAACATATCACCCCCAGCCCTACTGGCTTCCAGCGCAGCTCTATACAGCTGGAGAGGTTATTGTATCGTGATGCGTCCTGAGGGGGACGGCCTTGAAGACAACACTGCGATGTCTTTACGCCTCTTTAAGCAGCGTGGTCGAGGATGTGCACTGATGCACCAAAGAGTGGACTTTTCTCTATGAGAGGAGAAGGTTCAGTAACACAAGGTTCAGTAACACAAGGTTCAGTAACATAAGGATCTTCCCCCAGGCCATCAGTCTTGAACATTGAACTCTCCACACTCCACTCCACACTGTATACGCTCACACACTAACAGTCACTTTAGCACGAGCACACACACACACACACACACACACACACACACACACACACACACACACACACACACACACACACACACACACACACACACACACACACACACACACACACACACACACACACACACACACACACACACACACACACACACACACACACACACACACACACACACACACACACACACACACATGCTGCACATGCTCACACTCAACGGTCACTTTACACAATGAAAAGGTAAATTTTTCTTTTTTTTAAGAACGGGAGTGGTTCTTGTATAGTAAATAGGTGGATATAGCAAGATAGTATAAGGACATATAGTATAACTGAATATTGTATAGTATAGTATTGTATAGTAGTGTACATAATGACCCAGTGCCTCATCCGTAGCTAACACTGTATTGCACTGTATCGCAGGACCTTAGCATGTCTTTTACCATGCTTTTTGTAAACTTTATGTACATTATATACCTGTTACGTCTTATTCTTATTACTTGTATTATTGCACAATCGCTGCGGGCATGACCACCCGCATTTCACTGTATGCCTTGTATGCCGTGACAAATAAAACTCTTGACTTGACTTGACTTGATAAGGATCAGTAACATAAGGATCAGTAACACAAGGTTCAGTAACAGACCCTGGGTCTGTTTCTAGGTGTAAATATACAGTACCTGCAGACTCAGTATCTAAGTTCCTGAACATCACAGAGGCTCCTCGTACAGTATCTCACGACACCACAGCCTGCATCACTGTATCCTGTTACCTTTAAGACCACCACGTTGACTCCACACTTTCCTCTCTTCACGTTGACTCCACAACACTTTCCTCTCTTCACATTATATATTGACTCCACACTTTCCTCTCTTCACATTATATATTGACTCCACACTTTCCTCTCTTCACATTATATATTGACTCCACACTTTCCTCTCTTCACATTATATATTGACTCCACACTTTCCTCTCTTCACATTATATATTGACTCCACACTTTCCTCTCTTCACATTATATATTGACTCCACACTTTCCTCTCTTCACATTATATATTGACTCCACACTTTCCTCTCTTCACTTTCCTCTCTTCACATTATATATTGACTCCACACTTTCCTCTCTTCACATTATATATTGACTCCACACTTTCCTCTCTTCACATTATATATTGACTCCACACTTTCCTCTCTTCACATTATATATTGACTCCACACTTTCCTCTCTTCACATTATATATTGACTCCACACTTTCCTCTCTTCACATTATATATTGACTCCACACTTTCCTCTCTTCACATTATATATTGACTCCACAACACTTTCCTCTCTTCACTTTCCTCGCTTCACTTTCCTCTCTTCACATTATATATTGACTCCACACTTTCCTCTCTTCACGACGTTGACTCCACAACACTTTCCTCTCTTCACATTATATATTGACTCCACAACACTTTCCTCTCTTCACATTATATATTGACTCCACAACACTTTCCTCTCTTCACATTATATATTGACTCCACACTTTCCTCTCTTCACTTTCCTCTCTTCACATTATATATTGACTCTACACTTTCCTCTCTTCACTTTCCTCTCTTCACTTTCCTCTCTTCACTTTCCTCTCTTCACTTTCCTCTCTTCACATTATATATTGACTCCACACGTTCCTCTCTTCACTTTCCTCTCTTCACTTTCCTCTCTTCACATTATATATTGACTCCACACTTTCCTCTCTTCACTTTCCTCTCTTCACATTATATATTGACTCCACACTTTCCTCTCTTCACTTTCCTCTCTTCACTTTCCTCTCTTCACTTTCCTCTCTTCACTTTCCTCTCTTCACTTTCCTCTCTTCACATTATATATTGACTTCACACTTTCCTCTCTTCACATTATATATTGACTCCACAACACTTTCCTCTCTTCACATTATATATTGACTCCACAACACTTTCCTCTCTTCACGTTGACTCCACAACACTTTCCTCTCTTCACTTTCCTCTCTTCACATTATATATTGACTCCACAACACTTTCCTCTCTTCACTTTCCTCTCTTCACTTTCCTCTCTTCACATTATATATTGACTCCACACTTTCCTCTCTTCACATTATATATTGACTCCACACTTTCCTCTCTTCACTTTCCTCTCTTCACTTTCCTCTCTTCACATTATATATTGACTCCACACTTTCCTCTCTTCACATTATATATTGACTCCACACTTTCCTCTCTTCACTTTCCTCTCTTCACATTATATATTGACTCCACACTTTCCTCTCTTCACATTATATATTGACTCCACATTTTCCTCTCTTCACTTTATATATTGACTCCACACTTTCCTCTCTTCACGTTGACTCCACAACACTTTCCTCTCTTCACATTGACTCCACAACACTTTCCTCTCCTCACGTTCTTTCTCCGACAGGAACACCTGCCTCCCGGCTCGCCGCGGGGCTTTTACATCAGCCTGTATGCAGTTTCACCCAGTTCAATGTGTACATGTTTGTGCGCCTTACGACGTGGTTTCATCATAACGGCACGACTTATTTATAGCGTCTCTAACTCACAGCCTGCGGGCAGGACAGACGTCTTCCACTATTTGTGTCCCGGGCGGGGCGCCTTCCCCCCTCCGCCAGGCCGAGAGGCCGCGTCTCGGACTGAATGTGGTCTGGCTTTTTATTTATTTTATTCCTCTTTTGCAGGGGTGTAAAGTACTCGAGTAATTGTACTTTGTTACAATACTTGAGTACTGTTTTTGGGTATTTGTACTTTACTCGAGTATTATTAGGTTTGTATACTTGTGTACTTTTACTCAATTACATTTCAGAGAAACAAAACATACTTTCTACTCCTTACATTTAAAATGCAGACGTACAACGTACAAATCTCGCAGGTCCAACCATTTTAATTAGTGTATTTGTTTCTGTGGCCGAACTAACGTTAACGTTATTAATCCTGCGGCCGCGCTTTATTTAAAAACAGCCAATCAAATCCCCATGAATGGAAAATGAACCCGCCCATACCCATGCTGATTGGTCCTTGTGCAAGACAAGAAAGCGGGGATCTTTGATTAAACACCTGCTATCAGAAGAATAGACAGTCAGAAAAAAGGTTTTTACTTTCACTTTTTAGTACTTAAGTACATTTAAAAGTAGAAACTTTTTTTACTTTGACTCAAGTGTGTTTTTAGCCAGATACTCTGACTTTTACTTGAGTACGATTTTGAGACAGTACCCATACTTTCACTTAAGTATAATTTCTGGGTACTTTTTACACCCCTGCTTTTGATCCGGTGAACGAACGCCTCGCCTCCAAGTTTCTCCTCCCGGCTTGGAGAATATAAATATAATATGAAAATAATATAAAAAAAGAAATACCGAACAGTTGTACATGTAACCTGAATGCCGGCGCTACAGCAACACTGCTCATTTTATCTCAGTACTTCCTCGTGTGTGTGTGTGTGTGTGTGATGTCACTAGAGCGTTTGATTGACGGCTCCCTCATTCCAATCATTTGACTTGGTCTTTTGTTTGATTGGATGTCGTTGTTTTAGCTCCTGCCACTTACCGAAATGATTGACAAAAAACCGAATGATGGATTTTTTTTTATTTAGGTGTCAAACACCTTGTGTTTTTTTTTTATTAGCGATTACTGTTGAGATATAATAAGAAATCTAAAAAGTTGCCAAAAATTTGCAGCGGTCTGTAAGCCCCTTTAATAAAAGTGCTTGTTTTTACAATCGCTTCAGTATCATATCAGTTGCACTTTTCCTATGTTTTACTTATGTGGTTATTAAACACTCACTTTTATCAACATTGGACCTGTACTACATAAGACTTCAGGCTATGGAACCGCTCCCATACCTCTCAGCTGGAACTCAAAAACAGGCATCTGGCAACAAGTCAACACAAAAGAACGGGTCAAATATTTTATTTCAGTGTGTTCAAACCTCTGTTTCTCCTATACATTAGCACCCAAAGTGAAGAAACTTCAGAATGTTACCCTTCAAAAGAGACCAGACTCATGCGTGTGCTACACGTGTATAACGTGTAGTAAATCGCAAATTACTTTGGACATGCAACAGAACCAGACATGATCTTGAGTATCGAGGAGAGAGATGGACGGAGGGTTATATACTCTGTGATGTTCAGACGACTACTGGACCTGCTTTGATGGGAGATGGAGCTTAACCCTTTCACTGCCGCACTACCAAAACGGTTAAGCCTTTCACTGCAACAATACACAGAAGGTTAACCCTTTCACTGCCACACTACAAAAGGTTTAACCCTTTACTATCACACTACCGACGGTTAACTTAAAAATGGTAAATGGTGCATTTATATATATGTCTTTTAATCCAAAGACAATAAAAAATGTTTGTTCCCCACATTTTACCCATTCACTCACTCACCGACGGCAGAGGCAACCAAGCAAGGTGCAAATTACTGTAGGGGTTAAGCGTCTTGCTCAAGGACACATCGGGCATGCTGGCTGGGAATCGAACCAGGAACCCGCTCCGAGTACCAGACGACCGCTCTCTACCTCCTGAGCCACTGTCGCCCCCCTTAAAGTACGACTTAAAGTACAAATGAGGCAGATGATGCCTCTTAAGGTCGCGGTGGAACCCAGACTCATCAATTACGTCGTAGACGGATCCTCGTGATCAATAATCGGTTCAATAGTGAAACACACATACAAGGTACATGTAGAGAGGAGTGTTCCCACTGACCACCTGGGAGACACTGAGGTGGGGAGGGGGACCGGCTCTCTTCTCAGGACAGAGAAGGGTGGAGGTTAGGAGGGGGGGGGGGTTGTGGTGTTAGGGAATTTAACCCGATCAATGAAGGTAGACCGTCGAAGATAGATAGGCTTGATAAAACAAAGGTTTATTCAGAGTTATAGTAGGGCTGGGTGATTAATCGATTTTATCGATTAATTCGAAATCATGATTTAGGACGATGTTTAAAAATGAAAATCGATTTTCACAAAAAAAATTTAATGTTTTATAAAAAAATTTAAGAGTCACCTTTTATTTTACAAAAAGTGATTTTTGGTGAAAGTTAGATTTGCACTTTATTGAATACATTTCATGTTTGATGATCAAGAAGCACCTTTTATTTGTTTTAAGTGAAGTTTGGTGAAAAAGCAAGTTATTGCACTATTAATCCCAATAGGGACATTGATCAAGAGTAACCTTTTATATATAATAATAATAATAATAATAATAATAATAATAATAATATACATTTTTTTTAAGTGAAGATTGGTGAAAGTCAGGCTTGCACTTCAATCCCAATAGCGAAATTCATCTTGGTTTGATAATTTCTTTTTTTTTATCTACTTTTTCTCCCCCCTTTTTTCTGTATTTTTTCTCCCATCCCAATTTTGTCGTTATGCCAATTCCCTTCCTGGTCGTTGCGCGCATTTCCCCCCCACTTGCCGGCCTAGGGAGGGTTGATAGATACAGTACTATCACATGTCTCCTCCGATACATGTGGAGGCAGCCAGCCGCTTCTTTTCACCTGACAGCGAGGACTCTCACTGGGGGAGCGTAACGTGTGGGAGGATCACACTACATCCCCCTAGTTCCCTTCCTCGCTGAGCAGGCGCCCCGACTGACCTGTAGGAGTCGCTGTTTACAACGACCAGGATACACCCCCCACCGGCTTCCCACCCGCTAACACTGCCTGTTAGTATGGACGACCGGCCAAGCCGGTCAGCTGGCAGCTGGATTCAATACCAGTGTCTCTGCGGTGGTAGGCAGGTGCTTAGTCCGCTGCGCTACCCAGCCGCCCTGTTTGATATTTTTTTTGTGTCAAATAAAAACAAAAGCTTATTTGAATGTTTTTAAGAGAAAAACAAACAATTAAAATCCTAAATCGGATGGTGTGGTGTGAAAAAATATGAGATTTTATTTTTAGGCCGTATCGCCCCCCAGCCCTAAATTATAGCCTGGATCAGGGTGACCCAACCGGGACACGAGCTGACGTGTCCCCAGGTGAGCTCCAGAGTCCACTCAGGTGAGGCTCTTTATAGGGGAGAGAGTGGGATTCTGGGTAGGCTGGAGGGGGGTCAAGGAGGGGAGGGGGGGTTCTAGTTAGGAGAGGGAGAGAGAGGTGAGGGTGAGGGGTGTGGTAAGGAGATGGAGGTGGTCATGGTTCGGGGGGGGGGGTTGAAGGTGAGAGACAAAGGGTGTGTGAGTGGGGGGAGGGGGGTGGGTTAGACAGGGGTATTTGTGAGGACAGTGGGGGAGGGGGGGGGGGGGGGGGGGGGGGGTGGCGGGGGATACATGAGTAGAGCTCCGGATTCATGATCACCGATTCGCGCCCCGGTCAAGACTGCTGTCGGAAAGTGGTGCTGTTGTCCAGCAGGGGGCACTCTGTCCTCTGGACTAGTCTGTAACAATGCCCCTGTTACTGTGATAATAGGGACACCGTACAGCTGCGAGTGCCGTCCTTCGGATGAGACGCTAAACCGAGGTCCTGACTGAATTCGGTCGTTAAAGAACCCAGGACGCCTATCACAAAGAGTAGGGGGTTCCCCGACGTTCATGGCCAAATTCCCAATCAGGTCTCTGACATCAAGGCCACCTAATCATTCCTTCCCCTTAATTGGCTGGTATCAATCCCTGTCTCTTGAGCCTCGTTCAGCCATTGTGTAGTGTGATGTGTGCCTGGTGCCAGTGTATTATTATTATTATTATTATTATTATTATTATTATTATTATTATTATTATTATTATTATTATTATTATTATTATTATTATTATTATTATTATTATTATTATTATTATTATTATTATTATTATTATTATTATTATTATTATTATTATTATTATTATTATTATTATTATTATTATTATTATTATTATTATTATTATTATTATTATTATTATTATTATTATTATTATTATTATTATTATTATTATTATTATTATTATTATTATTATTATTATTATTATTATTATTATTATTATTATTATTATTATTATTATTATTATTATTATTATTATTATTATTATTATTGTTATATTCTTCCACAGTGGACTTTGTCTCTCTAGGTGTGAGACTCAAGCTCTTGTTAGGACAGACTCCACAGACTCCACAGCCTCCACAGCCTCCTGCTACGCTGAGACGTATTATAGTTTATGCTGCTGCTTCCACTCTAAAGCCCTTGGACTTGTCGTGGAATATATTATCATGTCCTTATAGATCTGTGTTGAGATATCATGTTATACAGCTTGACTTTCAGTGTGACCAGCTTGACTGGTTAATGTGTGTGTGTCTCTTTAAGAAGACTCCAAGGTACTAATATCTCCCAAGCCATAACCTTTTTGTTGTTGCTTCCAGTGACAGAACCATTTTTGTTTACCTTCGTCATATCCTTGTGTATTAAAATATGTTCCACATAGACAGTTACAATGAGTATTCTATTATAAAGGGCCAGACTCTGTGGCCACGGATGAAATACACTTTCTTATTACTATTAATAATGACTCAGAATCATTAATGTAAACGGCTCATCGTTTGTCCCTTTAATATTTCCCATTACAGACTCTATATCATTCTGCCCTTCAATATGTGGAGTGAAACTGTGGAACAGTCTAAATGTGGTGCTAAAGCAATGTCCAAACATGAGACAATTCAAACTGATGTATAAGGAAATTATGTTCACAAGGTACAGGGATGAGGAAGGGACTTGATATTCACGGGTGTTTACATTTTTATTTTGTTTTCTATTTTATTTTATTTTATACATATATAGTTTTTGTTTTTTGTTTTGCATATATATATATATTTTTTTTTTCTTTTCTTTTTTATGTTTAAAATAGTACACTCATTTGAGTAGTGGAAAAGGGGTAGGATTAAATAAGTGTATACTTCTTCCTACTCCTTTTCGAACATGCAGATTGAGTTGTTTTTCTTTTTTTGTTATTGTTTGTTGTATTCATTGCATGTTCGAAATAAAGACTTCAAATCAAATCAAAAAATCAAATCAATGTATCACCGGTGACAATAGTTATGGCACCATCATGTATCCTGTATGATAAGGTTAGGTGGATCTCTGTTTAACAGTACTGTATATTTGCATATCTTGTATGTCACAAATGTAACAGTACTGTATACCTGTATGTCATATATTGTCATAAATGTCATGATATATTTTCTGTATATCTGTATGGCCCCCGTAAATGTCCAAACCCCCCCTCCCACCCCCTATAATGTACAGTTTCCTCCCCCTCGTATGTATATATTTTCTGTTAGGATCTCTGTTTAACAGTACTGTATATTTGCATGTCTTGTATGTCACAAATGTAACAGAACTGTATACCTGTATGTCATGTATGTAAGAAATGTCATGATATATATCTGTATGTTGGGTATGTCATTAATGTCATTATGAATTGAAAATGGGGGACCCTGATGTAAACAAGACGAAAGTATTTCTCTGGTCTGTCCCTTAACAATTGTGTGTATTGAGCTGTACTGTATTGTACCCATTCTGCAATCTGTTAATAAAGTTTTCAATCAATCAATCAATCAATTTATATATGGCCATTATTCGTGACACCCTACATCTCTTCATTACTGGACTGGAACTTTGGACCTTGTCATACTCGCTCCGATAACAGGCTTTTACACTTAAGGTCCCCAGAGTTTGGTAAATGGTTGCATTTATATAGCAGCTTTTATCCAAAGTGCTTTACAATGCAAGGAGCCAACCTGCTCATCGGGAGCAATTAGGAGTTAAGTGTGTTAAGTGTTTAAGTGTTAAGGACACTTCGATGCGCTGCCCGGGAGGAGCGGGAATCGAACCGGGAACCTGTGGAATACCAGACGACTGCTCTACCTCCCGAGCTACTGTCAAACTATATGAGGAAAATCTGCTTTTAGCTTCTGAGCCCCACGGACACTGGAATGTTTTGCAATGCACCTTTAAAACTCAATTCATTAGTATCCATCGGTCAGTGGCGAGCCAGTACCCCCGAAATCACCTTTTTTTCTCTCTCGACGATATTGAGATTTTGTTATATTTTGCTTCCATAACATGTCTTATTTCAAACTAGTGGCAATAAAATATCGAAAACACACAATTAGTTGTTTATTTTACTTCATTTTGTCTGATTGTGTCCATAGATCACAATTACAATACAGAACGTTAAGGTGGTTTTCTCAAAAACAAGTCTTTATGCATTTTACTTACACACAAAGTTTTGGAACTCCATTCCTACACACACCAAACTTTCCACATGTCTTCCTATACATATCATGCTTCTAATTCCAGAAGGGTTTGTTGATATATCATTCATAGCCGGGTTTATAGTACATTTTATACCAACACTAGGCGAAAATCTATATATTTCTTTACGACAGTAGACAGTATTTCCTGATGCATGGGCTGATAAGAGGACATAGCCACAATCCCCTCTGGGAAAATAAAGTTTTGTTTTGAATGTATCAACAAAAGGAAACCAAGTTTTTAAATCTGGCATTATCCATGTTGGTGATTCGAGACTTGGCGATACAGGCAAATGTGTGCATATTTAATTGGGAATGTTTTGCACCTTTAATAAAACTCATTTCATTAGTATCCATCGGTCAGTTTAAATCTATAATAGCAACCATTTCACCTCAGTCTGTAGTTGTTTTGATTCATTTAACTGATTTACTTTCCTGTCTCTGTATATTATTCTGTATCCCCCCCGATGTCGTCGTCGTAAACCAGAGTCTTGCTCCCGGTGATCTTTTCGAGATTAAATAAAGATTGAACGAATTCAATCTCCGTGAGAGCTGCCAAGACCTGGAACTCCATTCCAAGTTACATCCGCAATATGGAAACACACAGATCATTCAAACACACTTTCAAAACATGGTTAATAAGAAATAACTACACAGCCCTGCAGAACTCTAACCCCATATGCTTGCCTGTACCTAATAATATGTAGAATTATTGTTTGTTTGTACATTGTCTGTACATGTCTGATTTTGCATGATGTGTTTTTTAAACCTGTTCTTAATGACCTGTATGCCATATATGTTATGCTTTCTTTTTTAGCAGCTTTTTAACACCAGGCCGAGGGACAGCAGTTGAAAATGGCTAACACTGTCTCACACATTTACTTTATGTTCATTAATGTGTGCTGTCCCTGTTCAAATAAAGTTTAAACTGAAACTGAAAGGAAGAGTGCTTTTGGACAATCCACATTCTCTGTTAGAGTCACACAGTATTGGAACACTATGCCTACACATATCCGGACGCGTCTATTCGAAAGGCAACCGGTTCATGCTTCCGCGTTCGCGTTTTGCGCTCTGATTGGCCACTGCTGTTTCTGGTCGCACCAATCATGTGACGGCAAGTTCTTTCGCCGGTTAAGCTTAGGCGCTCTTTCGAAGTTGGTTAAGGTTAGAGTTTGTCTTAGAGCATGGCGATAGAACGGCAGCCCTGATTCCAAACTCTAACCTTAACCAACTTCGAAAGAGTCGCCTAAGCTTAACCAGTGACAAACTAGGCGTTAGGTAGTTTGCGGCTGGTCGAGGTGGAAACGGGCGCGTCACGCGATTGGGCGCACATGTCACATGACCAGAAATGTCAGTGGCCAATCAGATTAGCGAAACGCATGAACCGGTTGCCTTTCGAATAGACGCTATCCGGCAGGGCCGGACTGGGGTAATAATTCATACCGGGAGATATAGCGCGAAATATAGCCACTTTTTAAGTGGGGGGTCTGGGGGCCCCCCACCCGGAAAATTTGAGTTACAAAGACTTAATTTCCTGCATTCTGGTGAATTTTAGTGCATGTGAATCACAAACTAATGAGCCAACAATAACAATGTACTGTTATGAACCTCAAATAAAACTGTTGTGGCACTAGCAATGGTACTCTCTCCACCTTCAAAAAGAAAAAAGCAAGAGCACAACATATTTTTCTATTTACTATTATAATACAGTTAACCACTCTCTCCAGCTATTCAAACAAGGCAAGAGCACAATACCATATTCACTTTACTGATGCACTACCCATCAACAGTTAAAATAGCCCTTTACACAAACATTAAATAACAGACCTTTCATTACAATACTATAATAACAGTAGCCACTGCCAGAATAGTGACACATGTATCACGTGTGGTGAGCACACGCATGCATGCACAACGAAGACAGAAGATTGCGTTGTCTCAATCATTTTAACTATAAAATTAGCTCAAAGTATGAGCTCACTGACTGAAATTTCCAACAAAAAGCATCAATTGTCAAATAATATTGATCACATTAACTAGACTAGATGTTTGAGGAAATTAACAACTTAACCCTTGTGTCTGATCAGATTCTTATTTTTTTGATAACTTTGCAGTGATTATGTTTGTAGCCAATGTGGCAAAGGTGTGTAATCTTTGAATTATCTTGGAATTATTTTGACTCTCTCTTTCATAAATTGTTTATTCAACTTCAGCCCCACCACATATTGTTTTTTGTAATGTCAGATTTAACAACTCCTTTTGGGAGTGTGCCATCTGCCATTCCATTCGCCGCCTCCACGGTCAATCAGTTGTATCGCCTGGTCCCGCCTCCACCAATCACAAGCGGCAGCACGGCTCCATTGTGTGTGTGTGTGTCCGCGTGAGGGAGAGAGTCAGATAGTTCTCCAACTCTGTGGCAGCCAGTGAAATCCTGGTTGTTCCCCACCCACCTGGTTATCTAAAAACTATCGCGCCGCACCGCCGCCACAACTAGAAACAATGGCCTGGCAAAAAAAAAAAAAATTATAATAAAAAAAATATATAATTTCTTTTTTTTTTTATAATTTTTTTTTTTTTTATCTGTGCAGGCCAGGCCACCGGGAAAACTCCCGGTGCTCCCGATGGCCAGTCCGGGCCTGCTATCCGGACATGTAACACGCTTGAACAATTAACAAAAAAGTGTTAAAAACAGGCTCAAAGAACACCAGAGCTGCACCCACAGCTAAGCTCGTTAACTGTGTGTGTATGCAATTCACCGTTGTTCTGTTTTTGATGTGTATTTTTGTAAAAATCTTTATATTGTGGTGATGAATTGTATTTTATGTAGGCCTATTTGATGTATGTTATGTATGATAACCTTTTTTATCACTTTAGGTTGATGCCTTTTTTAACATCTTGGCCGCCAGGGACTACAGATGGAATCTAGCCTTCTGGCTAAATCTGGAGTATTTACATTAATTGTTGATTAATATGCACTGTCCCTTTTACAAATAAACTTAAAGGAACACTCCAACATTTTGGGAAATTAGCTTATTTGCCATCTACCCTGGAGTTAGACAAGAAGATGCATACCTTTTTCTTCTCTGTGCATGCAGTAGGAGTAGGAAGACGCGCACCGTTAGCCTAGCTTAGCGTCAGTCACTGGAAGTAGGTTCCTCCATTAGCCTAGTTCCCAACGTCTTCCTACTCCTACTGCATGCACAGAGAAGAAAAAGGTATGTATCTTCTTGTCTAACTCCAGGGTAGATGGCAAATAAGCTAATTTCCCAAAATGTTGGAGTGTTCCTTTAAACTTAAACTTAATTCCACGACACACGACAAAGAAACGCGTCGGGGCGCGAAGAGGTCAGGGCGGTGCGTCGACCTCTCGCCCCACAATCACCCGGCCGCTAAAACCTCCCGCAGCCTTTTTATTACACGAATCGACGGCGCGAGCTGGGAGGGCGAGACCATCGGTTCAACTTTTCGAAGGCCGCCTCATCATGGGGGAATAAAGACAAGGTGATGAGACAATTGTGCAGGTTAGTTGGAGGCTGCCTCTGGATCAATAAACCATCTGCCGGTCGGGGGTAAGCGGGTCAGGGAGTGCGGCGAGCCTTCAGAACGGAGAGAAGCAAGAGGAGAGGTAGACAAAACGAATGAGAGAGATAGACTCAAAAGTCACTAAAAAAGAAAATCTTTTCAACAACTCGATGAGTCTCCCCTGCGGTGTCTAACGGAACACGTTTTAGTCGGAATCTGATTTTAATTATTCATATTCCAGCACCTCTCGCTCCTCTGTTGAATTGAACAAGCCGGGTTGTTTGGTGGGTGTAGCACTAGCAGCATACACACAATCTCAAATTCATTGTTATAGATTGGGCCGGCCGACCAACGCTGAACAACGGTAAACAAACTTTTACGGACGGCGCAGTAGATAGTAGGTAACATTGATCCAGTTGATCTAAACTTTGCCGTACAGTCTAAAGGCTATACAGTACATTCAGACTGCAGGGGAAAGTTGAACCCTTTCACTACCAAGCACTATCCTCAATAAACTCCAATATGTCCAAAACTCTGCTGCCCGCATGCTCACCTCCACCCGTCGCTCTGATCACATCACCCCTGTCCTCCACGACCTCCACTGGCTTCCAATCAAATACAGGATACAATTTAAAATACTTCTCATCACATTTAAAGCCCTCAACAACCTTGCCCCTCCCTACCTGTCCGACCTCCTCCACCGTCACACGCCCACCCGTCGCCTTAGGTCTGCAGATGCCAACGTCCTAACACCTCCCACGACCAAGCTCCGGACCTGGGGCGACAGGGCCTTTGCTGCTGCTGCCCCCTCCTTCTGGAATGCCCTCCCCAGCCATATCCGTGATGCAAACACCCTGACATCTTTTAAATCAGCCCTCAAAACCCACCTTTTCAATCTTGCTTTTGACTGTCGGTTTTTCGGTTTTATTTTATTTTGTCATGTATTATTTTTGTTCTGTTTTGGTTTTGGCATAGTTTTGTTTCTTCTACCCATGTAAAGCGTCTTTGAGCATCTGGAAAAGCGCTTTTTTATTATTATTATTATTATTATTATTATTATTATTATTATTATTATTATTATTATTATTATTATTATTATTATTATTATTATTATTATTATTATTATTATTATTATTATTATTATTATTATTATATTATTATTATTATTATTATTATTATTATTATTATTATTATTATTATTACCACACTACAGAGGGTTAACCCTTTCACTACCCTTTCACTACCACACTACAGAAGGTTAACCTTTCACCACCACTCTACAGACAGTTAACCCTTTCACTACCACACTACAGACGGTTAACCCTTTCACTACCACACTACAGACGGTTAACCCTTTCACTACCACACTACAGAAGGTTAACCCTTTCACTACCACACTACAGAAGGTTAACCCTTTCACTACCACACTACATATGGTTAACCCTTTCACTACCACACTACAGATGGTTAACCCTTTCACTACCACACTACATATGGTTAACCCTTTCACTACCACACTACAGAAGGTTATCCCTTTCACTACCACACTACAGATGGTTAACCCTTTCACTACCACACTACAGATGGTTAACCCTTTCACTACCACACTACATATGGTTAACCCTTTCACTACCACACTACAGAAGGTTAACCCTTTCACTACCACACTACAGAAGGTTAACCCTTTCACTATAAATAAACAGCATTTCTCAGAATTGCTATTAGTCGGCTCTGAGTCCTGGACCTGGCTGCACTTTGACTGACAGCCATAGCTGATCCCTCCCTCCTGATTGGGGAATTCATGTGGGTCGGAGTCGTGCCTCAGAACTACTCCGCAGTGTTTGCAAAACGCCTCGTCTTTCTTCTAAATTGATCCTGACTTGTGGCCCGATCGGGGGGCAGCCGTGCGTTCATTGATTAGCTGTCTGTACCGCGAGGGAAATCAATACTATTTGTTGGTTTGCTTTTCTGCAATCATATTGTTTTGTTCAGCCAATCTTTTCATGGACTGGCAGCGGGATCATTTATTTATGCATGAGTTTGGAGGCGACCGGGAGGCTCCTGTGAGGACGGCTGCGAGGAGAGCAGGGATACGTAGAGGAGAAACCCTGCGAGGTGACCGTACCGTATGTAGAGGAGAAACCCTGCGAGGTGACCGTACCGTATGTAGAGGGGAAACCCTGCGAGGCGACCGTACCATATGTAGAGGAGAAACCCTGCGAGGCGACCGTACGCTATGTAGATGAGAAACCCTGCGAGGCGACCGTACGCTATGTAGAGGAGAAACCCTGCGAGGCGACCGTACCGTATGTAGAGGAGAAACCCTGCGAGGTGACCGTACCATATGTAGAGGAGAAACCCTGGGAGGCGACCGTACGCTATGTAGAGGGGAAACCCTGCGAGGCGACCGTACGCTATGTAGAGGAGAAACCCTGCGAGGCGACCGTACCGTATGTAGAGGAGAAACCCTGCGAGGTGACCGTACCGTATGTAGAGGAGAAACCCTGGGAGGTGACCGTACCGTATGTAGAGGAGAAACCCTGGGAGGTGACCGTACCGTATGTAGAGGAGAAACCCTACGAGGCGACCGTACCGTATGTAGAGGGGAAACCCTGCGAGGCGACCGTACCGTATGTAGAGGAGAAACCCTGCGAGGCGACCGTACCGTATGTAGAGGAGAAACCCTGCGAGGCGACCGTACCGTATGTAGAGGAGAAACCCTGCGAGGCGACCGTACCATATGTAGAGGAGAAACCCTGCGAGGCGACCGTACCGTATGTAGAGGGGAAACCCTGCGAGGCGACCGTACCGTATGTAGAGGGGAAACCCTGCGAGGCGACCGTACCGTATGTAGAGGAGAAACCCTGCGAGGCGACCGTACCATATGTAGAGGAGAAACCCTGCGAGGCGACCGTACCGTATGTAGAGGAGAAACCCTGCGAGGTGACCGTACCGTATGTAGAGGAGAAACCCTGCGAGGCGACCGTACCGTATGTAGAGGAGAAAACCTGCGAGGCGACCGTACGCTATGTATTAATATGTCATACTGGTCATACTATGCTAAGTGTAGTAGCATAGTAGTACAGACATATTCGCATGATAGGTAGTAGTATAAGTATAGTAGCATAGTAGTAAGGTACATAGTAGGAAGGTAAGACAGTAAGAAGGTTATTTATTATTTAAAAAAATTCAGATATTGTTTGAAGAGGTGTGTTTTTAGTTTTTAGTCAGGAATGGAAAGGAACAAGGGCGGCAATGCAAGAGGCTGCGGTCTCGACTCCCGGAGTCAGCATTGCCTTGGCTTGGGCTGATCGCTATACTAACTTGTTTGGCTGGGTTAGGGGGAGGGAAGCCGTGGGTGGGAAACTGGCGTTGTGGACAGCCTACAGGTCAGGTCTGGGCGCCTGCTCAGCGAAAGGCAGGACTTGAGGAAGGCAGCGTGACCTCCCACGCGTTACACTTGTCGGAGGAAGCGTGTGGATACTTCAGGGTTCCCTTGTACCGACCAGTAGGAGAACATGCGCACAACAACCAGGTAGGGGAGGGGGGTAATTGGCACAACGACTAAATTGGGACGGGGAGAAAACAGAGAAAAAAATCGGAAAAAGAGAGAAAAAAAAAAAAAAAGGGAATGGAAAGGAACCCAACCTGAGCATGGCATAAGAGAGAAGAAAAAATTACTAACATTCGTAGTCTTTTACTATCATGCACTCTGCTACTAAGTAATCTACCTTGCCTATATTACTACCTACTATGCTAACATGTCTTTACTACTATGCACTCAAGACTGTGGCACTCAAATTCAACACTGTTTGATGAACAATCTTAGCTGCCAGAGTTTACATTTTCATTTCAGATATTGATTGAAGAAGTGTATTTTTAGTCGATGGCGAAAGATTGGTCAGGTTTTGTCTCCTAACTGTGGTGTGAAGTTCGTTCCACCATTGTGGGGTAAAGACAGAGAATAGGCGACTTCTCTTTGATGACCCTCCCGGAGCTCGGATATAGGAGTAGGTCTGAGGTGGCCAGAAGATGCAGAGCGTAGGGGTCTTGAGGGTGTGTAGTTAGAGAATAGAATAGAATAGAAATACTTTTATTATCCCGAGGAAAATTTGACACTGCAAATCGCTCAACATTAATCATTTAGACAGAATAATTTAGACAGGTCACGAATAAGAATAACAAAACCAATCAAATTGCCTAAGAATAAGAATAGAATAAAAATAGAATAAAAATAGAATAAAAATAGAATAAAATATAAGAATAGAATCGAATAAAAATAGAATAAAATATACAGTAAATAAATACAGTAAAAGTATACTGAAGTCTACAGTAGGTGAAACATTGCACAGTGCTGTTTCAAAAGTAAAAGTCCAGGAAGTTGGTAACTGTCACTCTGTGCTCAGTGATGCAGTGACGTACAGTAATGCATTGTATTTAGAGACCATTGACTGGAGGTAGGCAGAAGCCGTTCGCTTGCCGATATGCCAGTGCAGATCCCTAAGAAGCGGGGTAACATGGGATGATTGATTGATTGATTGATTGAAAAGTTTATTAACAGATTGCAGAATGGGTACAGTACAGTACAGCTCAATACATACAATTGTTAAGGGGATGCAGACCAGAGAAAGACTTTCGTCTTGTTTACATCAGGGTCCCCCATTTTCAATTCATCATAACATATATGACATACAGATACATGACATACAGATAGACAGTACTGCTACATCTATACATTTATGACACATCAGATTTGCAAATACAGTACTGTTTGTGATACAAAAAGTGTCCAGAAAAAGAGTGTATATACATTTGACGTAGAAACTGTACATTGGAGGAGGTTGGGTGGGTGGGGTGGGTGGGGTGGGTGGGGTGGGGTTTGGTGGGTGGGTGGGTGCTGTACATTGGAGGTGGGGGGGGGGGGGGGTTGGGTAGGGGGGTTGGGGGACACTGTACACTGTACATTGGAATACTGACAAAGCCATACTTGGTCATTTACTGTACAACTGGGTTAGGACATTTGAAGGGGCCAGTTTTGAATTGCAGTCTCCCGTAGGTGTTCTTTCAGAGTGTTTTTGAAAGTGGGTAGTGATTCACATTCCTTTACAGCTTTGGGTAGGGCGTTCCACATGATGTGGCATAATTGCGAAATGTGTTTAGTCCCTTGTTTGAGCCGAATCTGGGTTTAACATGATTTGTGGAGCTCCCTCTGGTGTTGTGATTGTGGTATTCACTGACCTTTGGGAAGTATTTTGACATGTACATGGGTACCTTGGTCGCGTAGTGTATCTTGTAGACCAGGCCCATTGCAAGTTGCTGTACTCTGTCGTCTACTCTAAGCCATCCTAGGTTGTCAAAGTGGGCAGGGGTGAGGTGGGTTCTAGGAGTCAGGTCAAGCAGTAGTCTGACTAGCTTGTTTTGAGATGTTTGTAATTTGTTTTTTAGTGCCTTTGAGGTGCTTTGGTACCATGCGGTGCAAGCATAGGCGGCGGGTGAGCTTGACATTAGGGAAGGCTATTATTCGAATGGACCTAGCGCGGAGTGCAACATGTTTTACCTTTTTTTTTTGGTTGCACGCAAATGATGCTGTCCAGGTTCTGATTTCATATACACACACACACTACTAGGCTACTACAAGTTGCAATGAAGGGAAAGTTTTTCGTAATTTAGATCTCATCATGCTTTGAAAACAATGTACATACAGTAGCTCTAAAAAGTTTCCACGATTTGATGAACTCGGACTCTCATCATGTCCTCTTAGAGCAAGCCCTTGTTTGCCCAGATAAAACAACATACAGCCTCGGGTGATCGGTAGTTATGCCCAGGGCCAGCCCGGTGCAGCTTCTAAATTACTTTGTTTATGCCTTGGAAAAATACCGTATATCCATTTTGCTTTTTGAAATTTGACTCAAAATAGTGCGCTGGTGTTCGCTACAAAGCGATCGGCGGGCTGAAATTCGGAACGCAGATGTTTGCTTTACTTGGCCTGCGGGATCAGGATGATCATGTGAATGATGTGATTGGCTACATTATTTAACCTGAGCCTATGTGTGATTGGTTACTGCCTGTACCTGGAATGTTAAACGCTGCCACCGATTGACACCTTCGTCGTTGACACCTCGGCCAGCCGGCTGCAGCACAAGACACACACAATAGCCAGCAGCCTGCGCACATATATTATATATACATTTCAAGATTCCCAGCATAACGATTTGGGTAGGCATAGCCCCCCCCCTAGCCTATATATACCCGCCGCCTATGGGTGCAAGCATAGTCGTAGTACCCTTGAATGAGTGCTCCTGCCAGAGTCTTCAGGGTATTCTTGTTTACCAGAGAGGAGATCCGGTACATAAATCACGTGAATCACTACCCACCTTCAAAAACACTCTCAAAGAACACCTACGGGAGACTGCAATTCAAAACTGGCCCCTACAAATGTCCTAACCCAGTTGTACAATAAAGACCAAGCATGGCTTTGTCAGTATTCCAATGTACCCAACCCCCCCCCCCCCCCCACCTCCAATGTACAGCCCCACCCAACCCTACCCCACCTACCCAACCTCCTCCAATGTACAGTTTCTATGTCAAATGTAGGTCAGTATTCCAATGTACAGTGTCCCCCCCCCTTATACAATATGTATAAGTATGTAACTGTTATCTGTGTATTTCTTTTGTATTATTATTTTTTATTATTATTATTATTATTATTATTATTATTATTATTATTATTATTATTATTATTATTATTATTATTATTATTATTATTATTATTATTATTATTATTATTATTATTATTATTATTATTATTATTATTATTATTATTATTATTATTATTATTATTATTATTATTATTATTATTATTATTATTATTATTATTATTATTATTATTAT
>NC_140170.1:9832787-9987787 GCF_963971535.1 Notolepis coatsorum | reverse complement strand
GAGGTCCGTGATAAAATAGTCTACTGTACTGTTACCCAGAGATGAGCTATATGTGTACCTACCATAAGTGTCCCCTCGGAGCCTACCGTTAACTATGTACAGTCCCAGCGAGCGACAGAGCTGTATAAGTTGTGACCCATGTTTATTTGTTGTTTGGTCATAGTTATTTCTGGGGGGGCATATTTGGGAGGGGATGTTCCCACCTCCTGGTAGGTGTTTGTCTCCCTGTGTGCTGAGAGTGTCAGGTTCTCGTCCTGTCCTGGCATTGAGGTCCCCACAGACTATAATGTGCCCGTAAGCCTGGAACTGGTTGATTTCGTCTTGTAGGATTAGGAACATGTCTTCCTTGTAGTATGGGGATTCAATTGGGGGGATGTAGGTGGCACACAGGTAGATATCTTTCTCGGTTGATGTAAGTTCCTTATTTATTTTTAACCAGATGAAAAAAACTCCGGTTTTGATTAGCTTTATGGAGTGGGTTAGTTCAGATTTGTACCATATTAGCATGCCTCCAGAGTCTCTCCCCTGTTTGACCCCTGTTAGCTTGGTGGATGGTACCAGTAGCTCTCTGTAGTTTGCAGGACAGCCAGTAGGACTGTTTCCTCTGTGCCATGTCTCTTGTAGGACCATGATGTCTGTGTTTGACATTTCTGTGGTAAAGTCTGGGTTTCTGCTCTTTGTTCCAAGGGCAGTTGACCTCAGACCTTGTATATTCCAGCTTGAAATGGTAAAAGATTTGTATTCCATTATTACAGTGTTATAATCCAGTGGTTTTGTCCTGGACCACAAATGAGAAGATCTTGCTGATCATCTGATGCACGGTCAGCTCCCCGGGTGGAGATCTGTCGGTCATGGGGTTGACCTGTGCATTTGTGTGGTATGGGGTTGGTGGTGGCATATGCTGTGTGTATGTGTGTTGTGGGGTTGGCAGGATATGCATTGGCTGGGGGGGGGTCTGCAGGAGGGGGGCAGGTCGAAATTGGGCGGCCTGTGCATATGTGTGATGCATCCTTTGCAGGTTGGGCGTGGGCCTGGCCTGGGGTGCAGGGTGGTCTCTGTTTGTAGCCTGTTGTTCTCTGGGTGCAGAAGGTCTTCTGGGCGTGGCTCTGGGTGGGGTGTTCATCCCTCTGTTGCTCTTGTAGGATGTGGTAGGGCTACGGTTTAGTGCAACGTCTTTCAGGGTCTTTGCGAAGTTAGGGACTGCTCTTTTGAAGATGTGAACATCGTCATGCAGGCTGTCCAGGTCTATGGTGGGGTGAGCTGCCATGTAGACGTTTTTCTTCAATGCACATTTTCTGGAGATGTGTGCATTAATACTTTGTATGAAGTCTGGGCAGTAATCCCATCTGGGTAGCAGTGCCGAGATTACTACTTTTGCTACGGGAAATGTTGACGTGGCTTTTTCAACTACTTCCATGACAGATTTGGTCACCTCCTCCTCTGTCTGCGTTCTCAAGTTGTTTGTGCCTGTGTGTATTATGATGTGGCTGGGGGATCCCAGGTTTTCTTCTGTCAGTAGTTCTATAGCCCGTTTGGTATTCTGGCACTTTATTTTCTTAACTCTGTGGTTTGGGAAGAGTTTTCCTTCTTCTACGTATCTCCCGTTTGAGTCCATGAGGAGTACAATCTGTGGACCTTCTTGAGGTCTGGTGGGTGATGTTGGAGGTGGGGTGTCTTGAGTGTCTGCTGTTGTTGGTTGGTTGTCCTCATCTTCATCTTGAATTACTGTTTCTGTTTTATGGGGCTGTTCGGTGGTCAGAGCTGGTTTGGCTGTTGACGTCTCTTTGAGGTTTTGCATGTCCTGCCTGATTAGATTGATGTCTTTCGACACCTCTTCCACTTTACCCATGGATGTCCGCATTTCTGTCGACTCCAATTTGGCTATTTGCATCTCTTCTTTGATTTCTTTCAGCTCCAGCCTGAGTTCATTGTTCTGTTTCGACACCTCTTCTATTCTTTCCATGTGTGTTTTCACCAAGGCCCAGAGAGCAGACAGGGAGTCCTTTCGCTCTGTGTTGGGGGGGGGGGGGGGGGGGGGGTCTGTAATTCTTTGCTCAATTTCCACTTGTTTGCGTTCTATCTTTGAAAACATGTCCTTCATTTGTTTTATCTCGGTGAAGCAGCAATGGTCTGTTGTGAGTGGGTCTTCACTGCTTATTTTCTTTAGTGCCGTTTCTCTGATTCTGGGGAAGTCTTTCTCAAAGGGACTTGTGTTGCCCTGAATCACTATCATTCCTGTATGATAGAAGTTTGCAACTGTTTGGTTCTCCCCTGTGTCTATTAACAGTGTTTGTGAGTCCTTGTTTCCCCTTTTTGTAGCAGAGGGATGATGCTCTTGTGTGGCCGCGTGCCATGCCGTATAGTCTTCAGTGTAGAAAATTAGGTTAGATTTGCGTCCAGTGCATTCAAAGTCTGCAAATAGTTTATTTGGCTTGCTCTTTAAAAAATCTTCTTTGTATTTCTTCTTTTCTGCTTTGCTCTTAATTTCTTCTGGGTACAGCACTTTGGGGACTTGCGTTTGGCCCTTATTTGCATTTGTATCAGGGAGCGTGTGTGGCTCAGGTTCCATTGTTGAGGGTTGAAGAACTTCACACCTCTATGTCCTTGCCTGTCAAGGAGTCTGGTTATATCCAGTTTACCAGTTTGTACTTTGTAGATGTTTTAGCTCAAATGTCTGCCTAAAATGTCAGTATTATTCAGTTTTTGGTTTGAGGTAGGCCTCTCTCAGTCCAGGTACTTACTCCGTTATAACTCCAACAAAGCAACAAAACACTGGTCCTTGAGTTTGCCCCTGTGATCATATGACCTTTCCGGTCAATTAGTCCAAAAACAGGTCTTAATTCCAGATTACCCGGATGTGTGGTATGAAAATTATGAGATTGGTATAATCCTCTCTAGCTCCTTGTGTAGAGATATCCAGGTATATTCCAGGTATATTCCTATTTGAGTGTATTTTTCCTATATATCCTATTTGAGTAAGAGCAGGAGCTCTGAAAGACACAACCTCTCTCCTCGAACGTTCACACCTCTCTCTCTCTCTCTCTCTCTCTCTCTCTCTCTCTCTCTCTCTCTCTCTCTCTCTCTCTCTCTGTCTCTCTCTGTCTCTCTCTCTCTCTCTCTCTCTCTCTCTATCCCTCTCTCTCCTCTATCTCTCAACCTCTCTTTCTCTCTCTCTCTCTATATCCCTCTCTCTCTCTCTCTCTCTCTCTCTCTCTCTCTCTCTCTCTCTCTCTCTCTCTCTCTCTCTCTCTCTCTCTCTCTCTCTATCCCTCTCTCTCTATCTCTCTCTATCTCTCTCTCCTCTCTCTCTCTATCCATCTCTCTATCTCTCTCTCTCCTCTATATCCCTCTCTCTATCTCTCTCTATCGCTCTCTCCATCTCTATCTCTCTCTCCTCTCTCTCTCCCGCTCTCTCTATCCCTCTCTCTCTATCTCTCTCTCTATCTCTCTCTCCTCTCTCTCTATATCCCTCTCTCCTCTCTCTCTCCCTCTCTCTCTATCCTCTCTATCTCTCTCTATCCCTCTCTCTCTCCTCTCTATCCTCTGGTTCAGAACATATATCAAAGGGAGAAAATATTACGTCAGGCTTGGAGATCATTCTTCTGAGAAACATGACACCTACTTCGGAGTTCCACAGGGGAGCTGCCTTGGTCCATTATAATTCTCACTATACATGCTGCCACTCGGAGACATCATTAGGAAGCACAATGTATGTTTCCATAGTTACGCAGATGACACACAATTGTACATCTCTGCTGAACCAAATGATCACACAGCTATAAACTCCATTTTCGCCTGTCTCTTAGCAATAAACAAATGGATGACGAACAACTTCCTAAAATTAAATGAGGGCAAAACTGAAATCCTACTAGTCGGTCCTATAACAAAAAGAAAAATGTTACAGAGCAATATGGGGCAACTCACTCCTTGGATCAAACCCGAAGTTACAAGTCTTGGTGTTATAAGAGACTCAGACCTAAGCTTTAAATCACACATCAACAAGGTGACAAAAACATCATTTTCCACCTTAGAAACATAGCTAAGGTACGGCCGTTTATAAATCAAAAAGACGCTGAAAAACTGATCCATGCCTTTATCTCAAGACGACTTGACTACTGTAATGCACTCCTCACCGGCCTCCCAAGAAAACCCACAGAACGACTCCAACTCATTCAAAACTCGGCAGCTAGGCTACTAACTAGAACCAAGAGGAGAGACCACATCAGTCCTGTATTAGCTAACCTACACTGGCTTCCGGTAACAATCATAATTGATTTCAAGGTCCTCCTCCTTATATACAAAGCACTAAATGGAACAGGACCAAGCTATATTGCAAATTCTCTAGTCAACTATGTGCCTCCTAGAACATTGTGATCATCTACTACTGGTCTATTGAAGGTTCCAAGCCACAGTCTTTGGAAAATCGGGGATGCAGCCTTTGCAAACTATGCACCAAAGTTATGGAACACATTACCTATGGACATTAGGGAAGCTAGATCTCTTAATATTTTCAGAAATAAGCTAAACACGTACCTCTTCACCATAGCCTTCTAATACACTCCGCTGTACTGTACTATTTTACTCTGTCCATTCTATTGCATAATTCTACTATCTATTCTATTCTACTATATTATTATTGCACTGTATTATTTTACTCTGTCTATTGCTTTTTATTACAGGTTCAAAACTGTCCGGTTTTTATTGCACTGGGCTACAGCTGTCTGTCTATTGTTTATTACAGGTTCAAAACTGTCAGGTTTTTATTGCACTGGGCTACAGCTGTCTGTCTATTGTTTATTACAGGTTCAAAACTGTCGGGTATTGAACTGTGTGTGTATCGAGCAGAAGAGACTGTCATGAGCAGGACACTACTGTCTGATACGGCTTGCCTTAAAATGTGCATTTGTGGTGTCAGGCAACAGGAGACTGTCATGAGCAGGGGAGACTGTCAGCTTTAATACTGTCTGATACGGCTTGCCTTAAAATGTGCATTGTGGTGTCAGGCAGAAGAGAAGACTGTCATGTTTTGAACTATGGATACCGAACAAAGGTTTGGGACGGCTTTGAACTGTTGAAACAGTCATTCAGAACAGTTTTACCATTGTACGACTTTGAACTGTTGAACAGTAATCCAGAACTATTTTATTGCACTGTAAAATATATTTTTTTTAATCTATTCTATTCTACAATTTTATTGCACTGCTGCACTATTTTACTCTGTCTATTTTATCTTACTCTTTTTATTATTGTCTATTTAAAACTGAATCAAACCATAAACAAGGTGTTGGGATGTTAGATCCTAATGTAAAAACTGTGATTTTATACGTCTGCACTTTATTATGTGCTCATTTTATGCCTTTTGTCTTTTTTCTGTTATGAAGCACTTTGAGCTGCAGTTTCTGTATGAAAGGTGCTCTACAAATAAAGTTTATTATTATTATTATTATTATTATTATTATTATTATTATTATTATTATTATTATTATTATTATTATTATTATTATTATTATTATTATTATTATTATTATTATTATTATTATTATTATTATTATTATTATTATTATTATTATTATTATTATTATTATTATTATTATTATTATTATTATTATTATTATTATTATTATTATTATTATTATTATTATTATTATTATTATTATTATTATTATTATTAGTGTGGGTGACCTGGCGAAGCCAGGTTGCCACCCACACTATACATATCCATACTCTTTTTATTATTAGTGTGGGTGACCTGGCGAAGCCAGGTTGCCACCCACACTATACATATCCATACTCTTTTTATTATTATTTATTTATTCCACCGATTTTGCAAACACTTTGCAACACGTAAGCGTTCGACCTGGCGAAGCCAGGTTGCCACCCACACTATACATATCCATACTCTTTTTAGTGTGGGTGACCTGGCGAAGCCAGGTTGCCACCCACACTATACATATCCATACTCTTTTTATTAGTGTGGGTGACCTGGCGAAGGCCAGGTTGCCACCCACACTATACATATCCATACTCTTTTTATTTATTAGTGTGGGTGACCTGGCGAAGCCAGGTTGCCACCCACACTATACATATCCATACTCTTTTTATTATTTATTTATTTATTCCACCGATTTTGCAAACACTTTGCAACACGTAAGCGTTCGCGCCCCATACACGTGAAAGGTATCAAAACGAGCGGCTTGCCTATGGCAACACCGGTCTCCGAACTCGTAAAGTTTCACCGCACCGTCTGGCTACGAATCGACTTTAAACGGTAAAATATCGGTCCCATTGGGAATGCATTGCATTTTAGAGTGTAGCAGCTGAAATAATCTTTTTCCCCCTACCTTGGGTGAATTGCGAGTGTGATCTCAATTTTGGACGTAGAAATAAAACAAACACATCAAAACGATGACACGGCTGTCAACCCGCTCACAAAAGAAAAATAAATGGAATTGGACATTTCTATCTCAACTGACGACCATTTGTTTGAAGGTTCTCCTCCCCATTGACCGCCATGCAATCGCACTCTAGAAATCACATTTTTCACACTATTTTTTAGCCTTCTGTTCCGATCGCCGAAGGAGTGCCACAATATCGCACGAATGTCACAATATCGCGCACAACCCTTCGCCTACTCGTTGTAGTGCTCATGTGCGCGTCACAACGCTTCATCTCTTATAGTTTTCTTTTAATCAATGTGACAATGCAGTCATGCATCTGCCTCCATAGAAATATGCAAGTCATAGTGATTGCTTCACCTGTGTGGCTCATGGCTCACTCATGATTGGTTCAGCTGTGTGGCTCGTGGCTGAGCTGCCAATGACATCATCCACTTAACCCATCATTGGCCATCACTGTGTTGCAGTACTGAATTGCTGACAGCGCCCTCTGTCTTGTGGGTTGTGTCATTGTACTCAGTAGGGATATCCTCTTTCATTTTTCATTGGTCCATGTTGACCCCCTTTCATTGGTCGATGTTGACCACTCCCCCGATCCTTAGACCACGCCCCCTTAGGCCACACCCCCTCAGTGTATCTCTTGAACCGTTTGTCGTAGAGACTTGCGGATTGTGCCATTAGTCGATGTTGACCACCTTTCATTGGTCGATGTTGACCACTCCCCCTGTTGACCACCTTTCATTGGTCGATGTTGACCACTCCCCCGATCCTTAGGCCGCGCCCCCTTAGGCCACACCCCCTCAGTGTATCTCTTGAACCGTTTGTCGTAGAGACTTGGGGATTGTGCCATTGGTCGATGTTGACCACCTTTCATTGGTCGATGTTGACCACTCCCCCGATCCTTAGACCACGCCCCCTTAGGCCACACCCCCTCAGTGTATCTCTTGAACTGTTTGTCGTAGAGACTTGCGGATTGTGCCATTGGTCGATGTTGATCGGAAAAATCCGAAAACTCGAAAAAATCCCAAAACTCGGAAAAATCTAAAATCCGAAAAAGTTCAAAAACTCGGAAAAATCCCAAAACCCGAAAACTCGGAAAAATCCGAAAACTCGGAAAAATCTAAAAAGTTCCAAAACTCCGAAAAATCCCAAAACTCGGAAAAATCCGAAAACTCGGAAACATCAAAAATCCGAAAAAGTTCAAAAACTCGGAAAAGTCCGAAAACTCGGAAAAATCCAAAAACTCGGAAAATTTCTAAAACTCGGAAACATCAAAAATCCGAAAAAGTTCAAAAACTCGGAAAAATCCGAAAACTCGGAAACATCAAAAATCCGAAAAAGTTCAAAAACTCGGAAAAGTCCGAAAACCCGGAAAAATCCGAAAACTCGGAAACATCAAAAATCCGAAAAAGTTCAAAAATTCGGAAAAGTCCGAAAACCCGAAAACCCGGAAAAATGCAAAAACTCGGAAAATTCCGAAAACTCGGAAACATCAAAAATCCGAAAAAGTTCAAAAACTCGGAAAAGTCCGAAAACCCAAAAACTCTAAAAAATCCGAATACTCGGAAACATCAAAAATCCGAAAAAGTTCAAAAACTCGGAAAAGTCCGAAAACCGGAAAAATAGTGTGTAATAGTGTAATAGTGTGTAATAGTGTAATAGTGTAATAGTGTGTAATAGTGTGTAATAGTGTGTAATAGTGTAATAGTGTGTAATAGTGTAATAGTGTGTAATAGTGTAATAGTGTGGCCAATCAGGCCTACCCCGGAAATAGCAATGGTTGCGGAACAGCTACAGGCGCCCTGGACCACATCCTAATGACTAATGACGGGTTTCTGCCTTTTTTCCCTGTGACCTCCAGGCCCAGTGCTGATGTCCCCGAAGCCTGGGAGTCTGGTGGAGTCCTACCCAGAGCTGGGCATGGGCAAGGGGCTGAGCAGCTCCCTGGACACCCGCCGGTCCCAGAGCAGCTGACTTACATCCAGGACCAGCTGAGCTCCAAAGAGGACCAGAGTCATGTTTGCATGTATTAGCTCTAGAATTGCCACAGTTATCCAAGTAACAGGTGAACGTCCAAAGGAACCATAACTGATTTAATGAGCCATTCGCAGTTTCACTGTATCGGCCATGTGTACTTAGACTTGCATGGCTTAATCTTTGAGACAAGCATATGCTACTGGCAGGATCAACCAGGTAGCCTCCGATCCGAGGTGGGCTCACGCGGACGCCTCAGCGAGATGTGACCCGAGAAGCGACATTTTGTTTTTGCTACATTTAATTTGAGTCTGTTTTCAGTTATCCAATTCGAAATCATAAATAATTCACTCTGAAGTATCTTATTCACTTGTTCTGTGCTCTCAGCGGATGCATATATAGTTGTATCATCAGCATAAATCGCTGTACCTGCACTTTCCAATACATAAGGCATATCATTTACAAATATAGAGTATACATATCCATACTCTTTTTATTATTTATTTATTTATTCCACCGATTTTGCAAACACTTTGCAACACGTAAGCGTTCGCGCCCCATACACGTGAAAGGTATCAAAACGAGCGGCTTGCCTATGGCAACACCGGTCTCCGAACTCGTAAAGTTTCACCGCACCGTCTGGCTACGAATCGACTTTAAACGGTAAAATATCGGTCCCATTGGGAATGCATTGCATTTTAGAGTGTAGCAGCTGAAATAATCTTTTTCCCCCTACCTTGGGTGAATTGCGAGTGTGATCTCAATTTTGGACGTAGAAATAAAACAAACACATCAAAACGATGACACGGCTGTCAACCCGCTCACAAAAGAAAAATAAATGGAATTGGACATTTCTATCTCAACTGACGACCATTTGTTTGAAGGTTCTCCTCCCCATTGACCGCCATGCAATCGCACTCTAGAAATCACATTTTTCACACTATTTTTTAGCCTTCTGTTCCGATCGCCGAAGGAGTGCCACAATATCGCACGAATGTCACAATATCGCGCACAACCCTTCGCCTACTCGTTGTAGTGCTCATGTGCGCGTCACAACGCTTCATCTCTTATAGTTTTCTTTTAATCAATGTGACAATGCAGTCATGCATCTGCCTCCATAGAAATATGCAAGTCATAGTGATTGCTTCACCTGTGTGGCTCATGGCTCACTCATGATTGGTTCAGCTGTGTGGCTCGTGGCTGAGCTGCCAATGACATCATCCACTTAACCCATCATTGGCCATCACTGTGTTGCAGTACTGAATTGCTGACAGCGCCCTCTGTCTTGTGGGTTGTGTCATTGTACTCAGTAGGGATATCCTCTTTCATTTTTCATTGGTCCATGTTGACCCCCTTTCATTGGTCGATGTTGACCACTCCCCCGATCCTTAGACCACGCCCCCTTAGGCCACACCCCCTCAGTGTATCTCTTGAACCGTTTGTCGTAGAGACTTGCGGATTGTGCCATTAGTCGATGTTGACCACCTTTCATTGGTCGATGTTGACCACTCCCCCTGTTGACCACCTTTCATTGGTCGATGTTGACCACTCCCCCGATCCTTAGGCCGCGCCCCCTTAGGCCACACCCCCTCAGTGTATCTCTTGAACCGTTTGTCGTAGAGACTTGGGGATTGTGCCATTGGTCGATGTTGACCACCTTTCATTGGTCGATGTTGACCACTCCCCCGATCCTTAGACCACGCCCCCTTAGGCCACACCCCCTCAGTGTATCTCTTGAACTGTTTGTCGTAGAGACTTGCGGATTGTGCCATTGGTCGATGTTGATCGGAAAAATCCGAAAACTCGAAAAAATCCCAAAACTCGGAAAAATCTAAAATCCGAAAAAGTTCAAAAACTCGGAAAAATCCCAAAACCCGAAAACTCGGAAAAATCCGAAAACTCGGAAAAATCTAAAAAGTTCCAAAACTCCGAAAAATCCCAAAACTCGGAAAAATCCGAAAACTCGGAAACATCAAAAATCCGAAAAAGTTCAAAAACTCGGAAAAGTCCGAAAACTCGGAAAAATCCAAAAACTCGGAAAATTTCTAAAACTCGGAAACATCAAAAATCCGAAAAAGTTCAAAAACTCGGAAAAATCCGAAAACTCGGAAACATCAAAAATCCGAAAAAGTTCAAAAACTCGGAAAAGTCCGAAAACCCGGAAAAATCCGAAAACTCGGAAACATCAAAAATCCGAAAAAGTTCAAAAATTCGGAAAAGTCCGAAAACCCGAAAACCCGGAAAAATGCAAAAACTCGGAAAATTCCGAAAACTCGGAAACATCAAAAATCCGAAAAAGTTCAAAAACTCGGAAAAGTCCGAAAACCCAAAAACTCTAAAAAATCCGAATACTCGGAAACATCAAAAATCCGAAAAAGTTCAAAAACTCGGAAAAGTCCGAAAACCGGAAAAATAGTGTGTAATAGTGTAATAGTGTGTAATAGTGTAATAGTGTAATAGTGTGTAATAGTGTGTAATAGTGTGTAATAGTGTAATAGTGTGTAATAGTGTAATAGTGTGTAATAGTGTAATAGTGTGGCCAATCAGGCCTACCCCGGAAATAGCAATGGTTGCGGAACAGCTACAGGCGCCCTGGACCACATCCTAATGACTAATGACGGGTTTCTGCCTTTTTTCCCTGTGACCTCCAGGCCCAGTGCTGATGTCCCCGAAGCCTGGGAGTCTGGTGGAGTCCTACCCAGAGCTGGGCATGGGCAAGGGGCTGAGCAGCTCCCTGGACACCCGCCGGTCCCAGAGCAGCTGACTTACATCCAGGACCAGCTGAGCTCCAAAGAGGACCAGAGTCATGTTTGCATGTATTAGCTCTAGAATTGCCACAGTTATCCAAGTAACAGGTGAACGTCCAAAGGAACCATAACTGATTTAATGAGCCATTCGCAGTTTCACTGTATCGGCCATGTGTACTTAGACTTGCATGGCTTAATCTTTGAGACAAGCATATGCTACTGGCAGGATCAACCAGGTAGCCTCCGATCCGAGGTGGGCTCACGCGGACGCCTCAGCGAGATGTGACCCGAGAAGCGACATTTTGTTTTTGCTACATTTAATTTGAGTCTGTTTTCAGTTATCCAATTCGAAATCATAAATAATTCACTCTGAAGTATCTTATTCACTTGTTCTGTGCTCTCAGCGGATGCATATATAGTTGTATCATCAGCATAAATCGCTGTACCTGCACTTTCCAATACATAAGGCATATCATTTACAAATATAGAGTAAAGGAGGGGTCCAAGACAACTTCCTTGGGGAATACCACACTGGAGTGTTACCATATTTGACATGGAACCATTAAATATAACACATTGTTGTCTATTAGACAAGTAGCTTCTCATCCATTCCATGGCAGTGTCTTCAATACAATACAGTACAGTGTAATTTCAATAATAATAGGTCATGATCTATGATGTCGAAATCCAAGAGCACTGTACCCACAACTAACTTCCTATCGATCAGCTGTAGCCAGCTATCTGTAAGAGATGTTAAAGCAGTTCCTGTAGAGTATCCTACTTTGTATGCATGCTGGAAATCAGAATTAATGTTGTTTTCGTTTAAATACTTTTGAATCTGCTTGAACACAATTCCTTCCAATTACTTCCAATTCTACCTATTACTGGTAAAATACTAATGGGCCTACTGTTTGAACCTGTAAATGGCTCTTTACAGTTCTTTGGTAGTGGAGTTACTTTGGCTATTTTCCAAGGCTGAGGAAAGACACTCTCTTCAAAACATCAAGGTCCCCCATTTTGCAATTCTTAGTGACATTGATCAGCGTTGTCCTGAGCTAGCCAAGTTCGTACGTGGTGCTGGAAATCCTTGAAAAATGCTTGTATTTCAATGTGCTGTTTTCAAGGTTTTAAATGTGCTTCAATTGTGTATAAAGTGCTGGAAAGTTATTGTTGAAATTGTAATTGCATTTTCATAATAAATCGCTATCTGACTGAATAGTTTGGATTTTGGTCCTGTTATTACAATATTTATCATCTCCGTTACATATAAGCTTGCTGTAATGTCTAACTTGCTGTGCCTAATCTGATCGCATCTGTATGATCCAAATGCAAAGGATGGCATGTCAATTTGAGTTGCTTTTTCTGTCATCTGCGACATCTTCTGTCAAGTTCTTCTGTCAGTTACAGTGGGTGACAATATTGTCACAAGGAAAGATGAAATTACCTACCTGGGTTCCATCCTAGAGGCTAATCTCTCCTGTGACAAAATGGCATCCAATGTAATAAAAAAAAAGTCAACCAACGAACTAGATTCTTGTACCGGATCTCCTCTCTGGTAAACAAGAATACCCTGAAGACTCTGGCAGGAGCACTCATTCAAGGGTACTATGACTATGCTTGCACCTCATGGTACCAAAGCACCTCAAAGGCGCTAAAAACAAAATTACAAACATCTCAAAACAAACGGGTCAGACTACTGCTTGACCTTACTCCTAGAACCCGCCTCACCCCTGCCCAATTTGACAACCTAGGATGGCTTAGAGTAGACAACAGAGTACAGCAACTTGCAATGGGCCTGGTCTACAAGACACACTACACGACCAAGGTACCCATGTACATGGCAAAATATTTCCCAAAGGTCAGTGAATACCACGATCACAACACCAGAGGTAGCTCCACAAATCATGTTAAACCCAGATTCGGCTCAAACAAGGGACTAAACACGTTTCGCAATTATGCCACAACAATGTGGAACGCCCTACCCAAAGCTGTAAAGGAATGTGAATCACAACCCACATTCAAAACCGCTCTTAAAAGAGCACCTACGGGAGGCTGCAATTCGAAACTGGCCACCGTAAATGCCCAAAACCCCCACCACCTCCTAATAGACAGTCTCCTCCCCACCGCATGTATATATTCCCTCCCCGCCGTATGTATATTTCTCTCCCACCCACCCACCCCCTCCTAATGTACAGTCCCCTCCCCATCATATATACTCTGTCAGGATCTAGGGGTAACAGTACTGTATATTTGAATACCGTTTATGTCACAAATGTATCAGTACTAAATACCTATATGTCCCTATGCCATAAATGTCATGTATGTTGTGTATGTCATAAATGTCTATATGAATTGAAAATGGGGGACCCTGATGGAAACAAGACAAGCGTCTTTCTCAGGTCTGCATCCCCTTAACAATTGTATGTATTGAGCCGTACTGTATTGTACCCATTCTGCAATCTGTTAAATAAAGTTTTCATTCATTCATTCATTCATTCATATATGTCCTGATGAATAGAAAATGGGGGACCCTGATGTAAACAAGACGAAAGTCTTTCTGAATGAATGAATGAATGAAAACTTTATTTAACAGATTGCAGAATGGGTACAATACAGTACGGCTCAATACATACAATTGTTAAGGGGATGCAGACCTGAGAAAGACGTTTGTCTTGTTTCCATCAGGGTCCCCCATTTTCAATTCATATAGAAGTTCTCTGGTCTGCATCCCCTTAACAATTGTGTGTATTGAGCTGTACTGTATTGTACCCATTCTGCAATCTGTTAAATAAAGTTTTCATTCATTCATTCATTCAAACTTTATCCGACTTGCTTTCACGCAAACCAGTGTAGCACGTCACTATTCTGCTGACGTCATTCATTCATCTAAGCCAATGGGAGGTCACATTGTTATACCAGGAGTCATACCAGGCACACAGACCAATGAGAGACGTCGATATTCCCCACTGAACTAAACCAGGAAGTAGAAAACGTTCATTCTTATCGGCAAACTTCGTCATTATATGCCAAACCAGTTCGATTTTTTAAAATCTGCTTTCACAGTTACATTCACACCTCTCACCCAACCTTAGGTCATGTCATTAATCCTTACGTAAACCACTTCCCCGCACTTAAATGGAATCTAACGTCACACGTTAAGCCCAAACTGAAGATTTTGGCCATCCCGTTTTAAACAGCGTAAATATGACATTTCTCTTCGTTTTTAAAGCAATCAATTCATTTTCGCCAACTCCTACACATCATAGCTAGTATCGCTCCGTTTTTAATAACAATCCGACCGTCGCAACATATACTAAACACATAATATTCGCTGACGTCCACGGTTTTCCACGTGTGAGCTCGCATACTTTTACACTGCCAGTGCAGTAGGTGGCGGTATGTGTATTTTCGAGCTCAGCAGAAGAATAGACGGCTTCCCGTAGTCACACACTTCAAAGCCCCAGTGAGTGACGTACATCAAACGTCTCGACCCCGGCCCGGCCAGTCTTTCTCTGCTCTTCGAACAGAAAAGACCGGTACTTCATACCTAAAGTGATTCTATACTATTCCTACAACGGATTACGCATTTTCGTTATTTTTCATTCGAAAACTATATACACAGACCGCAGATTTCAGTTCCAGCTGACTCCGAAACAGGTTTGTGATGCAGAATACACGTTGGAATTACAATTACAGTCACTGTGTGTTTGCATTGTGGCTAAGCTCGCTAGTAGCTACTACCGCATTAGTTTAACGTTAGTTAATACATTGACATGCTTAGTCTAGTGGTGAGAGCTATGTTTGTATCACAACTACAACGGACTACTAATTTAGTGTACAAGCATGCCTTAGTGTACAAGCCAAGACTTTCGATGTATTAGCGAACGTTAGAATCATGCTATGCTACGCTACACACTGCATGCTGTTGGCGCAGCAGCCATTTTCAGCAAAGGTCTAGACAGCCTTGGGCTACTAAGGAGGAATAAAAGACGCCACACACTTCATTGCAGTTTCACACACCACTGACCGAATCTCACAAGTGAGCCGGCAATGATCCCTTTATTGGAACCAGCTGCGTAATTGTCAAGCTGACAAGTATGACGTCAGCATAAGAGCATTAAAGAGATGCATCGTTCACAACTGTTCAACACCCCCACTTGATCTTATTCTGATAAAACCTTTGACATACATTTACATTTTCTTTTCTTTCATTTTTAACCTTCAACACCAAAAATAAAATACACAAACTTTTCAAGCATGACCTTTGTTGCAGGTTTGGTTAACATATCAGCTACCATTTCTGTTGTTGGACAGTATTCAATAATAATGTTTCCATCATTTACTGCAGATCGAACAAAATGATATTTAATGTCAACATGTTTACACCTTTGGCGACACACAGGATTCTTTGAAAGTGCAATTGCCCCTTGGTTATCCTCAAAGATTGTCACTGGTGCATAATCATTTTCACTATCCATTCCTTTTAATAACTGCACAAGATAAAAACTTTCCTGTGTAGCAGCTGCCAAAGCCATATATTCTGCTTCACATGTGGATAAAGCAACTGTAGGCTGTTTCTTAGATTTCCAGGAAATAACAGGTCCTGTCTGACATAGACTAAAACAGTACCCAGTTGTGCTCCGTCTGTCATTTTGATCTGCTGCCCAATCAGCATCACAATATGCAACAAGTTTTAGTTTTGAATCACTTCTCTTGTAACACAACTCCTGGTCTACAGTTCCCTTCAAGTATCTCAACACATGTTTTGCTGTTACCATATGCTGTTCTTTTGGTTCGGATAAGTGTTGAGACAACTTACTGACAATAAAACTTAGATCAGGTCTAGTACATGTCATTACATAAATCAAGCTGCCTACCACTTCACGATACCTCTTTTGATCAACAGATTCACCTTCATTGTCAAATTGTTGTTTATACTCACATGGAGTCGATCTTGCCTTGCAGTCAGACATGTCAAACCTTTGCAATATTTTCATGATGTACCTTTTCTGGTTCATCTTTATTTCACCATCTGTCTGTGTGAAATCAATGCCTAGAAAGTTCTTAAGTTTGCCAAGATCTTTCATCTTAAATTTGGCTCCCAAAATGTCTTTTACATTTTGGATTGTTTGACTGTTGCTTCCTGCAATGATAAGATCGTCAACCCAGATTATCAAAATAATCCTTTCACCTTTAGATGTTAGTTTATTGTAAACACAATGGTCAGCCGGGTTTTGGATAAAACCATTTTCACTTAGATAATCATGGAGCATTTTATTCCAATTCCGTCCTGATTGTTTCAGACCATACAGTGATTTGTTAAGTTTACAGACCAGTTTCTCCCCCTTCTCTGACTTAACCTCAAATCCTTCAGGTTGCTCCATAAACAACTCACAGTCTATAGGAGCATGTAAATATGCCGTTTTAACATCCATTTGATGCAACTCCAAATTATGTTCTACTGCAATTTGCATTAGACTACGTATAGAGGTCATATTTGCGGTTGGAGAAAAGGTTTCCTTATAATCAATACCAGACACTTGACTATAGCCTTTTGCTACATACCTGGCTTTGCATGTTTCAACTGGGTTCTCTTTCACTGTGTAAACCCATCTGCCCCCCACTGCATGTTTACCTTCTGGCAGTGTGGTCAGGGTAAATGTGTCATTTTCCCTCAGTGAATCCATTTCCTCTTCCATAGCTTTAGTCCATAATTGAGAATTTGGTGATGACATAGCCTCCTCCAATGTTTGGGGCACATCACAAATAACTCTATAACAGTAATCAAGGGTTAGTTCTTCTTGGTCATCAGATTCGACTTTACACTCATAATCCTTCAAATATTGAGGAGGTTTTCTTTCCCTTTGTGGATAAGATTTACTCTGGAAATATTGAGGAGGTTTTCTTTCTCTTTGTGGATAAGATGTACTCTGGCTACTTTGGCCTTCACCTGTCTCAATGTTATCACAAATCTCATTCTCCTGTGACTCTTTTGTGAGTACATTTGCCGCACGACCACAGGGAGGGAGGGGAGGATTTACACAGTGTATTAGGGGACATCATATTGGGATAAACTAATTTAATACAAATGAGCTGGGGCTACCTCACTGTGGAGGTCAGACCTCTGATACCATGGGTCAGGGGATTTTACCTCTTAAAAGGGAAAAACCTTGTTAGACATGACCTGACAACAAATAACCTAAACACTAGGACCTGGCCAACGAGGATGATGTAGGAACGTTATACTTTTTCATTCATAGATTCTTCCAAAAATACCTTCTAGAAATTAAGTGTGTTTTTGATTGTTTTCTGTTTTATTCCCGGTAAAGGCTGTAATCTTCACTCGCACACCGTGCGAGTAATTGATTTTTTCCGGTTCGCACACACATATTTCTAGGGGCATATGCGAGCAATATGGTCGCACTGTAGAGCCCTGTTAATACTTGAATACGTTTTGAAATAAAAACCGCTACTTTTATACAACAGTCAACAAAATATTGATTTATGACCAGATGTCATTTCGGGACCGGTCCCGTCGGGTGCAAGAGGTTAATTGACCTGTAGTTCACACAGCACAAAGATTATATAATCCTGTGACATGATTGGAGGACATATACAAGCTTATATTATAGTCTACATAACTAAAATAATGTGTGCTAAACTATTTACAGTTTTGGTCTACGTGAGATTATGTGCAAAATAAATCTGGATTGTTTTTCAGTAAAGCGCTCCTTTAACTTTCTGGTCTGTGTGAATATTTGAAACCCCATCTGATTTGTTCATTATCTATCGCAAAATTTAGTGAGAAGAACAGCATGCCACGCAAGGGGAAGAGGTCTCAGGCTGCAAAACGACACTGCACTAAGGTCGTGGAGGTAAGTGACAGCAAGGTATGTAGTCCACCTTTCCCATGCACAGCTCAGCAGGAAGTTCCGGCTGCAAAACGACGCTGCACTAACGTCGTGGAGGTAAGTGACAGCAAGCTATGTAGTCTACCTGTGGTTTGCACAGCTCAGCAGGAAGTACAGTGTGAGGTTCAACAGGTCTTAGAGGTTTTGGAAAAGGACACTGTGCAGCAGGAAGCACGCATCCCACCACCGCCTGTGATCTCCGTGCAGGCGTCCTATAGTCAAGCTGATGACCGATATGACGGTGAGTTCCGGAATCAACAGTGTGCCTGTATGGCACTGACTTTTCTAGCATACGTGAATGAACACCAGAATGAGGGCTGTGACTTGAAGGAGGCTGATCTTAATAAAATACTAGATAAGGGACACAGTGTGTACAAAAAAACCCTCAAAGCGCTGAGGGATCAAGGTCGTGACCGTGGCCTCTACCATTTACAAGTGGAAGAAACGCCACTCGCCATCGAGACTGAGCACCATGCGTACAGTGTGCATAGATCCACTGTGCAAATGGGATATATGAAAGACCAGGGAAGGTCTGGCATAGAGGACTGGTTTTTGAATCTTCACACAAGACTTCAGTGTCTGTCTGCAGATGTGAGCCATGCTCTGCTCACTATATCACCATACACCATTGCCGTGTTTAGAGACCAGTCTGGGAGGTATGGATTGTTTGACTCTCATAGCAGAAATGCTGACGGGCTATCTGAGCCTAATGGAAAGGCTGTAATGATGACATTCACACAGTTGGATGATCTGTTCGACAAGATTTACACGCTGAATTTCTCGCTGCACAACTATACTGACATGTTTGACAGTATGCAGTTTGACTTCATGCAAGTGACATTTGTACCTACAAAGACTCCGTCAGACCATTTGCCTCAAGTGCCACAAGTGCAACCGGATCTGCATGACAAAAGGCCTGTGACGGTGACTGTCGGAGCCAAAACTGAATTTGGACTCCCAATCAGCACAGTCAATGCACCATCCACAAATGTAACGGAAGAGGCTCCACAGATGTCTAGTAAATTAAACAAAAGACAGCGACAAAGAGCAATTAGGAATCAAAGAAAAAGCTCACAACTGTCTGAAGCGGATCTGCATGACAAAAGGCCTGTGACGGTGACTGTTGGAGCCAAAACTGAATTTGGACTCCCAATCAGCACACGGTGTGTGCTGTCAGTCAATGCACCATCCACAAATGTAACGGAAGAGGCTCCACAGATGTCTAATAAATTAAGCAAAAGACAGCGACAAAGAGCAATTAGGAATCAAAAAAAAAGCTCACAACTGTCTGAAGCTCCCAAAAAGAAAATATCTCGGAGGCAGAGATATGAAACAGATAAAGAGTTCAGGAAGAGGAAGCAGCAAACCATAATCGAGAAGTACCGAAATAATGAAAAATATAGGCAGAAGCAGAAGCAGACAATGAAGCAGGTGCAGGAGCAGAAGTACAAGCATGATCAACAATTTCGGCAGAAGCAGAAGCAGGTGATGAAGCAGGTGCAGGAGCAGAAGTACAAGCATGATCAACAATTTCGGCAGAAGCAGAAGCAGGTGATGAAGCAGGTGCAGGAGCAGAAGTACAAGCATGATCAACAATTTCGGCAGAAGCAGAAGCAGGTGATGGTGCAAAGGTACAAGCATGATCAACAATTTCGGCAGAAGCAGAAGCAGGTGATGGTGCAAAGGTACCAGTTTGATGCCATTTACAGGGCCAATAGGAAGCGATATTTTCGCATGAGATACAGAACAGATTTGCATTTCAGAATGGCCCATAATCTGCGCTGTTCATTGAAAATAAGAGGCAAATACAAAAAAGTCCAAAGATTCCAGCTTTTAAACAAAATCGATGAAGGAAATTGGCTACTTCAGATGGCAATGGCCACTTTCCAGGAGCACATTAAAGCGGGGCCAACTTTTATATGTACAGTGTGTCACCGTGCTCTTTTCCCCAATCAGGTGAAGGTTTGCCGGCGAACTAATTACAAGAACAATCCACATGTGGTTACTGCCTGTTTGACAGGAAAATTTGTTCATGTGTGTGGTGGTCAGTGTGGAGGCCCTGAGCAATGCACTGTGCCTGAGGAAAGGAGAGTTGAGTGGATTTGTCCGACGTGTGATTTGCATTTAAAGAGAGGAAGACCTTCGTCCATAGCTGTGGCAAACAAAATGGAGTTGGCACCCATTCCCCCAGAGCTCTGCAATTTGAATGTGCTGGAAAGACAACTTTTGGCCAAAGTTCTGCCCTTTGCCAAGATTGTCACACTTCCAAAAGGTCAACAGAAAGCTGTACATGGAGCTGTAGTGTGCGTGCCATCTGAGGTGGAAACCACAGTCAACACCCTACCGAGACTGCCCAGCTCATCCCACTTGTATAGAGTGAAGCTGAAGCGACGTCTTATTTACAAAGGCTATCAGAACTTTCACACGGTCAATATGAGACATGTAGTTGCAGGCCTGTCCAAATTGATTGAGGCACACCCAGACTATAGAGAGGTGTCGATCAGAGATGATGCTGACATGTTTACAGAAATTATTGAAGACCTGCTACAAGACCCACCCACTGATGCACCAATAAATCGACCAGACACGGAGTTTGACAGCTGTGATGACTCGGAAATGCTTGAGATGCAAGCAGACACAGAGTTTGACAGCTGTGATCTGCCAGAAATGCAGTGTGAGGTTCAACAGGTCTTAGAGGTTTTGGAAAAGGACACTGTGCAGCAGGAAGCACGCATCCCACCACCGCCTGTGATCTCCGTGCAGGCGTCCTATAGCCAAGCTGATGACCGATATGACGGTGAGTTCCGGAATAAACAGTGTGCCTGTATGGCACTGAGTTTTCTAGCATACGCGAATGAACACCAGAATGAGGGCCGTGACTTGAAGGAGGCTGATCTTAATAAAATACTAGATAAGGGACACAGTGTGTACAAAAAAACCCTCAAAGCGCTGAGGGATCAAGGTCGTGACCGTGGCCTCTACCATTTAGACGTGGAAGAAACGCCACTCGCCATCGAGACTGAGCACCATGCGTACAGTGTGCATAGATCCACTGTGCAAATGGGATATATGAAAGACCAGGGAAGGTCTGGCATAGAGGACTGGTTTTTGAATCTTCACACAAGACTTCAGTGTCTGTCTGCAGATGTGAGCCATGCTCTGCTCACTATATCACCATACACCATTGCCGTGTTTAGAGACCAGTCTGGGAGGTATGGATTGTTTGACTCTCATAGCAGAAATGCTGACGGGCTATCTGAGCCTAATGGAAAGGCTGTAATGATGACATTCACACAGTTGGATGATCTGTTCGACAAGATTTACACGCTGAATTTCTCGCTGCACAACTATACTGACACGTTTGACAGTATGCAGTTTGACTTCATGCAAGTGACATTTGAATCAGACATGGAGTTTGACAGCTGTGATGACTCGGAAATGCTTGAGATGCAAGCAGACACGGAGTTTGACAGCTGTGATGAGCCAGAAATGATGGAGATACAAGACTGTGTTGAAAAGCAGCAACCACCCAATGCAGAGAATGAGAAAGAGGCACTCAGACCTGGACTAGGCCTAGATAGTTGCTTGCAACCTCTAGACATGGGACAAGAGACGCTGACGTATGGTGATGGCATATTTAGCATTGCCCCCGCACAAGGAAACAAGCCCGTCGGCTTCTTCAAGGTCCCCAGACTTGAAGCAATGGCTTTCCCTGTCCAGTTTCCTACCGGAGAAAATACATTGGATGCTGAAAGAGCAGTGCGGCTGTCTCCAAGCATGTATTTCAACGCAAGGCTTTTCTGTGTCGATAATCGTTTTGCGAGAGACCAGAGCTACCTATTCTTTGCCCAGTTTGTCACCGAGACACAGTTGGCCACAAACAGCATGTCCATCCAGTTGAGGAAAGGCAAACCCTTTAGCCGAGATGGACGCAAAATATGCAACAAGATGTTACAGGACAAGGTGGAGGTCGAGAGGCTGGTGAAAAACAGAGATGCAACCCGATTCATGCAACCGCTGAGAGGGACTCCAGCTTACTGGTCGAAAACGATGAAGGATCTGTATGCCATGGTCAGACAACTGGGGACGCCTACCTTTTTTCTGACCTTCTCGGCCGCAGAATTCCGTTGGCCAGAAGTTGTCAATGCGATAAAATCCCAAGAAGGTCAACGGGTTAATTTCGATGAGCTGGACTGGGCCCAAAAATGTGACATTCTCAGAAGCAACCCGGTGACGACCATGCGCATGTTTGACAAGCGGGTGGATGCTCTGATGAGAGAGCTGCTGCTGTCTCCGGCTCATCCAATTGGTGTGGTTGTGGATTACTTTTACCGGGTAGAATTCCAGGCCAGAGGGAGCCCTCACATACACATGCTCTGTTGGGTAGAAAATGCCCCAGAGTTTGGCGTCACCGATGACGCCAAACTATGCGAGTTTGTGGACCGCTACATCTCATGCCAGTTGCCTGACAAGGACAAGGAACCGTTGCTTCACAAGAGTGTCACAGAGCTTCAAATGCACAGCAGAAACCATTCCAAGAGCTGCAAGAAAGGTAAGAAAGCATGCAGATTTGGATTTCCAAAACCACCAATGCCAATGTCGTTCATAACCTATCCGTCGGCATCATATGGCGTCGATGAGGGTGAAGGTACGAGCAACGCGGGTGAAGGTACGAGCAACGCGGGTGAAGGTACGAGCAACGCGGGTGAAGGTACGAGCAACGCGGGTGAAGGTACGAGCAAAAAACGTAAGCGTGCAAAGGTCAGCAGCAAACTACAGACAATGGATGCGCAAGCAGCCAAACGTAAACTCCAACCAGTGTGGGCTTTACTGAACGACTCCAGCGCGCAAGTGGACAACCTGACACAGCTACTGACGCAGTGCAAGTTGACTTATGCGGAGTACACCAAATGTGTCCAGGAAATGACAAATGCCAGTGTCATGGTAATGAAGCGTGATGTCAAGGACTGCTGGGTGAATAACTATAATCCATATTTGTTGACGGCCTGGAACGCCAACATGGACATCCAGTACGTTCTCGACGAGTTTGCGCTCATTCAGTACATGCTCAGCTACATCACCAAACCGGAGCACGAGATGAGCGAATACCTGGCGAAAATCATCCGTGAGCTCAGCCCAGAGAGTGTGCCTGAACGAGAGGAAATGAAGCAAATCCTTCAAGCCTACTCAAAACACAGAGAGGTCAGCGCTCAGGAGGCTGTGGCCCGTACGTGCAGTTTGAAAATGAGAAAATGCTCACGTCAGGTTTTGTTCCTACAAACTGATGAGAATGGACTGAAAATGAGTCTCCCGCTCAGCCAGCTTCAGTACAGACCAGAGGATGACGAGAACGTATGGATGACGGGTATTCCCGACAGATACAGAGCCAGACCACGAACACTGGAGTTTGAACCCATGTGCCTTGCCATTTTCACATCCCACTACAGAGTGCTCTACCGTGAGCAGGGGACCAGCGGAAATTGCCATAGGCTGTTAAACGACATGGGCATCATTCAGAAACGCACGAGGGGGAAACCTGCAATTATCAGATACGGTCACTTTTCTCAGAAGAAGGAGCCAGAGAAATTCTACGGCAATTGGCTTAAACTGTACCTCCCCCATCGTGACGTGTCCAAACTGAAAACCGACCTTTTACCCACACACAAAGCGTTTCACGACCAGGCCTGGGTGACGATACCCGGGATCCACGACATGGTCAAAGTCTCAGAATTTGTTAAACTCAACAGAGAGAAGTTTGAGAAACACAGTAAAGTGATGGAGAAAGCTATGGACAAGTTCATCAAGGATGGTCCTATCGAGGATGCATGGGGCAGATTTGACCCCGAGAGTGAGGTGGTCCAGTTGGAATGCATGGCTGAGCGAAGTGACGCTCAGCTGCATGAGGAGGAACAAGATGATGTACCGGCGTACATTGGTGGAGTTATTCCAGTCATGGACGCTCCCCAGATGAGCCCCGATTTTCTGCGCACAATGTGTCAGAACCTCAACCGGGCACAAGCATCCATCTTTTACTCTGTTCGCGATTGGTGTATTGACCGCGTGCAACAACATGAGCAAACCCCCCAACAGTTCTTCTACTTTGTCACCGGTGGTGCTGGCACTGGGAAATCCCACCTCATAAAGTGCATCCACGGTGAGGCAACAAGGATACTCCGGCAACTCCCCAGACTGTATGATGATGACATATCCATGCCAACCGTTATACTGGCTGCATTTACAGGCACGGCAGCTTTCAACATCTCTGGTAACACTTTGCATTCGCTCTTGAAGTTGCCAAGAAGCCTACAGCCACCCTACCAAGGACTAGGAAATACCTTGGATGTGCTGCGGGGAAAGCTGTCGGATGCAGAGATCATCATCATCGATGAGGTTTCAATGATTTCCAAGCAACTGTTTGCCTACGTCGACTGGAGACTGCAACAAATCAAAGGCAATAAGAAACCGTTCGGTGGCATGTGTGTAATAGCGCTGGGCGATTTCTATCAGCTCCCCCCATTGGGGAAAAACAAACCGCTCTGCGTACTTGAGGAGGCCACGATCGACCTCTGGCAATGCCACTTTGAGATGATCACGTTGACCGAGATCATGCGACAGAGAGACGACCTTCCATTTGCGGAGCTTCTGAACAGAATCAGAGTCAGGGAAAAGACGCATCCGATAAGCCACATGGACAAAGCTCTGCTTGTTCGGGCTGTGCGTAACCCCGCCCATTGCCCTAAGGATGTCATGCACATCTTTGCAACCAACAAAGAGGTTGCCAAGCACAATGCCGCTACTTTGTCTGCTCTCCATTCCCACATCACCCAGATAGATGCACAGGATTACACGAGAGATCCAATGACGGGTGAGATGGACAGACTAGAAAGGCCGCGTAAGGGAGATAAAAGCGATCTGCTAGACATACTTCAAGTTGCCGAGGGTGCCTGTGTCATGATCATGCGGAACGTCGACGTTGAAGATGGGCTAGTCAATGGAACATTTGGCACGATTGGTCGAATAGTCACCCAGACGGCCAACGGTGCTACTGAGGTGACCATGCTTGGGCTTGTGCTGGACAATGCAGATACAGGACAGAGATGCCGCCAAAGGACATCTGGTCGTGGTGACAACTTGGTCTACATCGAGAGGGCAGAGGAAAGGCTGAAATTCAAGAAAGTGACTCGCAGGCAGTTCCCCATCAAGCTGGCTTACGCATGCACCGTTCATAAAGTCCAAGGCATGACGACACAATCTGCCGTGGTTTCATTGAAACGTATCTTTGCACCAGGCATGGCCTACGTTGCTCTGAGTAGAACGACTTCACTGCAAGGACTTCACATCATCGACTTCAATGAGAGACAGATATTTGCTGATCCTGCAATCACCGCTTCATTGGAGTCGATGAGGAAAGCCTCGTTTGACACGGTTATGCCACTATTAAATTATGTACAGCCAAAAGAAAATGGCCAAATATTAACAATTGTCCACCACAACACGGAAGGATTACCGGCTCATATCCAGGATACCAAACGGCATCACGAGTTGCCACTTGCCGATGTTCTGTGCCTCACCGAAACTCACCTCTCTGGCTCTTTTGTTGCCGACAGTCTGCAGTTGGAAGGGTACACCATGTTCAAACGCAACAGACATGAGTCGTACACAAACCTTCCTCGGTTGGCAAAAAGAGCGGGCGGTGGTGTCGCCGTCTACGTGAGGGACCATTGCCAGGCATTTGAAAGGCATTTCCTGCAAAATGTGACTGACCTGGAGTGTGTCGTTGTGAAGGTTGAGGCCCCTGTCAAAGCTTTAATCGCTGCCGTGTACAGACCACCAGATTACAGTCCTTGCCAATTCATACCAAAACTGCAGGCGCTTTTGGACACTTTGGAAATTATGAATCATCAGCCAGTCGTAGTCTGTGGAGATTTTAATGAGGATCTACTTTCCGGATCAAGGAAGCCCATATCTGAACTGTTTAACAGCAGAGGATATACCCAACTGGTCCGAGAAGCCACCACTGACAAGACCACATTGTTGGATCACATTTACACTTCAAGACCGCAGCAATGTCTACAGTCTGGAGTATTACGCACATATTGGAGTTACCACAATCCTGTATACTGTATTTTGAGCTCTACTTAGAACTTTGCGTCATTCCATGTAGCCATTGTGGTTGTGGTTGGTGTCGGGAGTGATTGTAGTCTGTGAACTTGTGGTGGGTGCAGTGGTTTTGGCTGAAACCACTGTGGTTGTTGAAAAAAGTACACGAAGAAAAAAGTACACCGCGCAGGGACCGGACGGCCCCCCCGAAATACCCCGTTCGTCACGTTTAAATAGATGGATCTATTAATAGATCTACAAAACGAACAAAATGTGTTCCGTAGTCAAAATTATTACGATTATAACCTCCCTTCTTTCTCTTATAAAAGTACAGGTTATCATCAATCAGATGGATCTATTAATAGATCTACAAAACGAACAAAATGTGTTCCGTAGTCAAAATTATTACGATTATAACCTCCCTTCTTTCTCTTATAAAAGTACAGGTTATCATCAATCAGATGGATCTATTAATAGATCTACAAAACGAACAAAATGTGTTCCGTAGTCAAAATTATTACGATTATAACCTCCCTTCTTTCTCTTATAAAAGTACAGGTTATCATCAATCAGATGGATCTATTAATAGATCTACAAAACGAACAAACTGTGTTCCGTAGTCAAAATTATTACGATTATAACCTCCCTTCTTTCTCTTATAAAAGTACAGGTTATCATCAATCAGATGGATCTATTAATAGATCTACAAAACGAACAAAATGTGTTCCGTAGTCAAAATTATTACGATTATAACCTCCCTTCTTTCTCTTATAAAAGTACAGGTTATCATCAACTTCTCTCTCGCTCTCATTCTGTTGTGTTCATATAAAGCTGCCGTGGTCTCTCTCTCTCTCTCTCATTCTGTTCTGTTGTGTTAATATAAACTTTGGATAAGCCTAGCCAAACAAAGAATGTACCTGAGTGGACTGTTAGTTCTTTCCCTTTTGCTGTGACCTTGGCGTGGTGGGAAAGCTTGTGTGCTTGTGTGCCCCAATGCTTGTATATCTTATCATGTGTTGTCATGCTTGTTTATATGTTTGTAAAAAAAAAAAAAAAAAAAAAAAACATGTTTGTTTATGTTTGTTAAATATATATATATAATAATAAATAAAAAAAAAATATGAGATGGAAGGCGGCTACATGGCGTAGTGGGCAAGGCGCTTGCCACGGAATCTGGAGACGCTGGGCTTGCCTGTTCGAGCCCAGCGCTCCACATTTGCTTTCAGTTTAGCTGGTCGTTCGTACTAATACACATTGGCCGTATTAGGGGGTGGGAAACTGATGGGTGGGGATTGGGCGTTGTGGACAGCGACTCCTACAGGTCGGTTGGTGCGCCTGCGCAGTAGAATCAGGAAGTGTCGGGGCAGCGTGAGCCTCCCACGCGTTACTCCTCGCCACCGAGAGATCGAGCTTTGCATGACCTCTAATAAAAATGCAACTAAATATCCGTTTGGCGTAAAAAATTAAAGACGTCATGGTTTGATTAAGCCTAGTCGAACACTCATCTCTGCCACTCGTATAAACTGCCTCGAGTGGAATGTACCTGAGTGGACTGTTTGAGTTAGTTCTTTCTACGGATGCACCGAATGGGAAATTCTTGGCCGAAACCGATACCGAAAATAGGAAACAGTTGGCCGAAAACCGAATGCCGAAAGGCCGAAAATGATTAATATAAATATATATATATATATATTTTTTTTTTAGCTACCTGATTATGGCAAAATACATGATTATGGCTAAACTTAACTTAAATAATATTAATAATCACTATGGGCCCATAAAACATTTATTCAGCACTTTTGAATGCATACATTAATTCCAGACTGTTAAGACTAAAAGACTACAACGATTGATGACGACTTCCTGTCCTCGCATTTCCATTTCCGGTTTAACGATAATACATTTTCAACAACAGATTGCTGCTAATTAAACACTTCATTTAAACGGAGTAACGTTAACGTTATGTCGAGTTCATACGTGTAGTGTAGTATGAGCCGAAAGAGCCTTTTTAACCATTGTCGGCCGATAATTTTCGGTAGCCGAATTTTCGGTGCATCTCTAGTTCTTTCCCTTTTGCTGTGACCTTGGCGTGGTGGGAAAGCTTGTGTGCCCCAATGATCCTGAGTACTATGCCAGCATGAGCAGATCCTCAAAGGTTCTACCTTGCTGTACTAGTCCCAGGTGAGAGGTCAGACTAACAACAGCAACAAAACTCTTTAATTACAAATATGTTTATGTGAATTTAGGGCACGGTGCCAAGTTCAGTAGCTATGTGATGACAGACGTCAACATCAAAACAAGTCTGCATATCCAACTGGTTTAGGTAAGGAGAATTGAAATCTTATCCTTTGGCTACATCCGCATTGTATAAAAGCTACTTGTGATAATGTAATTGTGGTAATGCAATCGTGATGCACCTTGAATTGACTATGCAGCACTGATCAGAGATGTTTTGCGTTGCTTTTGCAGATGATGGAAACAGCCGGTGTATGGTGACTGACGCATCCTGGGGTTCAGTAATTGTTGAGTGAGAAGAGACCTTTGATCTGCCACTTCTTGGACACATGGTGCCATGAGAAAGGGTGAGTATTAAATAATACAACACGAAAGGGAGTTTGTGTTATAGTTAATAAAATCACATCTGTAGTCATATAGATCTTGACGGCCATGAAATTAGAAAGAGAATCATTGCAGAGAGAGTGTCATTGCACTACACAGTAGGGATATCCTCTTTGATTGGTCTATGTTGACCACTCCCCCGATCCTTAGGCCGCGCCCCCTTTTTGTATCCTTTGAACCGTTTGTCATAGAGACTCGCGAGAGACCCTCTCCCCCGTTGGCCGGCGGTGCACAGGCGTCACCCACACTTTCACAATTTCCCCCGCGCGGAATTGTCTAGTTAGTGTGGGTGACCTGGCGAAGCCAGGTTGCCACCCACACTATACATATCCATACTCTTTTTATTATTTATTTATTTATTCCACCGATTTTGCAAACACTTTGCAACACGTAAGCGTTCGCGCCCCATACACGTGAAAGGTATCAAAACGAGCGGCTTGCCTATGGCAACACCGGTCTCCGAACTCGTAAAGTTTCACCGCACCGTCTGGCTACGAATCGACTTTAAACGGTAAAATATCGGTCCCATTGGGAATGCATTGCATTTTAGAGTGTAGCAGCTGAAATAATCTTTTTCCCCCTACCTTGGGTGAATTGCGAGTGTGATCTCAATTTTGGACGTAGAAATAAAACAAACACATCAAAACGATGACACGGCTGTCAACCCGCTCACAAAAGAAAAATAAATGGAATTGGACATTTCTATCTCAACTGACGACCATTTGTTTGAAGGTTCTCCTCCCCATTGACCGCCATGCAATCGCACTCTAGAAATCACATTTTTCACACTATTTTTTAGCCTTCTGTTCCGATCGCCGAAGGAGTGCCACAATATCGCACGAATGTCACAATATCGCGCACAACCCTTCGCCTACTCGTTGTAGTGCTCATGTGCGCGTCACAACGCTTCATCTCTTATAGTTTTCTTTTAATCAATGTGACAATGCAGTCATGCATCTGCCTCCATAGAAATATGCAAGTCATAGTGATTGCTTCACCTGTGTGGCTCATGGCTCACTCATGATTGGTTCAGCTGTGTGGCTCGTGGCTGAGCTGCCAATGACATCATCCACTTAACCCATCATTGGCCATCACTGTGTTGCAGTACTGAATTGCTGACAGCGCCCTCTGTCTTGTGGGTTGTGTCATTGTACTCAGTAGGGATATCCTCTTTCATTTTTCATTGGTCCATGTTGACCCCCTTTCATTGGTCGATGTTGACCACTCCCCCGATCCTTAGACCACGCCCCCTTAGGCCACACCCCCTCAGTGTATCTCTTGAACCGTTTGTCGTAGAGACTTGCGGATTGTGCCATTGGTCGATCTTGACCACCTTTCATTGGTCGATGTTGACCACTCCCCCGATCCTTAGACCACGCCCCCTTAGGCCACACCCCCTCAGTGTATCTCTTGAACCGTTTGTCGTAGAGACTTGCGGATTGTGCCATTGTACTCGGTTTAATAGTGTAATAGTGTGTAATAGTGTAATAGTGTAATAGTGTGTAATAGTGTGTAATAGTGTAATAGTGTAATAGTGTGTAATAGTGTAATAGTGTAATAGTGTGTAATAGTGTAATAGTGTAATAGTGTGTAATAGTGTAATAGTGTGTAATAGTGTAATAGTGTGTAATAGTGTAATATTGTGTAATAGTGTAATAGTGTGTAATAGTGTAATAGTGTAATAGTGTGTAATAGTGTAATAGTGTATAATAGTGTGTAATAGTGTAATAGTGTGTAATAGTGTAATAGTGTAATAGTGTGTAATAGTGTAATAGTGTGTAATAGTGTAATAGTGTGTAATAGTGTAATAGTGTAATAGTGTGTAATAGTGTAATATTGTAATAGTGTGTAATAGTGTAATATTGTGTAATAGTGTAATAGTGTAATAGTGTGTAATAGTGTAATAGTGTGTAATAGTGTGTAATAGTGTAATAGTGTGTAATAGTGTGTAATAGTGTAATAGTGTGTAATAGTGTGTAATAGTGTGTAATAGTGTAATAGTGTAATAGTGTGTAATAGTGTGTAATAGTGTAATAGTGTGTAATAGTGTAATAGTGTGTAATAGTGTAATAGTGTGTAATAGTGTAATATTGTGTAATAGTGTAATAGTGTAATAGTGTGTAATAGTGTAATAGTGTGTAATAGTGTGTAATAGTGTAATAGTGTGTAATAGTGTAATAGTGTAATAGTGTGTAATAGTGTGTAATAGTGTAATAGTGTAATAGTGTGTAATAGTGTAATAGTGTGTAATAGTGTAATAGTGTAATAGTGTAATAGTGTAATAGTGTGTAATAGTGTAATAGTGTAATAGTGTGTAATAGTGTAATAGTGTAATAGTGTGTAATAGTGTGTAATAGTGTAATAGTGTGTAATAGTGTGTAATAGTGTAATAGTGTAATAGTGTGTAATAGTGTAATAGTGTAATAGTGTGTAATAGTGTAATAGTGTAATAGTGTGTAATAGTGTAATAGCGTAATAGTGTAATAGTGTAATAGTGTGTAATAGTGTAATAGTGTAATAGTGTGTAATAGTGTAATAGTGTGTAATAGTGTAATAGTGTAATAGTGTGTAATAGTGTGTAATAGTGTAATAGCGTGTAATAGCGTGTAATAGTGTAATAGTGTAATAGTGTAATAGTGTAATAGTGTGTAATAGTGTAATAGTGTGTAATAGTGTAATAGTGTGTAATAGTGTAATAGTGTGTAATAGTGTAATAGTGTGTAATAGTGTAATAGTGTAATAGTGTAATAGCGTGTAATAGTGTAATAGTGTAATAGTGTGTAATAGTGTAATAGTGTAATAGTGTGTAATAGTGTAATAGTGTAATAGTGTGTAATAGTGTGTAATAGTGTAATAGTGTAATAGTGTAATAGCGTGTAATAGTGTAATAGTGTAATAGTGTAATAGTGTGTAATAGTGTAATAGTGTGTAATAGTGTAATAGTGTGTAATAGTGTAATAGTGTAATAGTGTGTAATAGTGTAATAGTGTAATAGTGTAATAGCGTGTAATAGTGTAATAGTGTGTAATAGTGTAATAGTGTGTAATAGTGTAATAGTGTGTAATAGTGTAATAGTGTAATAGTGTGTAATAGTGTAATAGTGTAATAGTGTGTAATAGTGTAATATTGTGTAATAGTGTAATAGTGTAATAGTGTGTAATAGTGTAATAGTGTGTAATAGTGTGTAATAGTGTAATAGTGTGTAATAGTGTGTAATAGTGTAATAGTGTGTAATAGTGTAATAGTGTGTAATAGTGTAATAGTGTGTAATAGTGTAATAGTGTAATAGTGTGTAATAGTGTAATAGTGTGTAATAGTGTAATAGTGTGTAATAGTGTAATAGTGTAATAGTGTGTAATAGTGTAATATTGTGTAATAGTGTAATAGTGTAATAGTGTGTAATAGTGTAATAGTGTGTAATAGTGTAATAGTGTGTAATAGTGTAATAGTGTAATAGTGTGTAATAGTGTGTAATAGTGTAATAGTGTAATAGTGTGTAATAGTGTAATAGTGTGTAATAGTGTAATAGTGTAATAGTGTAATAGTGTAATAGTGTGTAATAGTGTAATAGTGTAATAGTGTGTAATAGTGTAATAGTGTAATAGTGTAATAGTGTGTAATAGTGTAATAGTGTGTAATAGTGTGTAATAGTGTAATAGTGTGTAATAGTGTGTAATAGTGTAATAGTGTAATAGTGTGTAATAGTGTAATAGTGTAATAGTGTAATAGTGTAATAGTGTGTAATAGTGTAATAGCGTAATAGTGTAATAGTGTGTAATAGTGTAATAGTGTAATAGTGTGTAATAGTGTAATAGTGTGTAATAGTGCAATAGTGTAATAGTGTGTAATAGTGTGTAATAGTGTAATAGTGTAATAGCGTGTAATAGTGTAATAGTGTAATAGTGTGTAATAGTGTAATAGTGTAATAGTGTGTAATAGTGTAATAGTGTGTAATAGTGTAATAGTGTAATAGTGTAATAGCGTGTAATAGTGTAATAGTGTAATAGTGTGTAATAGTGTAATAGTGTAATAGTGTGTAATAGTGTAATAGTGTAATAGTGTGTAATAGTGTGTAATAGTGTAATAGTGTAATAGTGTAATAGCGTGTAATAGTGTAATAGTGTAATAGTGTAATAGTGTGTAATAGTGTGTAATAGTGTAATAGTGTGTAATAGTGTAATAGTGTAATAGTGTGTAATAGTGTAATAGTGTAATAGTGTAATAGCGTGTAATAGTGTAATAGTGTAATAGTGTGTAATAGTGTAATAGTGTAATAGTGTGTAATAGTGTAATAGTGTAATAGTGTGTAATAGTGTGTAATAGTGTAATATTGTGTAATAGTGTAATAGTGTTGCGGGTTGTGTCATTGCACTCAGTAGGGATATCCTCTTTGATTGGTCTATGTTGACCACTCCCCCGATCCTTAAGCCGCGCCCCCTTTTTGTATCCTTTGAACCGTTTGTCATAGAGACTCGCGAGAGACCCTCTCCCCTGTTGGCCGGCGGTGCACAGGCGTCACCCACACTTTCACAATTTCCCCCGCGCGGAATTGTCTAGTTATTATTATTTATTTATTCCACCGATTTTGCAAACACTTTGCAACACGTAAGCGTTCGCGCCCCATACACGTGAAAGGTATCAAAACGAGCGGCTTGCCTATGGCAACACCGGTCTCCGATCTCGTAAAGTTTCACCGCACCGTCTGGCTACGAATCGACTTTAAACGGTAAAATATCGGTCCCATTGGGAATGCATTGCATTTTAGAGTGTAGCAGCTGAAATAATCTTTTTCCCCCTACCTTGGGTGAATTGCGAGTGTGATCTCAATTTTGGACGTAGAAATAAAACAAACACATCAAAACGATGACACGGCTGTCATCCCGCTCACAAAAGAAAAATAAATGGAATTGGACATTTCTATCTCAACTGACGACCATTTGTTTGAAGGTTCTCCTCCCCATTGACCGCCATGCAATCGCACTCTAGAAATCACATTTTTCACACTATTTTTTAGCCTTCTGTTCCGATCGCCGAAGGAGTGCCACAATATTGCACGAATGTCACAATATCGCGCACAACCCTTCGCCTACTCGTTGTAGTGCTCATGTGCGCGTCACAACGCTTCATCTCTTATAGTTTTCTTTTAATCAATGTGACAATGCAGTCATGCATCTGCCTCCATACAAATGCATTGGATAGAAAATATGCAAGTCATAGTGATTGCTTCACCTGTGTGGCTCATGGCTCACTCATGATTGGTTCAGCTGTGTGGCTCGTGGCTGAGCTGCCAATGACATCATCCACTTAACCCATCATTGGCCATCACTGTGTTGCAGTACTGAATTGCTGACAGCGCCCTCTGTCTTGTGGGTTGTGTCATTGTACTCAGTAGGGATATCCTCTTTCATTTTTCATTGGTCCATGTTGACCACCTTTCATTGGTCGATGTTGACCACTCCCCCGATCCTTAGACCACGCCCCCTTAGGCCACACCCCCTCAGTGTATCTCTTGAACCGTTTGTCGTAGAGACTTGCGGATTGTGCCATTGTACTCGGTGTAATAGTGTAATAGTGTGTAATAGTGTAATAGTGAGTAATAGTGTAATAGTGTAATAGTGTGTAATAGTGTAATAGTGTGTAATAGTGTGTAATAGTGTAATAGTGTGTAATAGTGTGTAATAGTGTAATAGTGTAATAGTGTGTAATAGTGTAATATTGTGTAATAGTGTAATAGTGTAATAGTGTGTAATAGTGTAATAGTGTGTAATAGTGTAATAGTGTAATAGTGTGTAATAGTGTAATATTGTGTAATAGTGTGTAATAGTGTAATAGTGTAATAGTGTCTAATAGTGTAATAGTGTGTAATAGTGTAATAGTGTAATAGTGTAATAGTGTGTAATAGTGTAATAGTGTGTAATAGTGTAATAGTGTGTAATAGTGTAATAGTGTGTAATAGTGTAATAGTGTGTAATAGTGTAATATTGTAATAGTGTGTAATAGTGTAATAGTGTGTAATAGTGTAATAGTGTAATAGTGTGTAATAGTGTAATAGTGTAATAGTGTGTAATAGTGTAATAGTGTAATAGTGTGTAATAGTGTAATAGTGTGTAATAGTGTAATAGTGTGTAATAGTGTAATAGTGTAATAGTGTGTAATAGTGTACTAGTGTGTAATAGTGTAATAGTGTAATAGTGTGTAATAGTGTAATAGTGTAATAGTGTGTAATAGTGTAATAGTGTGTAATAGTGTAATAGTGTAATAGTGTAGTGTGTAATAGTGTAATAGTGTAATAGTGTGTAATAGTGTAATAGTGTAATAGTGTGTAATAGTGTAATAGTGTAATAGTGTGTAATAGTGTAATAGTGTAATAGTGTGTAATAGTGTAATAGTGTGTAATAGTGTAATAGTGTAATAGTGTAATAGTGTGTAATAGTGTAATAGTGTGTAATAGTGTAATAGTGTGTAATAGTGTAATAGTGTAATAGTGTGTAATAGTGTAATAGTGTGTAATAGTGTAATAGTGTAATAGTGTGTAATAGTGTAATAGTGTCTAATAGTGTAATAGTGTGTAATAGTGTAATAGTGTAATAGTGTGTAATAGTGTAATAGTGTGTAATAGTGTAATAGTGTGTAATAGTGTAATAGTGTGTAATAGTGTAATAGTGTGTAATAGTGTAATAGTGTAATAGTGTGTAATAGTGTAATAGTGTGTAATAGTGTAATAGTGTGTAATAGTGTAATAGTGTAATAGTGTGTAATAGTGTAATAGTGTAATAGTGTGTAATAGTGTAATAGTGTAATAGTGTAATAGTGTGTAATAGTGTAATAGTGTGTAATAGTGTAATAGTGTGTAATAGTGTAATAGTGTAATAGTGTGTAATAGTGTAATAGTGTAATAGTGTGTAATAGTGTAATAGTGTGTAATAGTGTAATAGTGTGTAATAGTGTAATAGTGTAATAGTGTGTAATAGTGTAATAGTGTAATAGTGTGTAATAGTGTAATAGTGTGTAATAGTGTGTAATAGTGTAATAGTGTGTAATAGTGTGTAATAGTGTAATAGTGTGTAATAGTGTGTAATAGTGTAATAGTGTGTAATAGTGTAATAGTGTAATAGTGTGCAATAGTGTAATAGTGTAATAGTGTGTAATAGTGTAATAGTGTAATAGTGTGTAATAGTGTAATAGTGTAATAGTGTGTAATAGTGTAATAGTGTGTAATAGTGTAATAGTGTAATAGTGCAATAGTGTGTAATAGTGTAATAGTGTGTAATAGTGTAATAGTGTTATAGTGTGTAATAGTGTAATAGTGTAATAGTGTGTAATAGTGTAATAGTGTGTAATAGTGTAATAGTGTAATAGTGTGTAATAGTGTAATAGTGTGTAATAGTGTAATAGTGTAATAGTGTGTAATAGTGTAATAGTGTGTAATAGTGTAATAGTGTGTAATAGTGTAATAGTGTAATAGTGTGTAATAGTGTAATAGTGTGTAATAGTGTAATAGTGTAATAGTGTGTAATAGTGTAATAGTGTGTAATAGTGTAATAGTGTGTAATAATGTGTAATAGTGTAATAGTGTAATAGTGTGTAATAGTGTAATAGTGTCTAATAGTGTAATAGTGTGTAATAGTGTAATAGTGTGTAATAGTGTAATAGTGTGTAATAGTGTAATAGTGTAATAGTGTGTAATATTGTGTAATAGTGTAATAGTGTTGCGGGTTGTGTCATTGCACTCAGTAGGGATATCCTCTTTGATTGGTCTATGTTGACCACTCCCCCGATCCTTAGGCCACGCCCCCTTTTTGTATCCTTTGAACCGTTTGTCATAGAGACTCGCGAGAGACACTCTCCCCCGTTGGCCGGCGGTGCACAGGCGTCACCCACACTTTCACAATTTCCCCCGCGCGGAATTGTCTAGTTATTTATTTATTCTTTATTCCACCGATTTTGCAAACACTTTGCAACACGTAAGCGTTCGCGCCCCATACACGTGAAAGGTATCAAAACGAGCGGCTTGCCTATGGCAACACCGGTCTCCGAACTCGTAAAGTTTCACCGCACCGTCTGGCTACGAATCGACTTTAAACGGTAAAATATCGGTCCCATTGGGAATGCATTGCATTTTAGAGTGTAGCAGCTGAAATAATCTTTTTCCCCCTACCTTGGGTGAATTGCGAGTGTGATCTCAATTTTGGACGTAGAAATAAAACAAACACATCAAAACGATGACACGGCTGTCAACCCGCTCACAAAAGAAAAATAAATGGAATTGGACATTTCTATCTCAACTGACGACCATTTGTTTGAAGGTTCTCCTCCCCATTGACCGCCATGCAATCGCACTCTAGAAATCACATTTTTCACACTATTTTTTAGCCTTCTGTTCCGATCGCCGAAGGAGTGCCACAATATCGCACGAATGTCACAATATCGCGCACAACCCTTCGCCTACTCGTTGTAGTGCTCATGTGCGCGTCACAACGCTTCATCTCTTATAGTTTTCTTTTAATCAATGTGACAATGCAGTCATGCATCTGCCTCCATAGAAATGCATTAGATAGAAAATATGCAAGTCATAGTGATTGCTTCACCTGTGTGGCTCATGGCTCACTCATGATTGGTTCAGCTGTGTGGCTCGTGGCTGAGCTGCCAATGACATCATCCACTTAACCCATCATTGGCCATCACTGTGTTGCACTACTGAATTGCTGACAGCGCCCTCTGTCTTGTGGGTTGTGTCATTGTACTCAGTAGGGATATCCTCTTTCATTTTTCATTGGTCCATGTTGACCCCCTTTCATTGGTCGATGTTGACCACTCCCCCGATCCTTAGACCACGCCCCCTTAGGCCACACCCCCTCAGTGTATCTCTTGAACCGTTTGTCGTAGAGACTTGCGGATTGTGCCATTGGTCGATGTTGACCACCTTTCATTGGTCGATGTTGACCACTCCCCCTGTTGACCACCTTTCATTGGTCGATGTTGACCACTCCCCCGATCCTTAGACCACGCCCCCTTAGGCCACACCCCCTCAGTGTATCTCTTGAACCGTTTGTCGTAGAGACTTGGGGATTGTGCCATTGGTCGATGTTGACCACCTTTCATTGGTCGATGTTGACCACTCCCCCGATCCTTAGACCACGCCCCCTTAGGCCACACCCCCTCAGTGTATCTCTTGAACCGTTTGTCGTAGAGACTTGCGGATTGTGCCATTGTACTCGGTGTAATAGTGTAATAGTGTGTAATAGTGTAATAGTGTGTAATAGTGTAATAGTGTAATAGTGTGTAATAGTGTGTAATAGTGTAATAGTGTGTAATAGTGTAATATTGTGTAATAGTGTAATAGTGTAATAGTGTGTAATAGTGTAATAGTGTGTAATAGTGTAATAGTGTAATAGTGTGTAATAGTGTAATAGTGTGTAATAGTGTGTAATAGTGTAATAGTGTAATAGTGTGTAATAGTGTAATAGTGTCTAATAGTGTAATAGTGTCTAATAGTGTAATAGTGTGTAATAGTGTAATAGTGTAATAGTGTGTAATAGTGTAATAGTGTGTAATAGTGTAATAGTGTAATAGTGTGTAATAGTGTAATAGTGTGTAATAGTGTAATAGTGTAATAGTGTGTAATAGTGTAATAGTGTGTAATAGTGTAATAGTGTGTAATAGTGTAATAGTGTGTAATAGTGTAATAGTGTGTAATAGTGTAATAGTGTGTAATAGTGTAATAGTGTAATAGTGTGTAATAGTGTAATAGTGTGTAATAGTGTAATAGTGTGTAATAGTGTAATAGTGTAATAGTGTAATAGTGTGTAATAGTGTAATAGTGTAATAGTGTGTAATAGTGTGTAATAGTGTAATATCCTTAGACCACGCCCCCTTAGGCCACACCCCCTCAGTGTATCTCTTGAACCGTTTGTCGTAGAGACTTGCGGATTGTGCCATTAGTCGATGTTGACCACCTTTCATTGGTCGATGTTGACCACTCCCCCTGTTGACCACCTTTCATTGGTCGATGTTGACCACTCCCCCGATCCTTAGGCCGCGCCCCCTTAGGCCACACCCCCTCAGTGTATCTCTTGAACCGTTTGTCGTAGAGACTTGGGGATTGTGCCATTGGTCGATGTTGACCACCTTTCATTGGTCGATGTTGACCACTCCCCCGATCCTTAGACCACGCCCCCTTAGGCCACACCCCCTCAGTGTATCTCTTGAACTGTTTGTCGTAGAGACTTGCGGATTGTGCCATTGGTCGATGTTGATCGGAAAAATCCGAAAACTCGAAAAAATCCCAAAACTCGGAAAAATCTAAAATCCGAAAAGTTCAAAAACTCGGAAAAATCCCAAAACCCGAAAACTCGGAAAAATCCGAAAACTCGGAAAAATCTAAAAAGTTCCAAAACTCCGAAAAATCCCAAAACTCGGAAAAATCCGAAAACTCGGAAACATCAAAAATCCGAAAAAGTTCAAAAACTCGGAAAAGTCCGAAAACTCGGAAAAATCCAAAAACTCGGAAAATTTCTAAAACTCGGAAACATCAAAAATCCGAAAAAGTTCAAAAACTCGGAAAAATCCGAAAACTCGGAAACATCAAAAATCCGAAAAAGTTCAAAAACTCGGAAAAGTCCGAAAACCCGGAAAAATCCGAAAACTCGGAAACATCAAAAATCCGAAAAAGTTCAAAAATTCGGAAAAGTCCGAAAACCCGAAAACCCGGAAAAATGCAAAAACTCGGAAAATTCCGAAAACTCGGAAACATCAAAAATCCGAAAAAGTTCAAAAACTCGGAAAAGTCCGAAAACCCAAAAACTCTGAAAAATCCGAATACTCGGAAACATCAAAAATCCGAAAAAGTTCAAAAACTCGGAAAAGTCCGAAAACCGGAAAAATAGTGTGTAATAGTGTAATAGTGTGTAATAGTGTAATAGTGTAATAGTGTGTAATAGTGTGTAATAGTGTGTAATAGTGTAATAGTGTGTAATAGTGTAATAGTGTGTAATAGTGTAATAGTGTGGCCAATCAGGCCTACCCCGGAAATAGCAATGGTTGCGGAACAGCTACAGGCGCCCTGGACCACATCCTAATGACTAATGACGGGTTTCTGCCTTTTTTCCCTCTGACCTCCAGGCCCAGTGCTGATGTCCCCGAAGCCTGGGAGTCTGGTGGAGTCCTACCCAGAGCTGGGCATGGGCAAGGGGCTGAGCAGCTCCCTGGACACCCGCCGGTCCCAGAGCAGCTGACTTACATCCAGGACCAGCTGAGCTCCAAAGAGGACCAGAGTCATGTTTGCATGTATTAGCTCTAGAATTGCCACAGTTATCCAAGTAACAGGTGAACGTCCAAAGGAACCATAACTGATTTAATGAGCCATTCGCAGTTTCACTGTATCGGCCATGTGTACTTAGACTTGCATGGCTTAATCTTTGAGACAAGCATATGCTACTGGCAGGATCAACCAGGTAGCCTCCGATCCGAGGTGGGCTCACGCGGACGCCTCAGCGAGATGTGACCCGAGAAGCGACATTTTGTTTTTGCTACATTTAATTTGAGTCTGTTTTCAGTTATCCAATTCGAAATCATAAATAATTCACTCTGAAGTATCTTATTCACTTGTTCTGTGCTCTCAGCGGATGCATATATAGTTGTATCATCAGCATAAATCGCTGTACCTGCACTTTCCAATACATAAGGCATATCATTTACAAATATAGAGTAAAGGAGGGGTCCAAGACAACTTCCTTGGGGAATACCACACTGGAGTGTTACCATATTTGACATGGAACCATTAAATATAACACATTGTTGTCTATTAGACAAGTAGCTTCTCATCCATTCCATGGCAGTGTCTTCAATACAATACAGTACAGTGTAATTTCAATAATAATAGGTCATGATCTATGATGTCGAAATCCAAGAGCACTGTACCCACAACTAACTTCCTATCGATCAGCTGTAGCCAGCTATCTGTAAGAGATGTTAAAGCAGTTCCTGTAGAGTATCCTACTTTGTATGCATGCTGGAAATCAGAATTAATGTTGTTTTCGTTTAAATACTTTTGAATCTGCTTGAACACAATTCCTTCCAATTACTTCCAATTCTACCTATTACTGGTAAAATACTAATGGGCCTACTGTTTGAACCTGTAAATGGCTCTTTACAGTTCTTTGGTAGTGGAGTTACTTTGGCTATTTTCCAAGGCTGAGGAAAGACACTCTCTTCAAAACATCAAGGTCCCCCATTTTGCAATTCTTAGTGACATTGATCAGCGTTGTCCTGAGCTAGCCAAGTTCGTACGTGGTGCTGGAAATCCTTGAAAAATGCTTGTATTTCAATGTGCTGTTTTCAAGGTTTTAAATGTGCTTCAATTGTGTATAAAGTGCTGGAAAGTTATTGTTGAAATTGTAATTGCATTTTCATAATAAATCGCTATCTGACTGAATAGTTTGGATTTTGGTCCTGTTATTACAATATTTATCATCTCCGTTACATATAAGCTTGCTGTAATGTCTAACTTGCTGTGCCTAATCTGATCGCATCTGTATGATCCAAATGCAAAGGATGGCATGTCAATTTGAGTTGCTTTTTCTGTCATCTGCGACATCTTCTGTCAAGTTCTTCTGTCAGTTACAGTGGGTGACAATATTGTCACAAGGAAAGATGAAATTACCTACCTGGGTTCCATCCTAGAGGCTAATCTCTCCTGTGACAAAATGGCATCCAATGTAATAAAAAAAAAGTCAACCAACGAACTAGATTCTTGTACCGGATCTCCTCTCTGGTAAACAAGAATACCCTGAAGACTCTGGCAGGAGCACTCATTCAAGGGTACTATGACTATGCTTGCACCTCATGGTACCAAAGCACCTCAAAGGCGCTAAAAACAAAATTACAAACATCTCAAAACAAACGGGTCAGACTACTGCTTGACCTTACTCCTAGAACCCGCCTCACCCCTGCCCAATTTGACAACCTAGGATGGCTTAGAGTAGACAAAAGAGTACAGCAACTTGCAATGGGCCTGGTCTACAAGACACACTACACGACCAAGGTACCCATGTACATGGCAAAATATTTCCCAAAGGTCAGTGAATACCACGATCACAACACCAGAGGTAGCTCCACAAATCATGTTAAACCCAGATTCGGCTCAAACAAGGGACTAAACACGTTTCGCAATTATGCCACAACAATGTGGAACGCCCTACCCAAAGCTGTAAAGGAATGTGAATCACAACCCACATTCAAAACCGCTCTTAAAAGAGCACCTACGGGAGGCTGCAATTCGAAACTGGCCACCGTAAATGCCCAAAACCCCCACCACCTCCTAATAGACAGTCTCCTCCCCACCGCATGTATATATTCCCTCCCCGCCGTATGTATATTTCTCTCCCACCCACCCACCCCCTCCTAATGTACAGTCCCCTCCCCATCATATATACTCTGTCAGGATCTAGGGGTAACAGTACTGTATATTTGAATACCGTTTATGTCACAAATGTATCAGTACTAAATACCTATATGTCCCTATGCCATAAATGTCATGTATGTTGTGTATGTCATAAATGTCTATATGAATTGAAAATGGGGGACCCTGATGGAAACAAGACAAGCGTCTTTCTCAGGTCTGCATCCCCTTAACAATTGTATGTATTGAGCCGTACTGTATTGTACCCATTCTGCAATCTGTTAAATAAAGTTTTCATTCATTCATTCATTCATTCATATATGTCCTGATGAATAGAAAATGGGGGACCCTGATGTAAACAAGACGAAAGTCTTTCTGAATGAATGAATGAATGAAAACTTTATTTAACAGATTGCAGAATGGGTACAATACAGTACGGCTCAATACATACAATTGTTAAGGGGATGCAGACCTGAGAAAGACGTTTGTCTTGTTTCCATCAGGGTCCCCCATTTTCAATTCATATAGAAGTTCTCTGGTCTGCATCCCCTTAACAATTGTGTGTATTGAGCTGTACTGTATTGTACCCATTCTGCAATCTGTTAAATAAAGTTTTCATTCATTCATTCATTCAAACTTTATCCGACTTGCTTTCACGCAAACCAGTGTAGCACGTCACTATTCTGCTGACGTCATTCATTCATCTAAGCCAATGGGAGGTCACATTGTTATACCAGGAGTCATACCAGGCACACAGACCAATGAGAGACGTCGATATTCCCCACTGAACTAAACCAGGAAGTAGAAAACGTTCATTCTTATCGGCAAACTTCGTCATTATATGCCAAACCAGTTCGATTTTTTAAAATCTGCTTTCACAGTTACATTCACACCTCTCACCCAACCTTAGGTCATGTCATTAATCCTTACGTAAACCACTTCCCCGCACGTAAATTGAATCTAACGTCACACGTTAAGCCCAAACTGAAGATTTTGGCCATCCCGTTTTAAACAGCGTAAATATGACATTTCTCTTCGTTTTTAAAGCAATCAATTCATTTTCGCCAACTCCTACACATCATAGCTAGTATCGCTCCGTTTTTAATAACAATCCGACCGTCGCAACATATACTAAACACATAATATTCGCTGACGTCCACGGTTTTCCACGTGTGAGCTCGCATACTTTTACACTGCCAGTGCAGTAGGTGGCGGTATGTGTATTTTCGAGCTCAGCAGAAGAATAGACGGCTTCCCGTAGTCACACACTTCAAAGCCCCAGTGAGTGACGTACATCAAACGTCTCGACCCCGGCCCGGCAGTCTTTCTCTGCTCTTCGAACAGAAAAGACCGGTACTTCATACCTAAAGTGATTCTATACTATTCCTACAACGGATTACGCATTTTCGTTATTTTTCATTCGAAAACTATATACACAGACCGCAGATTTCAGTTCCAGCTGACTCCGAAACAGGTTTGTGATGCAGAATACACGATGGAATTACAATTACAGTCACTGTGTGTTTGCATTGTGGCTAAGCTCGCTAGTAGCTACTACCGCATTAGTTTAACGTTAGTTAATACATTGACATGCTTAGTCTAGTGGTGAGAGCTATGTTTGTATCACAACTACAACGGACTACTAATTTAGTGTACAAGCATGCCTTAGTGTACAAGCCAAGACTTTCGATGTATTAGCGAACGTTAGAATCATGCTATGCTACGCTACACACTGCATGCTGTTGGCGCAGCAGCCATTTTCAGCAAAGGTCTAGACAGCCTTGGGCTACTAAGGAGGAATAAAAGACGCCACACACTTCATTGCAGTTTCACACACCACTGACCGAATCTCACAAGTGAGCCGGCAATGATCCCTTTATTGGAACCAGCTGCGTAATTGTCAAGCTGACAAGTATGACGTCAGCATAAGAGCATTAAAGAGATGCATCGTTCACAACTGTTCAACACCCCCACTTGATCTTATTCTGATAAAACCTTTGACATACATTTACATTTTCTTTTCTTTCATTTTTAACCTTCAACACCAAAAATAAAATACACAAACTTTTCAAGCATGACCTTTGTTGCAGGTTTGGTTAACATATCAGCTACCATTTCTGTTGTTGGACAGTATTCAATAATAATGTTTCCATCATTTACTGCAGATCGAACAAAATGATATTTAATGTCAACATGTTTACACCTTTGGCGACACACAGGATTCTTTGAAAGTGCAATTGCCCCTTGGTTATCCTCAAAGATTGTCACTGGTGCATAATCATTTTCACTATCCATTCCTTTTAATAACTGCACAAGATAAAAACTTTCCTGTGTAGCAGCTGCCAAAGCCATATATTCTGCTTCACATGTGGATAAAGCAACTGTAGGCTGTTTCTTAGATTTCCAGGAAATAACAGGTCCTGTCTGACATAGACTAAAACAGTACCCAGTTGTGCTCCGTCTGTCATTTTGATCTGCTGCCCAATCAGCATCACAATATGCAACAAGTTTTAGTTTTGAATCACTTCTCTTGTAACACAACTCCTGGTCTACAGTTCCCTTCAAGTATCTCAACACATGTTTTGCTGTTACCATATGCTGTTCTTTTGGTTCGGATAAGTGTTGAGACAACTTACTGACAATAAAACTTAGATCAGGTCTAGTACATGTCATTACATAAATCAAGCTGCCTACCACTTCACGATACCTCTTTTGATCAACAGATTCACCTTCATTGTCAAATTGTTGTTTATACTCACATGGAGTCGATCTTGCCTTGCAGTCAGACATGTCAAACCTTTGCAATATTTTCATGATGTACCTTTTCTGGTTCATCTTTATTTCACCATCTGTCTGTGTGAAATCAATGCCTAGAAAGTTCTTAAGTTTGCCAAGATCTTTCATCTTAAATTTGGCTCCCAAAATGTCTTTTACATTTTGGATTGTTTGACTGTTGCTTCCTGCAATGATAAGATCGTCAACCCAGATTATCAAAATAATCCTTTCACCTTTAGATGTTAGTTTATTGTAAACACAATGGTCAGCCGGGTTTTGGATAAAACCATTTTCACTTAGATAATCATGGAGCATTTTATTCCAATTCCGTCCTGATTGTTTCAGACCATACAGTGATTTGTTAAGTTTACAGACCAGTTTCTCCCCCTTCTCTGACTTAACCTCAAATCCTTCAGGTTGCTCCATAAACAACTCACAGTCTATAGGAGCATGTAAATATGCCGTTTTAACATCCATTTGATGCAACTCCAAATTATGTTCTACTGCAATTTGCATTAGACTACGTATAGAGGTCATATTTGCGGTTGGAGAAAAGGTTTCCTTATAATCAATACCAGACACTTGACTATAGCCTTTTGCTACATACCTGGCTTTGCATGTTTCAACTGGGTTCTCTTTCACTGTGTAAACCCATCTGCCCCCCACTGCATGTTTACCTTCTGGCAGTGTGGTCAGGGTAAATGTGTCATTTTCCCTCAGTGAATCCATTTCCTCTTCCATAGCTTTAGTCCATAATTGAGAATTTGGTGATGACATAGCCTCCTCCAATGTTTGGGGCACATCACAAATAACTCTATAACAGTAATCAAGGGTTAGTTCTTCTTGGTCATCAGATTCGACTTTACACTCATAATCCTTCAAATATTGAGGAGGTTTTCTTTCCCTTTGTGGATAAGATTTACTCTGGAAATATTGAGGAGGTTTTCTTTCTCTTTGTGGATAAGATGTACTCTGGCTACTTTGGCCTTCACCTGTCTCAATGTTATCACAAATCTCATTCTCCTGTGACTCTTTTGTGAGTACATTTGCCTTTTCAGTTTTTGGTAGGTGGTTTACAGCTCTCCTCATACTGAAATCTTCATCACCTGTTTCCTGCTCTGTTTGAGTCTGATTCTCAATGACACTCTTGGTGATGAATTTGACCAACCTATTTTTAAGTACTTTTCCTGTGTCAGGATAAAACACCAAATAAGCAGGGCTGTTCTTATCATAGCCTACAAAAATACCCTTTTCACATCTTGAATCCAACTTTTTCTTGTTTTGCTTGTAAGCATAGCATGGTGACCCAAATGTTCTCATTTTTGAAAGGTTAGGCTTCTTTCCTGTTAACATGTAGTATGGAGTCTGTCCTACACGCTTGTTGTAACACCTATTTCGAATGACAGCAGCAGTCATAACTGCATATGTCCACAACTCTTTTGGTAGGTCACTCTCAATTAGCATGCATCTTGCCATTTCAAACAATGTTCTCCAATTTCTCTCAGCTGTCCCATTTTGATGGGGTGAATAAGGAGCTGAGGTCTCATGTCTGATGGCATTTCTACTTAGCAATGACTGAAATTGATCAGAAGTATACTCTGTACCATTATCAGATCTCATGCATTTGATTTTTCCATAAGGTGAAACGTCAGCAATGTACTTCTCAGTAGCCTTGACTGTGTCACTCTTTGATTTCAAAAAATAAACAAAAACTGCTCCTGAATAGTCATCAGTAAATGCTAATGTGTATCTGAACCCATCTTTAGCTGTAGGATCTATAGGTCCAGACAAATCTGTGTGTACAAGCTGCAGTGGAGCCTTTGCTCTTTCATCTGGCTCTCTGCTCCTGCTCTGAGCAAATTTACCCTTTGTGCACACTTCACATGTCAAATTAGATGTATCAGTTTTGCCTTTAATTGTCATACCCTCTGTGACTTTTTGCAATTTTAACACATCTTCGTAGTTACAGTGACCTAGAATTTCGTGCCATGTTTTGATATCATAACACCCATGACATTCATCAACATTTTCATCATTAACTGTGTTTAGATAAAACAATCTATCATACACCTTAATATCAAATGTCGTACCGTTCTCATGAATGAGCTTGTTCTGTCCTTCCTTGAATACAACCGTGGCTCCGTTGGTCGTCGCTGCCTTGACCGAGAAAATGTCTTGGGGAAAGGATGGGACGTACAGCGCCCCCGTCAGCATCGTCTCCACCTCTCGACCCGTATTGTCTTTCAGCCAAACTTTGGCTGCACCTCTCTTCAGCGCTATGCCAGAGGCCCTCACTCCATCAGCCAACTCCAGGACATGTTTTCGTGGCTCGAAACTCTCGTCAAAGTCTTTGAACTTGCTCACGTCAGTCACTATGTGCGATGTAGCACCGGTGTCGACCATAAGCCCTCTTTGCTTCAGGCCATTGCCTGGGTCGCCGTCCACCTGTCGTTCGCGGGCCTTGAAGGCGAATGTGTGGTGGTGGTCGTGGTCCTCTTCATCCGCGGCCTGTTTTACGTTGTCTCGTCGTCCTCTCCGCCTGCAGTTTGCATCTCTGTGCGTGGAACTTCTGCAAAAACGGCACCACTGTCTCTGTTGTTCCCCGTGACCAGCAGCCTTGCACTCGCGGGCCATATGGCCCTTTTGGCCGCAAGCATAACAGGTCAGCAGCTTCACATCAAAGTCTTTGCCTCTTACTTTCATCACGCTGTCATCAACTGAGCTCCCACTGAACTTCTCAGTGCTCTCGTAGCTCCTCAGCTTGGTTTTGAACTCGGCGAAGGTGATCTTCTCATCACTTTGTGTAATGTGGATAGAAAACGGTTTAAACGACGCTGGCAGCCCCTTCAGAATCATCGCTATTAATAAACCGTCACTTAAAATCTCTTCTGCATTCCTCAGTGCTGTGATAGCAGTTTCTGCTCGTATAATATAGTCTGTAATGCTTTCATTAGCATATTTCTGGAGAGACGTAAGCTCTGTGTACAAGCTGATCACACGTGGTTTTCCTGTACTTGCGTAGTGATCCCTCAGAATCTTCAACGCCTTTCTCCCATCGTCCGCTGCATCTCTCATGACCAGAGACAAACTTGTATCGTCCAACAATTGAATAAGTTCAGCGTAGACTTCTTCATTTTTGTCAGCATCTTCTGCGGCTCTTGTTGCGGCTGCGTCTGCGTCTTCTTCGTCCCCGTCACTGTCAGGTTTTTTCAATATGGTGCTTTTCAGCCCTTGTAGACGCAGGTGGCCAAGAAACTTTGTTTCCCACAACTCATAGTTTTTCTCCTCTCCGTCAAAGCACAAACGATTCCATCGGCTTCCAAGATCCTTTCTGGGCCCATAACCTGTTGGCGCAGCAGCCATTTTCAGCAAAGGTCTAGACAGCCTTGGGCTACTAAGGAGGAATAAAAGACGCCACACACTTCATTGCAGTTTCACACACCACTGACCGAATCTCACAAGTGAGCCGGCAATGATCCCTTTATTGGAACCAGCTGCGTAATTGTCAAGCTGACAAGTATGACGTCAGCATAAGAGCATTAAAGAGATGCATCGTTCACAACTGTTCAACACATGCTAACGTCAATGGAACTTGCCATTATAACAGTATAGCAGTTAGCTCACGCTACTTAGCCAGCACATATCGGGAGCTATCAGTGGTTAGATAACATTAGAGACAACGCTGTGTGTATTAAACAAAGGTGAATAGATGACTGGGCCATTTTGTTTAATGCTTAAGTTGAAAGAGGAGCTTTGAGCTAACGGGGTTTGATAGCTAACACTAGCTCATGTTATCCAGTGGCATGTGGCAGTGCCAATCAGTAATGCTAGCAGAATGAATGGATGTAAACCGGTTGTAATTTCATTAGACAGACCAGTGCGGGCATTTAATAACATGCAATGGGCTAACGTTACGTCTGCATCCCCTTAACAATTGTCTGTATTGAGCTGTACTGTATTGTACCCATTCTGCAATCTGTTAAATATTGATTGGTTGTTATTAACAGATTGCAGAATGGGTACAATACAGTACAGCTCAATACACACAATTGTTAAGGGGATGCAGACCAGAGAGAGACTTTCGTCTTGTTTACATCAGGGTCCCCCATTTTCAATTCATCATAACATATATGACACACATGACATACAGATAGACAATACTGCTACATCTATACATTTATGACATACCAGATTTACAAATACAGTAGCCTATTGAAGACCAGACACTCTGTATCAGTGATGGCTGTCATAATGTAGAGCTATTTAACACTTATTTTAACAAAGAAATATCACGTACAGCACCTTTAACATGCCTCCCGTTGAAACGTATAGGCTACTTGTACATAGTGTATGGTGAAAGATATAATTTGCATGGTTTAAAATGTTTGACTGCTGCATCTGACTTCACATGGAATCTTGCCCTCAGTGTTGTTTTCTTTTCGCTGAAACAATAGTGTATAATGTGATACTAATTCTGGTTGCTGGTGCAATATCTGGGCCTCTGAGCCATATTGACACCATGTAACTAGGGGGAAATGTGGGGTTAAACACAATGGTTTTTAGATGGAGGCGTAGATATGTGTGTGTGTGTGTATGTATGCATATATATATGCATATGCATATGTGTATGTATGTGTATATATATATATATATATATATTATATAATAGAAATACAGGACCCACTCGAGGCTTCTCAACTGACCACTGGCTAATCTCAACAGAACAAATACACCGACGAAGACTACGCCAGAGGACCAATCCAGGAGCTCCGGTCCATCTTCATAGAACGTAATAGCACTAGCGATTTACTAAATAGAATTTAACTTAATAGGTTCAAAACAAATATGGCGTCTCCCCCTCCCCCCCCTCCCCCCCCGAAAGTACCTGCCCACCCAAAATGGAGTGAGGAGGAGTTTAACTTGATTAAAACGATACAGTTGCTCCTAATAGCGGACTACCAGAGTCTCCAATTTGAAAAGCCCATCACTAGGGCCCTCGCGTCTCGCTTAGTGCATATTAGAAAATTGGCTAAAAAGGAGAAGAAACAGACCGAACTCACAAGGAGACTGTCCGATGACAGGAACTCCAACTGGCAGAGAGATACCCTGGACCACTTGAAAAGGGAGTATCGGTTCCGCCGCGCTAGAACCGTCACGGCCCTTAAGGCCTTTACCACGCTTAGCGTAGCCTTTTGGAAGGTGGCCCTGGGCAAAGCCATAAGCTGGTCCACTCACCGCACCAAACATATGACTCCAGAGGCCTTTAGGGTCTTTGAACAACAGGTTCTACAAATTAGATTAGACCACGAGCCGGAACAGACGCAGGCAGCAACATCGTCCTCAGGTGACGAACCCAGACCTGCCCCTGAGACGGAAATGACGTGTACACCCCAACCATCTGCAGAGACAATTGGGTGCGGTAACACGCTTAAACGTAGACGCTCACCTACCACAAATCAGAACCAAAACCGGGGGAACCAACCCCAGAATGTTGACAGTGACCCTAATACGGCCAGAACGGAGAGAGTTTTGCCTATTAATCAGGCCTCACTCGTTGGCCACGTAGACCTCGATATGAGCACTCGTAGGGGCGCCGTCTACGCTCACGCAGCCCATGGGGGAACCGTGGCCACAACCACGACATCCTCGGCACACATAGATGCCGGTGACGAGGGGACATCAGGAACCACGGGCCACGCCATGGTACCGTACGAGCCTGACCCCACCTCGATATTCGACCTTACTCTACACGAGACACCCCTTTCCCCAGAGCTCTCGCTGGGCCTTAGACGGACCCGTGAAACCCCAGGACGCAACCCGTCCCCGGGACCCGGACCCACCCATAACCTAGGACCTACCGCGCACTCAACCCCTATAGAATCCGAAACCGAAACACCGCCACCCGAAACCACGCCACAGTTACCCTGGTACGAACGACATGAATGCCATGGGGTTAAAGAGAACTGGAGACTAAACATACATAGGAATATAGTCATCATGGGGGACTCTAACTTAAGGTTGTTACCCCCCATCCATAATAACTTAATACAGGTAGATAGCTACCCGGGTGCCAGAATCCATCACGCGATTCAAATACTTGAGCACCTTGAGACGTCTCCTAGTGTTAAGGCAGTACTTCTGTCGTTCGGTATCAACGATAAGCAAACCTGCAACGGGCATTTGGCAGCCAGGAACGTAAAAAGACTGAATGCAGTGGCCAAAAGGGCATTCCCGGAGGCACTCGTATACATGGCGTGCATAAACGCCTCCTACCGCCTAAGAGACTCTATGCTAGTCAACATTAATAGCTTAAATGAAGCCATACGCAAAAACATACTTCACATCCCGTTACTGGGACTGAGGTTATTCCAAACACAGCGTGACCACATCCACTGGACCCTGCAAACAGGGATCCACATGTGGGCACTGTGGGAAAGTATACTAGAGCGACACATGTAAAAATTTCCCCCGAAAAAAACACACCGCGCAGGGACCGGACTACTCGGGGGCCCCCCCCCCCCCCCAAAAGACCCTGTTCGTCACGTTTAAATAAATAGATTTATCAATAGAGCTGTAAAACAAACAAAATATGTTCCAGAGTCAAAATTAGTACGATTATAACCTCCCTTCTTTCTCTTATAAAAGTACAGGTTATCATCAGCATTAATAGGACAGGGACTATTTTAATCGCAAAATAGTGCGGGTAAGTATTTTGGGTAAGTATCTACAGAGCACCCTTCAGGTAGGTTATGTAGCCTAGGACTTAAGAAGTGGCGAACCACTACCGGACACACCGCAGAACTTAGGGACCCTGAAAAGGTGCTCAAAAAAGAAAAAAATATAAAAAAAAGAATATATATATATAGAAAAAGGAGGAGGAAGGATGTATATATATATACATATATATGTGTGTGTATATACATAATTTTTTCTCTATTAAAAAAATGTTTTAAAAAAACTCTTCTAAAAAATAAAAACAAAAACAGAGACCCCTACCCTTTTAACGGTACCGGTCAAGATAGGGTGTAACCCCTCCTACCCCCTGAAGGGACGGGCAATCACCAATAATATTAATTTTTAAAAATAAAACATAGACTAAGTTCCAGAGGACCATGAAACCTTCTTACAAGGCATGATCTTATGGAACATATTCAGGGGGGGCAAGGTTAAACGATTAAAGGTAGTGGATATGATGTTACTCCATTTTAGGACGGAAATGAACCAAATACTTTGGGGAAATCCCTCTTGGAGATACTGACCACACCCGTTTCCTTTTCCCTTGCCTCCCTGGAACTCTATTTGACCCCTGACACTTCGCTTACCCCGGGTTACATTGGGGAACTCTTTTGTTTACCTCATAACCTGGACCCTAACATAGACGCTGACCATAATTAGCCACTGATGAACTCCGAAGCCTAGTCTAGAGACCCCAAATAATTCATAAAACCCTTATACTTACCGTTGACCAGGGCCTTAACCTAGGCACCAACCTGATCCGACTACTAGGGACGGACAATTTTGAACCCTTAGACCCCCAAAAAAGGCTCTTGAGACCCTGACTGGGCCTCAATACCTTGATCCTGACTTAAGCTCTAACCCTAGCTAACTAATAAATCAATCAATTAATCAATCAATCAATGGTTCATTTAACCTATCAATCAATCTGTTAATCAATCAACCACACCCAAACAACGAATCAATCAATCAATCGACGACTAAACTACTCATTCAATCAACCAATTAATTGTCATATCAAAATTAATCTAGGAACCTTCTGGAGTAACCCTGTTCCACTACCACATAACAGTTGATCAGCCCTCTCAAGTACCAGACAATGGGGGGTTGACCTTTCACTGTCGTGAGACGATGGTTGATCTCTAGCTGCCCTGCTACAGGTGTCGAACCTTCCGTTACCACACTCCAAGTGATTGATATGCGACTGGGGGGTGGGGTACAACATGACGGTTTGAAAGCCATGGTGTAACTCATTTCCATACATTAGGGAGGGAGACTTTCCACTACCACACTGTTGACAGACAACATGTAGTTGGTTTACTGGGAAATAGCAGGGTCCACTTAACTGTAATAGGTATGATGAGTGGACCTTTGAATTATACTGTTACCAAAGGGCCCAATGCGATATAGTGTGTCTTGAAACAACACAAGGTGACCTGGTAGGATTTGAGGTCATACCCACACCACCGCTCTGCAAAGGGGCAACCCCCTCACTGCTACTGACAGTGGTTGGAATTTTGTTTTATGACCAAACTACAGGATCAATAAGATCCATAATGGTAAATATTCATAATGATAAAGGAGAGTGAGTATGGCTACAATGGTTCTAATGACAGTGTGATGTAGTATCAGACTGACTGCAGTGTTAGTAGTGAAAAATAAATAAAAAAATTATTAATGAGAACAATGTTTTAACATTGTTTATACAGATGGTACTGGAGCGATAACCCCTCTCTCTTCTGGTACCCACCGTCATCCGACATCCAGAACCAATACGTCAAGCACACAAGCACATGCCATGGGAGAGGACTCTCTCCAAAGTAACATCAATGTAACATCAATGTACACAAGCATATGCCATGGGAGAAGACCTTCTCCAAAGTAACATCAATGTACACAAGCATATGCCATGGGTTAAGACCTCCTCCAAAGTAATAGTGGTATGAGGCCTCCTGGGCCATCAATAAACTGGTCTGACCTTTCTTTAACCTCTCTACAGAGGATATACCCTTTACTAGCACATAACGTAGTGAGAAGGCCCCTGCACGACCACAGGGAGGGAGGGGAGGATTTACACAGTGTATTAGGGGACATCATATTGGGATAAACTAATTTAATACAAATGAGCTGGGGCTACCTCACTGTGGAGGTCAGACCTCTGATACCATGGGTCAGGGGATTTTACCTCTTAAAAGGGAAAAACCTTGTTAGACATGACCTGACAACAAATAACCTAAACACTAGGACCTGGCCAACGAGGATGATGTAGGAACGTTATACTTTTTCATTCATAGATTCTTCCAAAAATACCTTCTAGAAATTAAGTGTGTTTTTGATTGTTTTCTGTTTTATTCCCGGTAAAGGCTGTAATCTTCACTCGCACACCGTGCGAGTAATTGATTTTTTCCGGTTCGCACACACATATTTCTAGGGGCATATGCGAGCAATATGGTCGCACTGTAGAGCCCTGTTAATACTTGAATACGTTTTGAAATAAAAACCGCTACTTTTATACAACAGTCAACAAAATATTGATTTATGACCAGATGTCATTTCGGGACCGGTCCCGTCGGGTGCAAGAGGTTAATTGACCTGTAGTTCACACAGCACAAAGATTATATAATCCTGTGACATGATTGGAGGACATATACAAGCTTATATTATAGTCTACATAACTAAAATAATGTGTGCTAAACTATTTACAGTTTTGGTCTACGTGAGATTATGTGCAAAATAAATCTGGATTGTTTTTCAGTAAAGCGCTCCTTTAACTTTCTGGTCTGTGTGAATATTTGAAACCCCATCTGATTTGTTCATTATCTATCGCAAAATTTAGTGAGAAGAACAGCATGCCACGCAAGGGGAAGAGGTCTCAGGCTGCAAAACGACACTGCACTAAGGTCGTGGAGGTAAGTGACAGCAAGGTATGTAGTCCACCTTTCCCATGCACAGCTCAGCAGGAAGTTCCGGCTGCAAAACGACGCTGCACTAACGTCGTGGAGGTAAGTGACAGCAAGCTATGTAGTCTACCTGTGGTTTGCACAGCTCAGCAGGAAGTACAGTGTGAGGTTCAACAGGTCTTAGAGGTTTTGGAAAAGGACACTGTGCAGCAGGAAGCACGCATCCCACCACCGCCTGTGATCTCCGTGCAGGCGTCCTATAGTCAAGCTGATGACCGATATGACGGTGAGTTCCGGAATCAACAGTGTGCCTGTATGGCACTGACTTTTCTAGCATACGTGAATGAACACCAGAATGAGGGCTGTGACTTGAAGGAGGCTGATCTTAATAAAATACTAGATAAGGGACACAGTGTGTACAAAAAAACCCTCAAAGCGCTGAGGGATCAAGGTCGTGCCCGTGGCCTCTACCATTTACACGTGGAAGAAACGCCACTCGCCATCGAGACTGAGCACCATGCGTACAGTGTGCATAGATCCACTGTGCAAATGGGATATATGAAAGACCAGGGAAGGTCTGGCATAGAGGACTGGTTTTTGAATCTTCACACAAGACTTCAGTGTCTGTCTGCAGATGTGAGCCATGCTCTGCTCACTATATCACCATACACCATTGCCGTGTTTAGAGACCAGTCTGGGAGGTATGGATTGTTTGACTCTCATAGCAGAAATGCTGACGGGCTATCTGAGCCTAATGGAAAGGCTGTAATGATGACATTCACACAGTTGGATGATCTGTTCGACAAGATTTACACGCTGAATTTCTCGCTGCACAACTATACTGACATGTTTGACAGTATGCAGTTTGACTTCATGCAAGTGACATTTGTACCTACAAAGACTCCGTCAGACCATTTGCCTCAAGTGCCACAAGTGCAACCGGATCTGCATGACAAAAGGCCTGTGACGGTGACTGTCGGAGCCAAAACTGAATTTGGACTCCCAATCAGCACAGTCAATGCACCATCCACAAATGTAACGGAAGAGGCTCCACAGATGTCTAGTAAATTAAACAAAAGACAGCGACAAAGAGCAATTAGGAATCAAAGAAAAAGCTCACAACTGTCTGAAGCGGATCTGCATGACAAAAGGCCTGTGACGGTGACTGTTGGAGCCAAAACTGAATTTGGACTCCCAATCAGCACACGGTGTGTGCTGTCAGTCAATGCACCATCCACAAATGTAACGGAAGAGGCTCCACAGATGTCTAATAAATTAAGCAAAAGACAGCGACAAAGAGCAATTAGGAATCAAAAAAAAAGCTCACAACTGTCTGAAGCTCCCAAAAAGAAAATATCTCGGAGGCAGAGATATGAAACAGATAAAGAGTTCAGGAAGAGGAAGCAGCAAACCATAATCGAGAAGTACCGAAATAATGAAAAATATAGGCAGAAGCAGAAGCAGACAATGAAGCAGGTGCAGGAGCAGAATTACAAGACTGATCAACAATTTCGGCAGAAGAAGAAGCAGGTGCAGGAGCAGAAGTACAAGCATGATCAACAATTTCGGCAGAAGCAGAAGCAGACAATGAAGCAGGTGCAGGAGCAGAATTACAAGACTGATCAACAATTTCGGCAGAAGAAGAAGCAGGTGCAGGAGCAGAAGTACAAGCATGATCAACAATTTCGGCAGAAGCAGAAGCAGACAATGAAGCAGGTGATGGTGCAAAGGTACAAGCATGATCAACAATTTCGGCAGAAGCAGAAGCAGGTGATGGTGCAAAGGTACCAGTTTGATGCCATTTACAGGGCCAATAGGAAGCGATATTTTCGCATGAGATACAGAACAGATTTGCATTTCAGAATGGCCCATAATCTGCGCTGTTCATTGAAAATAAGAGGCAAATACAAAAAAGTCCAAAGATTCCAGCTTTTAAACAAAATCGATGAAGGAAATTGGCTACTTCAGATGGCAATGGCCACTTTCCAGGAGCACATTAAAGCGGGGCCAACTTTTATATGTACAGTGTGTCACCGTGCTCTTTTCCCCAATCAGGTGAAGGTTTGCCGGCGAACTAATTACAAGAACAATCCACATGTGGTTACTGCCTGTTTGACAGGAAAATTTGTTCATGTGTGTGGTGGTCAGTGTGGAGGCCCTGAGCAATGCACTGTGCCTGAGGAAAGGAGAGTTGAGTGGATTTGTCCGACGTGTGATTTGCATTTAAAGAGAGGAAGACCTTCGTCCATAGCTGTGGCAAACAAAATGGAGTTGGCACCCATTCCCCCAGAGCTCTGCAATTTGAATGTGCTGGAAAGACAACTTTTGGCCAAAGTTCTGCCCTTTGCCAAGATTGTCACACTTCCAAAAGGTCAACAGAAAGCTGTACATGGAGCTGTAGTGTGCGTGCCATCTGAGGTGGAAACCACAGTCAACACCCTACCGAGACTGCCCAGCTCATCCCACTTGTATAGAGTGAAGCTGAAGCGACGTCTTATTTACAAAGGCTATCAGAACTTTCACACGGTCAATATGAGACATGTAGTTGCAGGCCTGTCCAAATTGATTGAGGCACACCCAGACTATAGAGAGGTGTCGATCAGAGATGATGCTGACATGTTTACAGAAATTATTGAAGACCTGCTACAAGACCCACCCACTGATGCACCAATAAATCGACCAGACACGGAGTTTGACAGCTGTGATGACTCGGAAATGCTTGAGATGCAAGCAGACACAGAGTTTGACAGCTGTGATCTGCCAGAAATGCAGTGTGAGGTTCAACAGGTCTTAGAGGTTTTGGAAAAGGACACTGTGCAGCAGGAAGCACGCATCCCACCACCGCCTGTGATCTCCGTGCAGGCGTCCTATAGCCAAGCTGATGACCGATATGACGGTGAGTTCCGGAATAAACAGTGTGCCTGTATGGCACTGAGTTTTCTAGCATACGCGAATGAACACCAGAATGAGGGCTGTGACTTGAAGGAGGCTGATCTTAATAAAATACTAGATAAGGGACACAGTGTGTACAAAAAAACCCTCAAAGCGCTGAGGGATCAAGGTCGTGCCCGTGGCCTCTACCATTTACACATGGAAGAAACGCCACTCGCCATCGAGACTGAGCACCATGCGTACAGTGTGCATAGATCCACTGTGCAAATGGGATATATGAAAGACCAGGGAAGGTCTGGCATAGAGGACTGGTTTTTGAATCTTCACACAAGACTTCAGTGTCTGTCTGCAGATGTGAGCCATGCTCTGCTCACTATATCACCATACACCATTGCCGTGTTTAGAGACCAGTCTGGGAGGTATGGATTGTTTGACTCTCATAGCAGAAATGCTGACGGGCTATCTGAGCCTAATGGAAAGGCTGTAATGATGACATTCACACAGTTGGATGATCTGTTCGACAAGATTTACACGCTGAATTTCTCGCTGCACAACTATACTGACACGTTTGACAGTATGCAGTTTGACTTCATGCAAGTGACATTTGAATCAGACATGGAGTTTGACAGCTGTGATGACTCGGAAATGCTTGAGATGCAAGCAGACACGGAGTTTGACAGCTGTGATGAGCCAGAAATGATGGAGATACAAGACTGTGTTGAAAAGCAGCAACCACCCAATGCAGAGAATGAGAAAGAGGCACTCAGACCTGGACTAGGCCTAGATAGTTGCTTGCAACCTCTAGACATGGGACAAGAGACGCTGACGTATGGTGATGGCATATTTAGCATTGCCCCCGCACAAGGAAACAAGCCCGTCGGCTTCTTCAAGGTCCCCAGACTTGAAGCAATGGCTTTCCCTGTCCAGTTTCCTACCGGAGAAAATACATTGGATGCTGAAAGAGCAGTGCGGCTGTCTCCAAGCATGTATTTCAACGCAAGGCTTTTCTGTGTCGATAATCGTTTTGCGAGAGACCAGAGCTACCTATTCTTTGCCCAGTTTGTCACCGAGACACAGTTGGCCACAAACAGCATGTCCATCCAGTTGAGGAAAGGCAAACCCTTTAGCCGAGATGGACGCAAAATATGCAACAAGATGTTACAGGACAAGGTGGAGGTCGAGAGGCTGGTGAAAAACAGAGATGCAACCCGATTCATGCAACCGCTGAGAGGGACTCCAGCTTACTGGTCGAAAACGATGAAGGATCTGTTTGCCATGGTCAGACAACTGGGGACGCCTACCTTTTTTCTGACCTTCTCGGCCGCAGAATTCCGTTGGCCAGAAGTTGTCAATGCGATAAAATCCCAAGAAGGTCAACGGGTTAATTTCGATGAGCTGGACTGGGCCCAAAAATGTGACATTCTCAGAAGCAACCCGGTGACGACCATGCGCATGTTTGACAAGCGGGTGGATGCTCTGATGAGAGAGCTGCTGCTGTCTCCGGCTCATCCAATTGGTGTGGTTGTGGATTACTTTTACCGGGTAGAATTCCAGGCCAGAGGGAGCCCTCACATACACATGCTCTGTTGGGTAGAAAATGCCCCAGAGTTTGGCGTCACCGATGACGCCAAACTATGCGAGTTTGTGGACCGCTACATCTCATGCCAGTTGCCTGACAAGGACAAGGAACCGTTGCTTCACAAGAGTGTCACAGAGCTTCAAATGCACAGCAGAAACCATTCCAAGAGCTGCAAGAAAGGTAAGAAAGCATGCAGATTTGGATTTCCAAAACCACCAATGCCAATGTCGTTCATAACCTATCCGTCGGCATCATATGGCGTCGATGAGGGTGAAGGTACGAGCAACGCGGGTGAAGGTACGAGCAACGCGGGTGAAGGTACGAGCAACGCGGGTGAAGGTACGAGCAACGCGGGTGAAGGTACGAGCAAAAAACGTAAGCGTGCAAAGGTCAGCAGCAAACTACAGACAATGGATGCGCAAGCAGCCAAACGTAAACTCCAACCAGTGTGGGCTTTACTGAACGACTCCAGCGCGCAAGTGGACAACCTGACACAGCTACTGACGCAGTGCAAGTTGACTTATGCGGAGTACACCAAATGTGTCCAGGAAATGACAAATGCCAGTGTCATGGTAATGAAGCGTGATGTCAAGGACTGCTGGGTGAATAACTATAATCCATATTTGTTGACGGCCTGGAACGCCAACATGGACATCCAGTACGTTCTCGACGAGTTTGCGCTCATTCAGTACATGCTCAGCTACATCACCAAACCGGAGCACGAGATGAGCGAATACCTGGCGAAAATCATCCGTGAGCTCAGCCCAGAGAGTGTGCCTGAACGAGAGGAAATGAAGCAAATCCTTCAAGCCTACTCAAAACACAGAGAGGTCAGCGCTCAGGAGGCTGTGGCCCGTACGTGCAGTTTGAAAATGAGAAAATGCTCACGTCAGGTTTTGTTCCTACAAACTGATGAGAATGGACTGAAAATGAGTCTCCCGCTCAGCCAGCTTCAGTACAGACCAGAGGATGACGAGAACGTATGGATGACGGGTATTCCCGACAGATACAGAGCCAGACCACGAACACTGGAGTTTGAACCCATGTGCCTTGCCATTTTCACATCCCACTACAGAGTGCTCTACCGTGAGCAGGGGACCAGCGGAAATTGCCATAGGCTGTTAAACGACATGGGCATCATTCAGAAACGCACAAGGGGGAAACCTGCAATTATCAGATACGGTCACTTTTCTCAGAAGAAGGAGCCAGAGAAATTCTACGGCAATTGGCTTAAACTGTACCTCCCCCATCGTGACGTGTCCAAACTGAAAACCGACCTTTTACCCACACACAAAGCGTTTCACGACCAGGCCTGGGTGACGATACCCGGGATCCACGACATGGTCAAAGTCTCAGAATTTGTTAAACTCAACAGAGAGAAGTTTGAGAAACACAGTAAAGTGATGGAGAAAGCTATGGACAAGTTCATCAAGGATGGTCCTATCGAGGATGCATGGGGCAGATTTGACCCCGAGAGTGAGGTGGTCCAGTTGGAATGCATGGCTGAGCGAAGTGACGCTCAGCTGCATGAGGAGGAACAAGATGATGTACCGGCGTACATTGGTGGAGTTATTCCAGTCATGGACGCTCCCCAGATGAGCCCCGATTTTCTGCGCACAATGTGTCAGAACCTCAACCGGGCACAAGCATCCATCTTTTACTCTGTTCGCGATTGGTGTATTGACCGCGTGCAACAACATGAGCAAACCCCCCAACAGTTCTTCTACTTTGTCACCGGTGGTGCTGGCACTGGGAAATCCCACCTCATAAAGTGCATCCACGGTGAGGCAACAAGGATACTCCGGCAACTCCCCAGACTGTATGATGATGACATATCCATGCCAACCGTTATACTGGCTGCATTTACAGGCACGGCAGCTTTCAACATCTCTGGTAACACTTTGCATTCGCTCTTGAAGTTGCCAAGAAGCCTACAGCCACCCTACCAAGGACTAGGAAATACCTTGGATGTGCTGCGGGGAAAGCTGTCGGATGCAGAGATCATCATCATCGATGAGGTTTCAATGATTTCCAAGCAACTGTTTGCCTACGTCGACTGGAGACTGCAACAAATCAAAGGCAATAAGAAACCGTTCGGTGGCATGTGTGTAATAGCGCTGGGCGATTTCTATCAGCTCCCCCCATTGGGGAAAAACAAACCGCTCTGCGTACTTGAGGAGGCCACGATCGACCTCTGGCAATGCCACTTTGAGATGATCACGTTGACCGAGATCATGCGACAGAGAGACGACCTTCCATTTGCGGAGCTTCTGAACAGAATCAGAGTCAGGGAAAAGACGCATCCGATAAGCCACATGGACAAAGCTCTGCTTGTTCGGGCTGTGCGTAACCCCGCCCATTGCCCTAAGGATGTCATGCACATCTTTGCAACCAACAAAGAGGTTGCCAAGCACAATGCCGCTACTTTGTCTGCTCTCCATTCCCACATCACCCAGATAGATGCACAGGATTACACGAGAGATCCAATGACGGGTGAGATGGACAGACTAGAAAGGCCGCGTAAGGGAGATAAAAGCGATCTGCTAGACATACTTCAAGTTGCCGAGGGTGCCTGTGTCATGATCATGCGGAACGTCGACGTTGAAGATGGGCTAGTCAATGGAACATTTGGCACGATTGGTCGAATAGTCACCCAGACGGCCAACGGTGCTACTGAGGTGACCATGCTTGGGCTTGTGCTGGACAATGCAGATACAGGACAGAGATGCCGCCAAAGGACATCTGGTCGTGGTGACAACTTGGTCTACATCGAGAGGGCAGAGGAAAGGCTGAAATTCAAGAAAGTGACTCGCAGGCAGTTCCCCATCAAGCTGGCTTACGCATGCACCGTTCATAAAGTCCAAGGCATGACGACACAATCTGCCGTGGTTTCATTGAAACGTATCTTTGCACCAGGCATGGCCTACGTTGCTCTGAGTAGAACGACTTCACTGCAAGGACTTCACATCATCGACTTCAATGAGAGACAGATATTTGCTGATCCTGCAATCACCGCTTCATTGGAGTCGATGAGGAAAGCCTCGTTTGACACGGTTATGCCACTATTAAATTATGTACAGCCAAAAGAAAATGGCCAAATATTAACAATTGTCCACCACAACACGGAAGGATTACCGGCTCATATCCAGGATACCAAACGGCATCACGAGTTGCCACTTGCCGATGTTCTGTGCCTCACCGAAACTCACCTCTCTGGCTCTTTTGTTGCCGACAGTCTGCAGTTGGAAGGGTACACCATGTTCAAACGCAACAGACATGAGTCGTACACAAACCTTCCTCGGTTGGCAAAAAGAGCGGGCGGTGGTGTCGCCGTCTACGTGAGGGACCATTGCCAGGCATTTGAAAGGCATTTCCTGCAAAATGTGACTGACCTGGAGTGTGTCGTTGTGAAGGTTGAGGCCCCTGTCAAAGCTTTAATCGCTGCCGTGTACAGACCACCAGATTACAGTCCTTGCCAATTCATACCAAAACTGCAGGCGCTTTTGGACACTTTGGAAATTATGAATCATCAGCCAGTCGTAGTCTGTGGAGATTTTAATGAGGATCTACTTTCCGGATCAAGGAAGCCCATATCTGAACTGTTTAACAGCAGAGGATATACCCAACTGGTCCGAGAAGCCACCACTGACAAGACCACATTGTTGGATCACATTTACACTTCAAGACCGCAGCAATGTCTACAGTCTGGAGTATTACGCACATATTGGAGTTACCACAATCCTGTATACTGTATTTTGAGCTCTACTTAGAACTTTGCGTCATTCCATGTAGCCATTGTGGTTGTGGTTGGTGTCGGGAGTGATTGTAGTCTGTGAACTTGTGGTGGGTGCAGTGGTTTTGGCTGAAACCACTGTGGTTGTTGAAAAAAGTACACGAAGAAAAAAGTACACCGCGCAGGGACCGGACGGCCCCCCCGAAATACCCCGTTCGTCACGTTTAAATAGATGGATCTATTAATAGATCTACAAAACGAACAAAATGTGTTCCGTAGTCAAAATTATTACGATTATAACCTCCCTTCTTTCTCTTATAAAAGTACAGGTTATCATCAATCAGATGGATCTATTAATAGATCTACAAAACGAACAAAATGTGTTCCGTAGTCAAAATTATTACGATTATAACCTCCCTTCTTTCTCTTATAAAAGTACAGGTTATCATCAATCAGATGGATCTATTAATAGATCTACAAAACGAACAAAATGTGTTCCGTAGTCAAAATTATTACGATTATAACCTCCCTTCTTTCTCTTATAAAAGTACAGGTTATCATCAATCAGATGGATCTATTAATAGATCTACAAAACGAACAAACTGTGTTCCGTAGTCAAAATTATTACGATTATAACCTCCCTTCTTTCTCTTATAAAAGTACAGGTTATCATCAATCAGATGGATCTATTAATAGATCTACAAAACGAACAAAATGTGTTCCGTAGTCAAAATTATTACGATTATAACCTCCCTTCTTTCTCTTATAAAAGTACAGGTTATCATCAACTTCTCTCTCGCTCTCATTCTGTTGTGTTCATATAAAGCTGCCGTGGTCTCTCTCTCTCTCTCTCATTCTGTTCTGTTGTGTTAATATAAACTTTGGATAAGCCTAGCCAAACAAAGAATGTACCTGAGTGGACTGTTAGTTCTTTCCCTTTTGCTGTGACCTTGGCGTGGTGGGAAAGCTTGTGTGCTTGTGTGCCCCAATGCTTGTATATCTTATCATGTGTTGTCATGCTTGTTTATATGTTTGTAAAAAAAAAAAAAAAAAAAAAAAACATGTTTGTTTATGTTTGTTAAATATATATATATAATAATAAATAAAAAAAAAATATGAGATGGAAGGCGGCTACATGGCGTAGTGGGCAAGGCGCTTGCCACGGAATCTGGAGACGCTGGGCTTGCCTGTTCGAGCCCAGCGCTCCACATTTGCTTTCAGTTTAGCTGGTCGTTCGTACTAATACACATTGGCCGTATTAGGGGGTGGGAAACTGATGGGTGGGGATTGGGCGTTGTGGACAGCGACTCCTACAGGTCGGTTGGTGCGCCTGCGCAGTAGAATCAGGAAGTGTCGGGGCAGCGTGAGCCTCCCACGCGTTACTCCTCGCCACCGAGAGATCGAGCTTTGCATGACCTCTAATAAAAATGTAACTAAATATCCGTTTGGCGTAAAAAATTAAAGACGTCATGGTTTGATTAAGCCTAGTCGAACACTCATCTCTGCCACTCGTATAAACTGCCTCGAGTGGAATGTACCTGAGTGGACTGTTTGAGTTAGTTCTTTCTACGGATGCACCGAATGGGAAATTCTTGGCCGAAACCGATACCGAAAATAGGAAACAGTTGGCCGAAAACCGAATGCCGAAAGGCCGAAAATGATTAATATAAATATATATATATATATATATATATATATATATATATATATATATATATTTTTTTTTAGCTACCTGATTATGGCAAAATACATGATTATGGCTAAACTTAACTTAAATAATATTAATAATCACTATGGGCCCATAAAACATTTATTCAGCACTTTTGAATGCATACATTAATTCCAGACTGTTAAGACTAAAAGACTACAACGATTGATGACGACTTCCTGTCCTCGCATTTCCATTTCCGGTTTAACGATAATACATTTTCAACAACAGATTGCTGCTAATTAAACACTTCATTTAAACGGAGTAACGTTAACGTTATGTCGAGTTCATACGTGTAGTGTAGTATGAGCCGAAAGAGCCTTTTTAACCATTGTCGGCCGATAATTTTCGGTAGCCGAATTTTCGGTGCATCTCTAGTTCTTTCCCTTTTGCTGTGACCTTGGCGTGGTGGGAAAGCTTGTGTGCCCCAATGATCCTGAGTACTATGCCAGCATGAGCAGATCCTCAAAGGTTCTACCTTGCTGTACTAGTCCCAGGTGAGAGGTCAGACTAACAACAGCAACAAAACTCTTTAATTACAAATATGTTTATGTGAATTTAGGGCACGGTGCCAAGTTCAGTAGCTATGTGATGACAGACGTCAACATCAAAACAAGTCTGCATATCCAACTGGTTTAGGTAAGGAGAATTGAAATCTTATCCTTTGGCTACATCCGCATTGTATAAAAGCTACTTGTGATAATGTAATTGTGGTAATGCAATCGTGATGCACCTTGAATTGACTATGCAGCACTGATCAGAGATGTTTTGCGTTGCTTTTGCAGATGATGGAAACAGCCGGTGTATGGTGACTGACGCATCCTGGGGTTCAGTAATTGTTGAGTGAGAAGAGACCTTTGATCTGCCACTTCTTGGACACATGGTGCCATGAGAAAGGGTGAGTATTAAATAATACAACACGAAAGGGAGTTTGTGTTATAGTTAATAAAATCACATCTGTAGTCATATAGATCTTGACGGCCATGAAATTAGAAAGAGAATCATTGCAGAGAGAGTGTCATTGCACTACACAGTAGGGATATCCTCTTTGATTGGTCTATGTTGACCACTCCCCCGATCCTTAGGCCGCGCCCCCTTTTTGTATCCTTTGAACCGTTTGTCATAGAGACTCGCGAGAGACCCTCTCCCCCGTTGGCCGGCGGTGCACAGGCGTCACCCACACTTTCACAATTTCCCCCGCGCGGAATTGTCTAGTTAGTGTGGGTGACCTGGCGAAGCCAGGTTGCCACCCACACTATACATATCCATACTCTTTTTATTATTTATTTATTTATTCCACCGATTTTGCAAACACTTTGCAACACGTAAGCGTTCGCGCCCCATACACGTGAAAGGTATCAAAACGAGCGGCTTGCCTATGGCAACACCGGTCTCCGAACTCGTAAAGTTTCACCGCACCGTCTGGCTACGAATCGACTTTAAACGGTAAAATATCGGTCCCATTGGGAATGCATTGCATTTTAGAGTGTAGCAGCTGAAATAATCTTTTTCCCCCTACCTTGGGTGAATTGCGAGTGTGATCTCAATTTTGGACGTAGAAATAAAACAAACACATCAAAACGATGACACGGCTGTCAACCCGCTCACAAAAGAAAAATAAATGGAATTGGACATTTCTATCTCAACTGACGACCATTTGTTTGAAGGTTCTCCTCCCCATTGACCGCCATGCAATCGCACTCTAGAAATCACATTTTTCACACTATTTTTTAGCCTTCTGTTCCGATCGCCGAAGGAGTGCCACAATATCGCACGAATGTCACAATATCGCGCACAACCCTTCGCCTACTCGTTGTAGTGCTCATGTGCGCGTCACAACGCTTCATCTCTTATAGTTTTCTTTTAATCAATGTGACAATGCAGTCATGCATCTGCCTCCATAGAAATATGCAAGTCATAGTGATTGCTTCACCTGTGTGGCTCATGGCTCACTCATGATTGGTTCAGCTGTGTGGCTCGTGGCTGAGCTGCCAATGACATCATCCACTTAACCCATCATTGGCCATCACTGTGTTGCAGTACTGAATTGCTGACAGCGCCCTCTGTCTTGTGGGTTGTGTCATTGTACTCAGTAGGGATATCCTCTTTCATTTTTCATTGGTCCATGTTGACCCCCTTTCATTGGTCGATGTTGACCACTCCCCCGATCCTTAGACCACGCCCCCTTAGGCCACACCCCCTCAGTGTATCTCTTGAACCGTTTGTCGTAGAGACTTGCGGATTGTGCCATTAGTCGATGTTGACCACCTTTCATTGGTCGATGTTGACCACTCCCCCTGTTGACCACCTTTCATTGGTCGATGTTGACCACTCCCCCGATCCTTAGGCCGCGCCCCCTTAGGCCACACCCCCTCAGTGTATCTCTTGAACCGTTTGTCGTAGAGACTTGGGGATTGTGCCATTGGTCGATGTTGACCACCTTTCATTGGTCGATGTTGACCACTCCCCCGATCCTTAGACCACGCCCCCTTAGGCCACACCCCCTCAGTGTATCTCTTGAACTGTTTGTCGTAGAGACTTGCGGATTGTGCCATTGGTCGATGTTGATCGGAAAAATCCGAAAACTCGAAAAAATCCCAAAACTCGGAAAAATCTAAAATCCGAAAAAGTTCAAAAACTCGGAAAAATCCCAAAACCCGAAAACTCGGAAAAATCCGAAAACTCGGAAAAATCTAAAAAGTTCCAAAACTCCGAAAAATCCCAAAACTCGGAAAAATCCGAAAACTCGGAAACATCAAAAATCCGAAAAAGTTCAAAAACTCGGAAAAGTCCGAAAACTCGGAAAAATCCAAAAACTCGGAAAATTTCTAAAACTCGGAAACATCAAAAATCCGAAAAAGTTCAAAAACTCGGAAAAATCCGAAAACTCGGAAACATCAAAAATCCGAAAAAGTTCAAAAACTCGGAAAAGTCCGAAAACCCGGAAAAATCCGAAAACTCGGAAACATCAAAAATCCGAAAAAGTTCAAAAATTCGGAAAAGTCCGAAAACCCGAAAACCCGGAAAAATGCAAAAACTCGGAAAATTCCGAAAACTCGGAAACATCAAAAATCCGAAAAAGTTCAAAAACTCGGAAAAGTCCGAAAACCCAAAAACTCTAAAAAATCCGAATACTCGGAAACATCAAAAATCCGAAAAAGTTCAAAAACTCGGAAAAGTCCGAAAACCGGAAAAATAGTGTGTAATAGTGTAATAGTGTGTAATAGTGTAATAGTGTAATAGTGTGTAATAGTGTGTAATAGTGTGTAATAGTGTAATAGTGTGTAATAGTGTAATAGTGTGTAATAGTGTAATAGTGTGGCCAATCAGGCCTACCCCGGAAATAGCAATGGTTGCGGAACAGCTACAGGCGCCCTGGACCACATCCTAATGACTAATGACGGGTTTCTGCCTTTTTTCCCTGTGACCTCCAGGCCCAGTGCTGATGTCCCCGAAGCCTGGGAGTCTGGTGGAGTCCTACCCAGAGCTGGGCATGGGCAAGGGGCTGAGCAGCTCCCTGGACACCCGCCGGTCCCAGAGCAGCTGACTTACATCCAGGACCAGCTGAGCTCCAAAGAGGACCAGAGTCATGTTTGCATGTATTAGCTCTAGAATTGCCACAGTTATCCAAGTAACAGGTGAACGTCCAAAGGAACCATAACTGATTTAATGAGCCATTCGCAGTTTCACTGTATCGGCCATGTGTACTTAGACTTGCATGGCTTAATCTTTGAGACAAGCATATGCTACTGGCAGGATCAACCAGGTAGCCTCCGATCCGAGGTGGGCTCACGCGGACGCCTCAGCGAGATGTGACCCGAGAAGCGACATTTTGTTTTTGCTACATTTAATTTGAGTCTGTTTTCAGTTATCCAATTCGAAATCATAAATAATTCACTCTGAAGTATCTTATTCACTTGTTCTGTGCTCTCAGCGGATGCATATATAGTTGTATCATCAGCATAAATCGCTGTACCTGCACTTTCCAATACATAAGGCATATCATTTACAAATATAGAGTATACATATCCATACTCTTTTTATTATTTATTTATTTATTCCACCGATTTTGCAAACACTTTGCAACACGTAAGCGTTCGCGCCCCATACACGTGAAAGGTATCAAAACGAGCGGCTTGCCTATGGCAACACCGGTCTCCGAACTCGTAAAGTTTCACCGCACCGTCTGGCTACGAATCGACTTTAAACGGTAAAATATCGGTCCCATTGGGAATGCATTGCATTTTAGAGTGTAGCAGCTGAAATAATCTTTTTCCCCCTACCTTGGGTGAATTGCGAGTGTGATCTCAATTTTGGACGTAGAAATAAAACAAACACATCAAAACGATGACACGGCTGTCAACCCGCTCACAAAAGAAAAATAAATGGAATTGGACATTTCTATCTCAACTGACGACCATTTGTTTGAAGGTTCTCCTCCCCATTGACCGCCATGCAATCGCACTCTAGAAATCACATTTTTCACACTATTTTTTAGCCTTCTGTTCCGATCGCCGAAGGAGTGCCACAATATCGCACGAATGTCACAATATCGCGCACAACCCTTCGCCTACTCGTTGTAGTGCTCATGTGCGCGTCACAACGCTTCATCTCTTATAGTTTTCTTTTAATCAATGTGACAATGCAGTCATGCATCTGCCTCCATAGAAATATGCAAGTCATAGTGATTGCTTCACCTGTGTGGCTCATGGCTCACTCATGATTGGTTCAGCTGTGTGGCTCGTGGCTGAGCTGCCAATGACATCATCCACTTAACCCATCATTGGCCATCACTGTGTTGCAGTACTGAATTGCTGACAGCGCCCTCTGTCTTGTGGGTTGTGTCATTGTACTCAGTAGGGATATCCTCTTTCATTTTTCATTGGTCCATGTTGACCCCCTTTCATTGGTCGATGTTGACCACTCCCCCGATCCTTAGACCACGCCCCCTTAGGCCACACCCCCTCAGTGTATCTCTTGAACCGTTTGTCGTAGAGACTTGCGGATTGTGCCATTAGTCGATGTTGACCACCTTTCATTGGTCGATGTTGACCACTCCCCCTGTTGACCACCTTTCATTGGTCGATGTTGACCACTCCCCCGATCCTTAGGCCGCGCCCCCTTAGGCCACACCCCCTCAGTGTATCTCTTGAACCGTTTGTCGTAGAGACTTGGGGATTGTGCCATTGGTCGATGTTGACCACCTTTCATTGGTCGATGTTGACCACTCCCCCGATCCTTAGACCACGCCCCCTTAGGCCACACCCCCTCAGTGTATCTCTTGAACTGTTTGTCGTAGAGACTTGCGGATTGTGCCATTGGTCGATGTTGATCGGAAAAATCCGAAAACTCGAAAAAATCCCAAAACTCGGAAAAATCTAAAATCCGAAAAAGTTCAAAAACTCGGAAAAATCCCAAAACCCGAAAACTCGGAAAAATCCGAAAACTCGGAAAAATCTAAAAAGTTCCAAAACTCCGAAAAATCCCAAAACTCGGAAAAATCCGAAAACTCGGAAACATCAAAAATCCGAAAAAGTTCAAAAACTCGGAAAAGTCCGAAAACTCGGAAAAATCCAAAAACTCGGAAAATTTCTAAAACTCGGAAACATCAAAAATCCGAAAAAGTTCAAAAACTCGGAAAAATCCGAAAACTCGGAAACATCAAAAATCCGAAAAAGTTCAAAAACTCGGAAAAGTCCGAAAACCCGGAAAAATCCGAAAACTCGGAAACATCAAAAATCCGAAAAAGTTCAAAAATTCGGAAAAGTCCGAAAACCCGAAAACCCGGAAAAATGCAAAAACTCGGAAAATTCCGAAAACTCGGAAACATCAAAAATCCGAAAAAGTTCAAAAACTCGGAAAAGTCCGAAAACCCAAAAACTCTAAAAAATCCGAATACTCGGAAACATCAAAAATCCGAAAAAGTTCAAAAACTCGGAAAAGTCCGAAAACCGGAAAAATAGTGTGTAATAGTGTAATAGTGTGTAATAGTGTAATAGTGTAATAGTGTGTAATAGTGTGTAATAGTGTGTAATAGTGTAATAGTGTGTAATAGTGTAATAGTGTGTAATAGTGTAATAGTGTGGCCAATCAGGCCTACCCCGGAAATAGCAATGGTTGCGGAACAGCTACAGGCGCCCTGGACCACATCCTAATGACTAATGACGGGTTTCTGCCTTTTTTCCCTGTGACCTCCAGGCCCAGTGCTGATGTCCCCGAAGCCTGGGAGTCTGGTGGAGTCCTACCCAGAGCTGGGCATGGGCAAGGGGCTGAGCAGCTCCCTGGACACCCGCCGGTCCCAGAGCAGCTGACTTACATCCAGGACCAGCTGAGCTCCAAAGAGGACCAGAGTCATGTTTGCATGTATTAGCTCTAGAATTGCCACAGTTATCCAAGTAACAGGTGAACGTCCAAAGGAACCATAACTGATTTAATGAGCCATTCGCAGTTTCACTGTATCGGCCATGTGTACTTAGACTTGCATGGCTTAATCTTTGAGACAAGCATATGCTACTGGCAGGATCAACCAGGTAGCCTCCGATCCGAGGTGGGCTCACGCGGACGCCTCAGCGAGATGTGACCCGAGAAGCGACATTTTGTTTTTGCTACATTTAATTTGAGTCTGTTTTCAGTTATCCAATTCGAAATCATAAATAATTCACTCTGAAGTATCTTATTCACTTGTTCTGTGCTCTCAGCGGATGCATATATAGTTGTATCATCAGCATAAATCGCTGTACCTGCACTTTCCAATACATAAGGCATATCATTTACAAATATAGAGTATACATATCCATACTCTTTTTATTATTTATTTATTTATTCCACCGATTTTGCAAACACTTTGCAACACGTAAGCGTTCGCGCCCCATACACGTGAAAGGTATCAAAACGAGCGGCTTGCCTATGGCAACACCGGTCTCCGAACTCGTAAAGTTTCACCGCACCGTCTGGCTACGAATCGACTTTAAACGGTAAAATATCGGTCCCATTGGGAATGCATTGCATTTTAGAGTGTAGCAGCTGAAATAATCTTTTTCCCCCTACCTTGGGTGAATTGCGAGTGTGATCTCAATTTTGGACGTAGAAATAAAACAAACACATCAAAACGATGACACGGCTGTCAACCCGCTCACAAAAGAAAAATAAATGGAATTGGACATTTCTATCTCAACTGACGACCATTTGTTTGAAGGTTCTCCTCCCCATTGACCGCCATGCAATCGCACTCTAGAAATCACATTTTTCACACTATTTTTTAGCCTTCTGTTCCGATCGCCGAAGGAGTGCCACAATATCGCACGAATGTCACAATATCGCGCACAACCCTTCGCCTACTCGTTGTAGTGCTCATGTGCGCGTCACAACGCTTCATCTCTTATAGTTTTCTTTTAATCAATGTGACAATGCAGTCATGCATCTGCCTCCATAGAAATATGCAAGTCATAGTGATTGCTTCACCTGTGTGGCTCATGGCTCACTCATGATTGGTTCAGCTGTGTGGCTCGTGGCTGAGCTGCCAATGACATCATCCACTTAACCCATCATTGGCCATCACTGTGTTGCAGTACTGAATTGCTGACAGCGCCCTCTGTCTTGTGGGTTGTGTCATTGTACTCAGTAGGGATATCCTCTTTCATTTTTCATTGGTCCATGTTGACCCCCTTTCATTGGTCGATGTTGACCACTCCCCCGATCCTTAGACCACGCCCCCTTAGGCCACACCCCCTCAGTGTATCTCTTGAACCGTTTGTCGTAGAGACTTGCGGATTGTGCCATTAGTCGATGTTGACCACCTTTCATTGGTCGATGTTGACCACTCCCCCTGTTGACCACCTTTCATTGGTCGATGTTGACCACTCCCCCGATCCTTAGGCCGCGCCCCCTTAGGCCACACCCCCTCAGTGTATCTCTTGAACCGTTTGTCGTAGAGACTTGGGGATTGTGCCATTGGTCGATGTTGACCACCTTTCATTGGTCGATGTTGACCACTCCCCCGATCCTTAGACCACGCCCCCTTAGGCCACACCCCCTCAGTGTATCTCTTGAACTGTTTGTCGTAGAGACTTGCGGATTGTGCCATTGGTCGATGTTGATCGGAAAAATCCGAAAACTCGAAAAAATCCCAAAACTCGGAAAAATCTAAAATCCGAAAAAGTTCAAAAACTCGGAAAAATCCCAAAACCCGAAAACTCGGAAAAATCCGAAAACTCGGAAAAATCTAAAAAGTTCCAAAACTCCGAAAAATCCCAAAACTCGGAAAAATCCGAAAACTCGGAAACATCAAAAATCCGAAAAAGTTCAAAAACTCGGAAAAGTCCGAAAACTCGGAAAAATCCAAAAACTCGGAAAATTTCTAAAACTCGGAAACATCAAAAATCCGAAAAAGTTCAAAAACTCGGAAAAATCCGAAAACTCGGAAACATCAAAAATCCGAAAAAGTTCAAAAACTCGGAAAAGTCCGAAAACCCGGAAAAATCCGAAAACTCGGAAACATCAAAAATCCGAAAAAGTTCAAAAATTCGGAAAAGTCCGAAAACCCGAAAACCCGGAAAAATGCAAAAACTCGGAAAATTCCGAAAACTCGGAAACATCAAAAATCCGAAAAAGTTCAAAAACTCGGAAAAGTCCGAAAACCCAAAAACTCTAAAAAATCCGAATACTCGGAAACATCAAAAATCCGAAAAAGTTCAAAAACTCGGAAAAGTCCGAAAACCGGAAAAATAGTGTGTAATAGTGTAATAGTGTGTAATAGTGTAATAGTGTAATAGTGTGTAATAGTGTGTAATAGTGTGTAATAGTGTAATAGTGTGTAATAGTGTAATAGTGTGTAATAGTGTAATAGTGTGGCCAATCAGGCCTACCCCGGAAATAGCAATGGTTGCGGAACAGCTACAGGCGCCCTGGACCACATCCTAATGACTAATGACGGGTTTCTGCCTTTTTTCCCTGTGACCTCCAGGCCCAGTGCTGATGTCCCCGAAGCCTGGGAGTCTGGTGGAGTCCTACCCAGAGCTGGGCATGGGCAAGGGGCTGAGCAGCTCCCTGGACACCCGCCGGTCCCAGAGCAGCTGACTTACATCCAGGACCAGCTGAGCTCCAAAGAGGACCAGAGTCATGTTTGCATGTATTAGCTCTAGAATTGCCACAGTTATCCAAGTAACAGGTGAACGTCCAAAGGAACCATAACTGATTTAATGAGCCATTCGCAGTTTCACTGTATCGGCCATGTGTACTTAGACTTGCATGGCTTAATCTTTGAGACAAGCATATGCTACTGGCAGGATCAACCAGGTAGCCTCCGATCCGAGGTGGGCTCACGCGGACGCCTCAGCGAGATGTGACCCGAGAAGCGACATTTTGTTTTTGCTACATTTAATTTGAGTCTGTTTTCAGTTATCCAATTCGAAATCATAAATAATTCACTCTGAAGTATCTTATTCACTTGTTCTGTGCTCTCAGCGGATGCATATATAGTTGTATCATCAGCATAAATCGCTGTACCTGCACTTTCCAATACATAAGGCATATCATTTACAAATATAGAGTAAAGGAGGGGTCCAAGACAACTTCCTTGGGGAATACCACACTGGAGTGTTACCATATTTGACATGGAACCATTAAATATAACACATTGTTGTCTATTAGACAAGTAGCTTCTCATCCATTCCATGGCAGTGTCTTCAATACAATACAGTACAGTGTAATTTCAATAATAATAGGTCATGATCTATGATGTCGAAATCCAAGAGCACTGTACCCACAACTAACTTCCTATCGATCAGCTGTAGCCAGCTATCTGTAAGAGATGTTAAAGCAGTTCCTGTAGAGTATCCTACTTTGTATGCATGCTGGAAATCAGAATTAATGTTGTTTTCGTTTAAATACTTTTGAATCTGCTTGAACACAATTCCTTCCAATTACTTCCAATTCTACCTATTACTGGTAAAATACTAATGGGCCTACTGTTTGAACCTGTAAATGGCTCTTTACAGTTCTTTGGTAGTGGAGTTACTTTGGCTATTTTCCAAGGCTGAGGAAAGACACTCTCTTCAAAACATCAAGGTCCCCCATTTTGCAATTCTTAGTGACATTGATCAGCGTTGTCCTGAGCTAGCCAAGTTCGTACGTGGTGCTGGAAATCCTTGAAAAATGCTTGTATTTCAATGTGCTGTTTTCAAGGTTTTAAATGTGCTTCAATTGTGTATAAAGTGCTGGAAAGTTATTGTTGAAATTGTAATTGCATTTTCATAATAAATCGCTATCTGACTGAATAGTTTGGATTTTGGTCCTGTTATTACAATATTTATCATCTCCGTTACATATAAGCTTGCTGTAATGTCTAACTTGCTGTGCCTAATCTGATCGCATCTGTATGATCCAAATGCAAAGGATGGCATGTCAATTTGAGTTGCTTTTTCTGTCATCTGCGACATCTTCTGTCAAGTTCTTCTGTCAGTTACAGTGGGTGACAATATTGTCACAAGGAAAGATGAAATTACCTACCTGGGTTCCATCCTAGAGGCTAATCTCTCCTGTGACAAAATGGCATCCAATGTAATAAAAAAAAAGTCAACCAACGAACTAGATTCTTGTACCGGATCTCCTCTCTGGTAAACAAGAATACCCTGAAGACTCTGGCAGGAGCACTCATTCAAGGGTACTATGACTATGCTTGCACCTCATGGTACCAAAGCACCTCAAAGGCGCTAAAAACAAAATTACAAACATCTCAAAACAAACGGGTCAGACTACTGCTTGACCTTACTCCTAGAACCCGCCTCACCCCTGCCCAATTTGACAACCTAGGATGGCTTAGAGTAGACAACAGAGTACAGCAACTTGCAATGGGCCTGGTCTACAAGACACACTACACGACCAAGGTACCCATGTACATGGCAAAATATTTCCCAAAGGTCAGTGAATACCACGATCACAACACCAGAGGTAGCTCCACAAATCATGTTAAACCCAGATTCGGCTCAAACAAGGGACTAAACACGTTTCGCAATTATGCCACAACAATGTGGAACGCCCTACCCAAAGCTGTAAAGGAATGTGAATCACAACCCACATTCAAAACCGCTCTTAAAAGAGCACCTACGGGAGGCTGCAATTCGAAACTGGCCACCGTAAATGCCCAAAACCCCCACCACCTCCTAATAGACAGTCTCCTCCCCACCGCATGTATATATTCCCTCCCCGCCGTATGTATATTTCTCTCCCACCCACCCACCCCCTCCTAATGTACAGTCCCCTCCCCATCATATATACTCTGTCAGGATCTAGGGGTAACAGTACTGTATATTTGAATACCGTTTATGTCACAAATGTATCAGTACTAAATACCTATATGTCCCTATGCCATAAATGTCATGTATGTTGTGTATGTCATAAATGTCTATATGAATTGAAAATGGGGGACCCTGATGGAAACAAGACAAGCGTCTTTCTCAGGTCTGCATCCCCTTAACAATTGTATGTATTGAGCCGTACTGTATTGTACCCATTCTGCAATCTGTTAAATAAAGTTTTCATTCATTCATTCATTCATTCATATATGTCCTGATGAATAGAAAATGGGGGACCCTGATGTAAACAAGACGAAAGTCTTTCTGAATGAATGAATGAATGAAAACTTTATTTAACAGATTGCAGAATGGGTACAATACAGTACGGCTCAATACATACAATTGTTAAGGGGATGCAGACCTGAGAAAGACGTTTGTCTTGTTTCCATCAGGGTCCCCCATTTTCAATTCATATAGAAGTTCTCTGGTCTGCATCCCCTTAACAATTGTGTGTATTGAGCTGTACTGTATTGTACCCATTCTGCAATCTGTTAAATAAAGTTTTCATTCATTCATTCATTCAAACTTTATCCGACTTGCTTTCACGCAAACCAGTGTAGCACGTCACTATTCTGCTGACGTCATTCATTCATCTAAGCCAATGGGAGGTCACATTGTTATACCAGGAGTCATACCAGGCACACAGACCAATGAGAGACGTCGATATTCCCCACTGAACTAAACCAGGAAGTAGAAAACGTTCATTCTTATCGGCAAACTTCGTCATTATATGCCAAACCAGTTCGATTTTTTAAAATCTGCTTTCACAGTTACATTCACACCTCTCACCCAACCTTAGGTCATGTCATTAATCCTTACGTAAACCACTTCCCCGCACTTAAATGGAATCTAACGTCACACGTTAAGCCCAAACTGAAGATTTTGGCCATCCCGTTTTAAACAGCGTAAATATGACATTTCTCTTCGTTTTTAAAGCAATCAATTCATTTTCGCCAACTCCTACACATCATAGCTAGTATCGCTCCGTTTTTAATAACAATCCGACCGTCGCAACATATACTAAACACATAATATTCGCTGACGTCCACGGTTTTCCACGTGTGAGCTCGCATACTTTTACACTGCCAGTGCAGTAGGTGGCGGTATGTGTATTTTCGAGCTCAGCAGAAGAATAGACGGCTTCCCGTAGTCACACACTTCAAAGCCCCAGTGAGTGACGTACATCAAACGTCTCGACCCCGGCCCGGCCAGTCTTTCTCTGCTCTTCGAACAGAAAAGACCGGTACTTCATACCTAAAGTGATTCTATACTATTCCTACAACGGATTACGCATTTTCGTTATTTTTCATTCGAAAACTATATACACAGACCGCAGATTTCAGTTCCAGCTGACTCCGAAACAGGTTTGTGATGCAGAATACACGTTGGAATTACAATTACAGTCACTGTGTGTTTGCATTGTGGCTAAGCTCGCTAGTAGCTACTACCGCATTAGTTTAACGTTAGTTAATACATTGACATGCTTAGTCTAGTGGTGAGAGCTATGTTTGTATCACAACTACAACGGACTACTAATTTAGTGTACAAGCATGCCTTAGTGTACAAGCCAAGACTTTCGATGTATTAGCGAACGTTAGAATCATGCTATGCTACGCTACACACTGCATGCTGTTGGCGCAGCAGCCATTTTCAGCAAAGGTCTAGACAGCCTTGGGCTACTAAGGAGGAATAAAAGACGCCACACACTTCATTGCAGTTTCACACACCACTGACCGAATCTCACAAGTGAGCCGGCAATGATCCCTTTATTGGAACCAGCTGCGTAATTGTCAAGCTGACAAGTATGACGTCAGCATAAGAGCATTAAAGAGATGCATCGTTCACAACTGTTCAACACCCCCACTTGATCTTATTCTGATAAAACCTTTGACATACATTTACATTTTCTTTTCTTTCATTTTTAACCTTCAACACCAAAAATAAAATACACAAACTTTTCAAGCATGACCTTTGTTGCAGGTTTGGTTAACATATCAGCTACCATTTCTGTTGTTGGACAGTATTCAATAATAATGTTTCCATCATTTACTGCAGATCGAACAAAATGATATTTAATGTCAACATGTTTACACCTTTGGCGACACACAGGATTCTTTGAAAGTGCAATTGCCCCTTGGTTATCCTCAAAGATTGTCACTGGTGCATAATCATTTTCACTATCCATTCCTTTTAATAACTGCACAAGATAAAAACTTTCCTGTGTAGCAGCTGCCAAAGCCATATATTCTGCTTCACATGTGGATAAAGCAACTGTAGGCTGTTTCTTAGATTTCCAGGAAATAACAGGTCCTGTCTGACATAGACTAAAACAGTACCCAGTTGTGCTCCGTCTGTCATTTTGATCTGCTGCCCAATCAGCATCACAATATGCAACAAGTTTTAGTTTTGAATCACTTCTCTTGTAACACAACTCCTGGTCTACAGTTCCCTTCAAGTATCTCAACACATGTTTTGCTGTTACCATATGCTGTTCTTTTGGTTCGGATAAGTGTTGAGACAACTTACTGACAATAAAACTTAGATCAGGTCTAGTACATGTCATTACATAAATCAAGCTGCCTACCACTTCACGATACCTCTTTTGATCAACAGATTCACCTTCATTGTCAAATTGTTGTTTATACTCACATGGAGTCGATCTTGCCTTGCAGTCAGACATGTCAAACCTTTGCAATATTTTCATGATGTACCTTTTCTGGTTCATCTTTATTTCACCATCTGTCTGTGTGAAATCAATGCCTAGAAAGTTCTTAAGTTTGCCAAGATCTTTCATCTTAAATTTGGCTCCCAAAATGTCTTTTACATTTTGGATTGTTTGACTGTTGCTTCCTGCAATGATAAGATCGTCAACCCAGATTATCAAAATAATCCTTTCACCTTTAGATGTTAGTTTATTGTAAACACAATGGTCAGCCGGGTTTTGGATAAAACCATTTTCACTTAGATAATCATGGAGCATTTTATTCCAATTCCGTCCTGATTGTTTCAGACCATACAGTGATTTGTTAAGTTTACAGACCAGTTTCTCCCCCTTCTCTGACTTAACCTCAAATCCTTCAGGTTGCTCCATAAACAACTCACAGTCTATAGGAGCATGTAAATATGCCGTTTTAACATCCATTTGATGCAACTCCAAATTATGTTCTACTGCAATTTGCATTAGACTACGTATAGAGGTCATATTTGCGGTTGGAGAAAAGGTTTCCTTATAATCAATACCAGACACTTGACTATAGCCTTTTGCTACATACCTGGCTTTGCATGTTTCAACTGGGTTCTCTTTCACTGTGTAAACCCATCTGCCCCCCACTGCATGTTTACCTTCTGGCAGTGTGGTCAGGGTAAATGTGTCATTTTCCCTCAGTGAATCCATTTCCTCTTCCATAGCTTTAGTCCATAATTGAGAATTTGGTGATGACATAGCCTCCTCCAATGTTTGGGGCACATCACAAATAACTCTATAACAGTAATCAAGGGTTAGTTCTTCTTGGTCATCAGATTCGACTTTACACTCATAATCCTTCAAATATTGAGGAGGTTTTCTTTCCCTTTGTGGATAAGATTTACTCTGGAAATATTGAGGAGGTTTTCTTTCTCTTTGTGGATAAGATGTACTCTGGCTACTTTGGCCTTCACCTGTCTCAATGTTATCACAAATCTCATTCTCCTGTGACTCTTTTGTGAGTACATTTGCCGCACGACCACAGGGAGGGAGGGGAGGATTTACACAGTGTATTAGGGGACATCATATTGGGATAAACTAATTTAATACAAATGAGCTGGGGCTACCTCACTGTGGAGGTCAGACCTCTGATACCATGGGTCAGGGGATTTTACCTCTTAAAAGGGAAAAACCTTGTTAGACATGACCTGACAACAAATAACCTAAACACTAGGACCTGGCCAACGAGGATGATGTAGGAACGTTATACTTTTTCATTCATAGATTCTTCCAAAAATACCTTCTAGAAATTAAGTGTGTTTTTGATTGTTTTCTGTTTTATTCCCGGTAAAGGCTGTAATCTTCACTCGCACACCGTGCGAGTAATTGATTTTTTCCGGTTCGCACACACATATTTCTAGGGGCATATGCGAGCAATATGGTCGCACTGTAGAGCCCTGTTAATACTTGAATACGTTTTGAAATAAAAACCGCTACTTTTATACAACAGTCAACAAAATATTGATTTATGACCAGATGTCATTTCGGGACCGGTCCCGTCGGGTGCAAGAGGTTAATTGACCTGTAGTTCACACAGCACAAAGATTATATAATCCTGTGACATGATTGGAGGACATATACAAGCTTATATTATAGTCTACATAACTAAAATAATGTGTGCTAAACTATTTACAGTTTTGGTCTACGTGAGATTATGTGCAAAATAAATCTGGATTGTTTTTCAGTAAAGCGCTCCTTTAACTTTCTGGTCTGTGTGAATATTTGAAACCCCATCTGATTTGTTCATTATCTATCGCAAAATTTAGTGAGAAGAACAGCATGCCACGCAAGGGGAAGAGGTCTCAGGCTGCAAAACGACACTGCACTAAGGTCGTGGAGGTAAGTGACAGCAAGGTATGTAGTCCACCTTTCCCATGCACAGCTCAGCAGGAAGTTCCGGCTGCAAAACGACGCTGCACTAACGTCGTGGAGGTAAGTGACAGCAAGCTATGTAGTCTACCTGTGGTTTGCACAGCTCAGCAGGAAGTACAGTGTGAGGTTCAACAGGTCTTAGAGGTTTTGGAAAAGGACACTGTGCAGCAGGAAGCACGCATCCCACCACCGCCTGTGATCTCCGTGCAGGCGTCCTATAGTCAAGCTGATGACCGATATGACGGTGAGTTCCGGAATCAACAGTGTGCCTGTATGGCACTGACTTTTCTAGCATACGTGAATGAACACCAGAATGAGGGCTGTGACTTGAAGGAGGCTGATCTTAATAAAATACTAGATAAGGGACACAGTGTGTACAAAAAAACCCTCAAAGCGCTGAGGGATCAAGGTCGTGACCGTGGCCTCTACCATTTACAAGTGGAAGAAACGCCACTCGCCATCGAGACTGAGCACCATGCGTACAGTGTGCATAGATCCACTGTGCAAATGGGATATATGAAAGACCAGGGAAGGTCTGGCATAGAGGACTGGTTTTTGAATCTTCACACAAGACTTCAGTGTCTGTCTGCAGATGTGAGCCATGCTCTGCTCACTATATCACCATACACCATTGCCGTGTTTAGAGACCAGTCTGGGAGGTATGGATTGTTTGACTCTCATAGCAGAAATGCTGACGGGCTATCTGAGCCTAATGGAAAGGCTGTAATGATGACATTCACACAGTTGGATGATCTGTTCGACAAGATTTACACGCTGAATTTCTCGCTGCACAACTATACTGACATGTTTGACAGTATGCAGTTTGACTTCATGCAAGTGACATTTGTACCTACAAAGACTCCGTCAGACCATTTGCCTCAAGTGCCACAAGTGCAACCGGATCTGCATGACAAAAGGCCTGTGACGGTGACTGTCGGAGCCAAAACTGAATTTGGACTCCCAATCAGCACAGTCAATGCACCATCCACAAATGTAACGGAAGAGGCTCCACAGATGTCTAGTAAATTAAACAAAAGACAGCGACAAAGAGCAATTAGGAATCAAAGAAAAAGCTCACAACTGTCTGAAGCGGATCTGCATGACAAAAGGCCTGTGACGGTGACTGTTGGAGCCAAAACTGAATTTGGACTCCCAATCAGCACACGGTGTGTGCTGTCAGTCAATGCACCATCCACAAATGTAACGGAAGAGGCTCCACAGATGTCTAATAAATTAAGCAAAAGACAGCGACAAAGAGCAATTAGGAATCAAAAAAAAAGCTCACAACTGTCTGAAGCTCCCAAAAAGAAAATATCTCGGAGGCAGAGATATGAAACAGATAAAGAGTTCAGGAAGAGGAAGCAGCAAACCATAATCGAGAAGTACCGAAATAATGAAAAATATAGGCAGAAGCAGAAGCAGACAATGAAGCAGGTGCAGGAGCAGAAGTACAAGCATGATCAACAATTTCGGCAGAAGCAGAAGCAGGTGATGAAGCAGGTGCAGGAGCAGAAGTACAAGCATGATCAACAATTTCGGCAGAAGCAGAAGCAGGTGATGAAGCAGGTGCAGGAGCAGAAGTACAAGCATGATCAACAATTTCGGCAGAAGCAGAAGCAGGTGATGGTGCAAAGGTACAAGCATGATCAACAATTTCGGCAGAAGCAGAAGCAGGTGATGGTGCAAAGGTACCAGTTTGATGCCATTTACAGGGCCAATAGGAAGCGATATTTTCGCATGAGATACAGAACAGATTTGCATTTCAGAATGGCCCATAATCTGCGCTGTTCATTGAAAATAAGAGGCAAATACAAAAAAGTCCAAAGATTCCAGCTTTTAAACAAAATCGATGAAGGAAATTGGCTACTTCAGATGGCAATGGCCACTTTCCAGGAGCACATTAAAGCGGGGCCAACTTTTATATGTACAGTGTGTCACCGTGCTCTTTTCCCCAATCAGGTGAAGGTTTGCCGGCGAACTAATTACAAGAACAATCCACATGTGGTTACTGCCTGTTTGACAGGAAAATTTGTTCATGTGTGTGGTGGTCAGTGTGGAGGCCCTGAGCAATGCACTGTGCCTGAGGAAAGGAGAGTTGAGTGGATTTGTCCGACGTGTGATTTGCATTTAAAGAGAGGAAGACCTTCGTCCATAGCTGTGGCAAACAAAATGGAGTTGGCACCCATTCCCCCAGAGCTCTGCAATTTGAATGTGCTGGAAAGACAACTTTTGGCCAAAGTTCTGCCCTTTGCCAAGATTGTCACACTTCCAAAAGGTCAACAGAAAGCTGTACATGGAGCTGTAGTGTGCGTGCCATCTGAGGTGGAAACCACAGTCAACACCCTACCGAGACTGCCCAGCTCATCCCACTTGTATAGAGTGAAGCTGAAGCGACGTCTTATTTACAAAGGCTATCAGAACTTTCACACGGTCAATATGAGACATGTAGTTGCAGGCCTGTCCAAATTGATTGAGGCACACCCAGACTATAGAGAGGTGTCGATCAGAGATGATGCTGACATGTTTACAGAAATTATTGAAGACCTGCTACAAGACCCACCCACTGATGCACCAATAAATCGACCAGACACGGAGTTTGACAGCTGTGATGACTCGGAAATGCTTGAGATGCAAGCAGACACAGAGTTTGACAGCTGTGATCTGCCAGAAATGCAGTGTGAGGTTCAACAGGTCTTAGAGGTTTTGGAAAAGGACACTGTGCAGCAGGAAGCACGCATCCCACCACCGCCTGTGATCTCCGTGCAGGCGTCCTATAGCCAAGCTGATGACCGATATGACGGTGAGTTCCGGAATAAACAGTGTGCCTGTATGGCACTGAGTTTTCTAGCATACGCGAATGAACACCAGAATGAGGGCCGTGACTTGAAGGAGGCTGATCTTAATAAAATACTAGATAAGGGACACAGTGTGTACAAAAAAACCCTCAAAGCGCTGAGGGATCAAGGTCGTGACCGTGGCCTCTACCATTTAGACGTGGAAGAAACGCCACTCGCCATCGAGACTGAGCACCATGCGTACAGTGTGCATAGATCCACTGTGCAAATGGGATATATGAAAGACCAGGGAAGGTCTGGCATAGAGGACTGGTTTTTGAATCTTCACACAAGACTTCAGTGTCTGTCTGCAGATGTGAGCCATGCTCTGCTCACTATATCACCATACACCATTGCCGTGTTTAGAGACCAGTCTGGGAGGTATGGATTGTTTGACTCTCATAGCAGAAATGCTGACGGGCTATCTGAGCCTAATGGAAAGGCTGTAATGATGACATTCACACAGTTGGATGATCTGTTCGACAAGATTTACACGCTGAATTTCTCGCTGCACAACTATACTGACACGTTTGACAGTATGCAGTTTGACTTCATGCAAGTGACATTTGAATCAGACATGGAGTTTGACAGCTGTGATGACTCGGAAATGCTTGAGATGCAAGCAGACACGGAGTTTGACAGCTGTGATGAGCCAGAAATGATGGAGATACAAGACTGTGTTGAAAAGCAGCAACCACCCAATGCAGAGAATGAGAAAGAGGCACTCAGACCTGGACTAGGCCTAGATAGTTGCTTGCAACCTCTAGACATGGGACAAGAGACGCTGACGTATGGTGATGGCATATTTAGCATTGCCCCCGCACAAGGAAACAAGCCCGTCGGCTTCTTCAAGGTCCCCAGACTTGAAGCAATGGCTTTCCCTGTCCAGTTTCCTACCGGAGAAAATACATTGGATGCTGAAAGAGCAGTGCGGCTGTCTCCAAGCATGTATTTCAACGCAAGGCTTTTCTGTGTCGATAATCGTTTTGCGAGAGACCAGAGCTACCTATTCTTTGCCCAGTTTGTCACCGAGACACAGTTGGCCACAAACAGCATGTCCATCCAGTTGAGGAAAGGCAAACCCTTTAGCCGAGATGGACGCAAAATATGCAACAAGATGTTACAGGACAAGGTGGAGGTCGAGAGGCTGGTGAAAAACAGAGATGCAACCCGATTCATGCAACCGCTGAGAGGGACTCCAGCTTACTGGTCGAAAACGATGAAGGATCTGTATGCCATGGTCAGACAACTGGGGACGCCTACCTTTTTTCTGACCTTCTCGGCCGCAGAATTCCGTTGGCCAGAAGTTGTCAATGCGATAAAATCCCAAGAAGGTCAACGGGTTAATTTCGATGAGCTGGACTGGGCCCAAAAATGTGACATTCTCAGAAGCAACCCGGTGACGACCATGCGCATGTTTGACAAGCGGGTGGATGCTCTGATGAGAGAGCTGCTGCTGTCTCCGGCTCATCCAATTGGTGTGGTTGTGGATTACTTTTACCGGGTAGAATTCCAGGCCAGAGGGAGCCCTCACATACACATGCTCTGTTGGGTAGAAAATGCCCCAGAGTTTGGCGTCACCGATGACGCCAAACTATGCGAGTTTGTGGACCGCTACATCTCATGCCAGTTGCCTGACAAGGACAAGGAACCGTTGCTTCACAAGAGTGTCACAGAGCTTCAAATGCACAGCAGAAACCATTCCAAGAGCTGCAAGAAAGGTAAGAAAGCATGCAGATTTGGATTTCCAAAACCACCAATGCCAATGTCGTTCATAACCTATCCGTCGGCATCATATGGCGTCGATGAGGGTGAAGGTACGAGCAACGCGGGTGAAGGTACGAGCAACGCGGGTGAAGGTACGAGCAACGCGGGTGAAGGTACGAGCAACGCGGGTGAAGGTACGAGCAAAAAACGTAAGCGTGCAAAGGTCAGCAGCAAACTACAGACAATGGATGCGCAAGCAGCCAAACGTAAACTCCAACCAGTGTGGGCTTTACTGAACGACTCCAGCGCGCAAGTGGACAACCTGACACAGCTACTGACGCAGTGCAAGTTGACTTATGCGGAGTACACCAAATGTGTCCAGGAAATGACAAATGCCAGTGTCATGGTAATGAAGCGTGATGTCAAGGACTGCTGGGTGAATAACTATAATCCATATTTGTTGACGGCCTGGAACGCCAACATGGACATCCAGTACGTTCTCGACGAGTTTGCGCTCATTCAGTACATGCTCAGCTACATCACCAAACCGGAGCACGAGATGAGCGAATACCTGGCGAAAATCATCCGTGAGCTCAGCCCAGAGAGTGTGCCTGAACGAGAGGAAATGAAGCAAATCCTTCAAGCCTACTCAAAACACAGAGAGGTCAGCGCTCAGGAGGCTGTGGCCCGTACGTGCAGTTTGAAAATGAGAAAATGCTCACGTCAGGTTTTGTTCCTACAAACTGATGAGAATGGACTGAAAATGAGTCTCCCGCTCAGCCAGCTTCAGTACAGACCAGAGGATGACGAGAACGTATGGATGACGGGTATTCCCGACAGATACAGAGCCAGACCACGAACACTGGAGTTTGAACCCATGTGCCTTGCCATTTTCACATCCCACTACAGAGTGCTCTACCGTGAGCAGGGGACCAGCGGAAATTGCCATAGGCTGTTAAACGACATGGGCATCATTCAGAAACGCACGAGGGGGAAACCTGCAATTATCAGATACGGTCACTTTTCTCAGAAGAAGGAGCCAGAGAAATTCTACGGCAATTGGCTTAAACTGTACCTCCCCCATCGTGACGTGTCCAAACTGAAAACCGACCTTTTACCCACACACAAAGCGTTTCACGACCAGGCCTGGGTGACGATACCCGGGATCCACGACATGGTCAAAGTCTCAGAATTTGTTAAACTCAACAGAGAGAAGTTTGAGAAACACAGTAAAGTGATGGAGAAAGCTATGGACAAGTTCATCAAGGATGGTCCTATCGAGGATGCATGGGGCAGATTTGACCCCGAGAGTGAGGTGGTCCAGTTGGAATGCATGGCTGAGCGAAGTGACGCTCAGCTGCATGAGGAGGAACAAGATGATGTACCGGCGTACATTGGTGGAGTTATTCCAGTCATGGACGCTCCCCAGATGAGCCCCGATTTTCTGCGCACAATGTGTCAGAACCTCAACCGGGCACAAGCATCCATCTTTTACTCTGTTCGCGATTGGTGTATTGACCGCGTGCAACAACATGAGCAAACCCCCCAACAGTTCTTCTACTTTGTCACCGGTGGTGCTGGCACTGGGAAATCCCACCTCATAAAGTGCATCCACGGTGAGGCAACAAGGATACTCCGGCAACTCCCCAGACTGTATGATGATGACATATCCATGCCAACCGTTATACTGGCTGCATTTACAGGCACGGCAGCTTTCAACATCTCTGGTAACACTTTGCATTCGCTCTTGAAGTTGCCAAGAAGCCTACAGCCACCCTACCAAGGACTAGGAAATACCTTGGATGTGCTGCGGGGAAAGCTGTCGGATGCAGAGATCATCATCATCGATGAGGTTTCAATGATTTCCAAGCAACTGTTTGCCTACGTCGACTGGAGACTGCAACAAATCAAAGGCAATAAGAAACCGTTCGGTGGCATGTGTGTAATAGCGCTGGGCGATTTCTATCAGCTCCCCCCATTGGGGAAAAACAAACCGCTCTGCGTACTTGAGGAGGCCACGATCGACCTCTGGCAATGCCACTTTGAGATGATCACGTTGACCGAGATCATGCGACAGAGAGACGACCTTCCATTTGCGGAGCTTCTGAACAGAATCAGAGTCAGGGAAAAGACGCATCCGATAAGCCACATGGACAAAGCTCTGCTTGTTCGGGCTGTGCGTAACCCCGCCCATTGCCCTAAGGATGTCATGCACATCTTTGCAACCAACAAAGAGGTTGCCAAGCACAATGCCGCTACTTTGTCTGCTCTCCATTCCCACATCACCCAGATAGATGCACAGGATTACACGAGAGATCCAATGACGGGTGAGATGGACAGACTAGAAAGGCCGCGTAAGGGAGATAAAAGCGATCTGCTAGACATACTTCAAGTTGCCGAGGGTGCCTGTGTCATGATCATGCGGAACGTCGACGTTGAAGATGGGCTAGTCAATGGAACATTTGGCACGATTGGTCGAATAGTCACCCAGACGGCCAACGGTGCTACTGAGGTGACCATGCTTGGGCTTGTGCTGGACAATGCAGATACAGGACAGAGATGCCGCCAAAGGACATCTGGTCGTGGTGACAACTTGGTCTACATCGAGAGGGCAGAGGAAAGGCTGAAATTCAAGAAAGTGACTCGCAGGCAGTTCCCCATCAAGCTGGCTTACGCATGCACCGTTCATAAAGTCCAAGGCATGACGACACAATCTGCCGTGGTTTCATTGAAACGTATCTTTGCACCAGGCATGGCCTACGTTGCTCTGAGTAGAACGACTTCACTGCAAGGACTTCACATCATCGACTTCAATGAGAGACAGATATTTGCTGATCCTGCAATCACCGCTTCATTGGAGTCGATGAGGAAAGCCTCGTTTGACACGGTTATGCCACTATTAAATTATGTACAGCCAAAAGAAAATGGCCAAATATTAACAATTGTCCACCACAACACGGAAGGATTACCGGCTCATATCCAGGATACCAAACGGCATCACGAGTTGCCACTTGCCGATGTTCTGTGCCTCACCGAAACTCACCTCTCTGGCTCTTTTGTTGCCGACAGTCTGCAGTTGGAAGGGTACACCATGTTCAAACGCAACAGACATGAGTCGTACACAAACCTTCCTCGGTTGGCAAAAAGAGCGGGCGGTGGTGTCGCCGTCTACGTGAGGGACCATTGCCAGGCATTTGAAAGGCATTTCCTGCAAAATGTGACTGACCTGGAGTGTGTCGTTGTGAAGGTTGAGGCCCCTGTCAAAGCTTTAATCGCTGCCGTGTACAGACCACCAGATTACAGTCCTTGCCAATTCATACCAAAACTGCAGGCGCTTTTGGACACTTTGGAAATTATGAATCATCAGCCAGTCGTAGTCTGTGGAGATTTTAATGAGGATCTACTTTCCGGATCAAGGAAGCCCATATCTGAACTGTTTAACAGCAGAGGATATACCCAACTGGTCCGAGAAGCCACCACTGACAAGACCACATTGTTGGATCACATTTACACTTCAAGACCGCAGCAATGTCTACAGTCTGGAGTATTACGCACATATTGGAGTTACCACAATCCTGTATACTGTATTTTGAGCTCTACTTAGAACTTTGCGTCATTCCATGTAGCCATTGTGGTTGTGGTTGGTGTCGGGAGTGATTGTAGTCTGTGAACTTGTGGTGGGTGCAGTGGTTTTGGCTGAAACCACTGTGGTTGTTGAAAAAAGTACACGAAGAAAAAAGTACACCGCGCAGGGACCGGACGGCCCCCCCGAAATACCCCGTTCGTCACGTTTAAATAGATGGATCTATTAATAGATCTACAAAACGAACAAAATGTGTTCCGTAGTCAAAATTATTACGATTATAACCTCCCTTCTTTCTCTTATAAAAGTACAGGTTATCATCAATCAGATGGATCTATTAATAGATCTACAAAACGAACAAAATGTGTTCCGTAGTCAAAATTATTACGATTATAACCTCCCTTCTTTCTCTTATAAAAGTACAGGTTATCATCAATCAGATGGATCTATTAATAGATCTACAAAACGAACAAAATGTGTTCCGTAGTCAAAATTATTACGATTATAACCTCCCTTCTTTCTCTTATAAAAGTACAGGTTATCATCAATCAGATGGATCTATTAATAGATCTACAAAACGAACAAACTGTGTTCCGTAGTCAAAATTATTACGATTATAACCTCCCTTCTTTCTCTTATAAAAGTACAGGTTATCATCAATCAGATGGATCTATTAATAGATCTACAAAACGAACAAAATGTGTTCCGTAGTCAAAATTATTACGATTATAACCTCCCTTCTTTCTCTTATAAAAGTACAGGTTATCATCAACTTCTCTCTCGCTCTCATTCTGTTGTGTTCATATAAAGCTGCCGTGGTCTCTCTCTCTCTCTCTCATTCTGTTCTGTTGTGTTAATATAAACTTTGGATAAGCCTAGCCAAACAAAGAATGTACCTGAGTGGACTGTTAGTTCTTTCCCTTTTGCTGTGACCTTGGCGTGGTGGGAAAGCTTGTGTGCTTGTGTGCCCCAATGCTTGTATATCTTATCATGTGTTGTCATGCTTGTTTATATGTTTGTAAAAAAAAAAAAAAAAAAAAAAAAACATGTTTGTTTATGTTTGTTAAATATATATATATAATAATAAATAAAAAAAAAATATGAGATGGAAGGCGGCTACATGGCGTAGTGGGCAAGGCGCTTGCCACGGAATCTGGAGACGCTGGGCTTGCCTGTTCGAGCCCAGCGCTCCACATTTGCTTTCAGTTTAGCTGGTCGTTCGTACTAATACACATTGGCCGTATTAGGGGGTGGGAAACTGATGGGTGGGGATTGGGCGTTGTGGACAGCGACTCCTACAGGTCGGTTGGTGCGCCTGCGCAGTAGAATCAGGAAGTGTCGGGGCAGCGTGAGCCTCCCACGCGTTACTCCTCGCCACCGAGAGATCGAGCTTTGCATGACCTCTAATAAAAATGCAACTAAATATCCGTTTGGCGTAAAAAATTAAAGACGTCATGGTTTGATTAAGCCTAGTCGAACACTCATCTCTGCCACTCGTATAAACTGCCTCGAGTGGAATGTACCTGAGTGGACTGTTTGAGTTAGTTCTTTCTACGGATGCACCGAATGGGAAATTCTTGGCCGAAACCGATACCGAAAATAGGAAACAGTTGGCCGAAAACCGAATGCCGAAAGGCCGAAAATGATTAATATAAATATATATATATATATATTTTTTTTTTAGCTACCTGATTATGGCAAAATACATGATTATGGCTAAACTTAACTTAAATAATATTAATAATCACTATGGGCCCATAAAACATTTATTCAGCACTTTTGAATGCATACATTAATTCCAGACTGTTAAGACTAAAAGACTACAACGATTGATGACGACTTCCTGTCCTCGCATTTCCATTTCCGGTTTAACGATAATACATTTTCAACAACAGATTGCTGCTAATTAAACACTTCATTTAAACGGAGTAACGTTAACGTTATGTCGAGTTCATACGTGTAGTGTAGTATGAGCCGAAAGAGCCTTTTTAACCATTGTCGGCCGATAATTTTCGGTAGCCGAATTTTCGGTGCATCTCTAGTTCTTTCCCTTTTGCTGTGACCTTGGCGTGGTGGGAAAGCTTGTGTGCCCCAATGATCCTGAGTACTATGCCAGCATGAGCAGATCCTCAAAGGTTCTACCTTGCTGTACTAGTCCCAGGTGAGAGGTCAGACTAACAACAGCAACAAAACTCTTTAATTACAAATATGTTTATGTGAATTTAGGGCACGGTGCCAAGTTCAGTAGCTATGTGATGACAGACGTCAACATCAAAACAAGTCTGCATATCCAACTGGTTTAGGTAAGGAGAATTGAAATCTTATCCTTTGGCTACATCCGCATTGTATAAAAGCTACTTGTGATAATGTAATTGTGGTAATGCAATCGTGATGCACCTTGAATTGACTATGCAGCACTGATCAGAGATGTTTTGCGTTGCTTTTGCAGATGATGGAAACAGCCGGTGTATGGTGACTGACGCATCCTGGGGTTCAGTAATTGTTGAGTGAGAAGAGACCTTTGATCTGCCACTTCTTGGACACATGGTGCCATGAGAAAGGGTGAGTATTAAATAATACAACACGAAAGGGAGTTTGTGTTATAGTTAATAAAATCACATCTGTAGTCATATAGATCTTGACGGCCATGAAATTAGAAAGAGAATCATTGCAGAGAGAGTGTCATTGCACTACACAGTAGGGATATCCTCTTTGATTGGTCTATGTTGACCACTCCCCCGATCCTTAGGCCGCGCCCCCTTTTTGTATCCTTTGAACCGTTTGTCATAGAGACTCGCGAGAGACCCTCTCCCCCGTTGGCCGGCGGTGCACAGGCGTCACCCACACTTTCACAATTTCCCCCGCGCGGAATTGTCTAGTTATTATTATTTATTTATTCCACCGATTTTGCAAACACTTTGCAACACGTAAGCGTTCGCGCCCCATACACGTGAAAGGTATCAAAACGAGCGGCTTGCCTATGGCAACACCGGTCTCCGATCTCGTAAAGTTTCACCGCACCGTCTGGCTACGAATCGACTTTAAACGGTAAAATATCGGTCCCATTGGGAATGCATTGCATTTTAGAGTGTAGCAGCTGAAATAATCTTTTTCCCCCTACCTTGGGTGAATTGCGAGTGTGATCTCAATTTTGGACGTAGAAATAAAACAAACACATCAAAACGATGACACGGCTGTCATCCCGCTCACAAAAGAAAAATAAATGGAATTGGACATTTCTATCTCAACTGACGACCATTTGTTTGAAGGTTCTCCTCCCCATTGACCGCCATGCAATCGCACTCTAGAAATCACATTTTTCACACTATTTTTTAGCCTTCTGTTCCGATCGCCGAAGGAGTGCCACAATATTGCACGAATGTCACAATATCGCGCACAACCCTTCGCCTACTCGTTGTAGTGCTCATGTGCGCGTCACAACGCTTCATCTCTTATAGTTTTCTTTTAATCAATGTGACAATGCAGTCATGCATCTGCCTCCATACAAATGCATTGGATAGAAAATATGCAAGTCATAGTGATTGCTTCACCTGTGTGGCTCATGGCTCACTCATGATTGGTTCAGCTGTGTGGCTCGTGGCTGAGCTGCCAATGACATCATCCACTTAACCCATCATTGGCCATCACTGTGTTGCAGTACTGAATTGCTGACAGCGCCCTCTGTCTTGTGGGTTGTGTCATTGTACTCAGTAGGGATATCCTCTTTCATTTTTCATTGGTCCATGTTGACCACCTTTCATTGGTCGATGTTGACCACTCCCCCGATCCTTAGACCACGCCCCCTTAGGCCACACCCCCTCAGTGTATCTCTTGAACCGTTTGTCGTAGAGACTTGCGGATTGTGCCATTGTACTCGGTGTAATAGTGTAATAGTGTGTAATAGTGTAATAGTGAGTAATAGTGTAATAGTGTAATAGTGTGTAATAGTGTAATAGTGTGTAATAGTGTGTAATAGTGTAATAGTGTGTAATAGTGTGTAATAGTGTAATAGTGTAATAGTGTGTAATAGTGTAATATTGTGTAATAGTGTAATAGTGTAATAGTGTGTAATAGTGTAATAGTGTGTAATAGTGTAATAGTGTAATAGTGTGTAATAGTGTAATATTGTGTAATAGTGTGTAATAGTGTAATAGTGTAATAGTGTCTAATAGTGTAATAGTGTGTAATAGTGTAATAGTGTAATAGTGTAATAGTGTGTAATAGTGTAATAGTGTGTAATAGTGTAATAGTGTGTAATAGTGTAATAGTGTGTAATAGTGTAATAGTGTGTAATAGTGTAATATTGTAATAGTGTGTAATAGTGTAATAGTGTGTAATAGTGTAATAGTGTAATAGTGTGTAATAGTGTAATAGTGTAATAGTGTGTAATAGTGTAATAGTGTAATAGTGTGTAATAGTGTAATAGTGTGTAATAGTGTAATAGTGTGTAATAGTGTAATAGTGTAATAGTGTGTAATAGTGTACTAGTGTGTAATAGTGTAATAGTGTAATAGTGTGTAATAGTGTAATAGTGTAATAGTGTGTAATAGTGTAATAGTGTGTAATAGTGTAATAGTGTAATAGTGTAGTGTGTAATAGTGTAATAGTGTAATAGTGTGTAATAGTGTAATAGTGTAATAGTGTGTAATAGTGTAATAGTGTAATAGTGTGTAATAGTGTAATAGTGTAATAGTGTGTAATAGTGTAATAGTGTGTAATAGTGTAATAGTGTAATAGTGTAATAGTGTGTAATAGTGTAATAGTGTGTAATAGTGTAATAGTGTGTAATAGTGTAATAGTGTAATAGTGTGTAATAGTGTAATAGTGTGTAATAGTGTAATAGTGTAATAGTGTGTAATAGTGTAATAGTGTCTAATAGTGTAATAGTGTGTAATAGTGTAATAGTGTAATAGTGTGTAATAGTGTAATAGTGTGTAATAGTGTAATAGTGTGTAATAGTGTAATAGTGTGTAATAGTGTAATAGTGTGTAATAGTGTAATAGTGTAATAGTGTGTAATAGTGTAATAGTGTGTAATAGTGTAATAGTGTGTAATAGTGTAATAGTGTAATAGTGTGTAATAGTGTAATAGTGTAATAGTGTGTAATAGTGTAATAGTGTAATAGTGTAATAGTGTGTAATAGTGTAATAGTGTGTAATAGTGTAATAGTGTGTAATAGTGTAATAGTGTAATAGTGTGTAATAGTGTAATAGTGTAATAGTGTGTAATAGTGTAATAGTGTGTAATAGTGTAATAGTGTGTAATAGTGTAATAGTGTAATAGTGTGTAATAGTGTAATAGTGTAATAGTGTGTAATAGTGTAATAGTGTGTAATAGTGTGTAATAGTGTAATAGTGTGTAATAGTGTGTAATAGTGTAATAGTGTGTAATAGTGTGTAATAGTGTAATAGTGTGTAATAGTGTAATAGTGTAATAGTGTGCAATAGTGTAATAGTGTAATAGTGTGTAATAGTGTAATAGTGTAATAGTGTGTAATAGTGTAATAGTGTAATAGTGTGTAATAGTGTAATAGTGTGTAATAGTGTAATAGTGTAATAGTGCAATAGTGTGTAATAGTGTAATAGTGTGTAATAGTGTAATAGTGTTATAGTGTGTAATAGTGTAATAGTGTAATAGTGTGTAATAGTGTAATAGTGTGTAATAGTGTAATAGTGTAATAGTGTGTAATAGTGTAATAGTGTGTAATAGTGTAATAGTGTAATAGTGTGTAATAGTGTAATAGTGTGTAATAGTGTAATAGTGTGTAATAGTGTAATAGTGTAATAGTGTGTAATAGTGTAATAGTGTGTAATAGTGTAATAGTGTAATAGTGTGTAATAGTGTAATAGTGTGTAATAGTGTAATAGTGTGTAATAATGTGTAATAGTGTAATAGTGTAATAGTGTGTAATAGTGTAATAGTGTCTAATAGTGTAATAGTGTGTAATAGTGTAATAGTGTGTAATAGTGTAATAGTGTGTAATAGTGTAATAGTGTAATAGTGTGTAATATTGTGTAATAGTGTAATAGTGTTGCGGGTTGTGTCATTGCACTCAGTAGGGATATCCTCTTTGATTGGTCTATGTTGACCACTCCCCCGATCCTTAGGCCACGCCCCCTTTTTGTATCCTTTGAACCGTTTGTCATAGAGACTCGCGAGAGACACTCTCCCCCGTTGGCCGGCGGTGCACAGGCGTCACCCACACTTTCACAATTTCCCCCGCGCGGAATTGTCTAGTTATTTATTTATTCTTTATTCCACCGATTTTGCAAACACTTTGCAACACGTAAGCGTTCGCGCCCCATACACGTGAAAGGTATCAAAACGAGCGGCTTGCCTATGGCAACACCGGTCTCCGAACTCGTAAAGTTTCACCGCACCGTCTGGCTACGAATCGACTTTAAACGGTAAAATATCGGTCCCATTGGGAATGCATTGCATTTTAGAGTGTAGCAGCTGAAATAATCTTTTTCCCCCTACCTTGGGTGAATTGCGAGTGTGATCTCAATTTTGGACGTAGAAATAAAACAAACACATCAAAACGATGACACGGCTGTCAACCCGCTCACAAAAGAAAAATAAATGGAATTGGACATTTCTATCTCAACTGACGACCATTTGTTTGAAGGTTCTCCTCCCCATTGACCGCCATGCAATCGCACTCTAGAAATCACATTTTTCACACTATTTTTTAGCCTTCTGTTCCGATCGCCGAAGGAGTGCCACAATATCGCACGAATGTCACAATATCGCGCACAACCCTTCGCCTACTCGTTGTAGTGCTCATGTGCGCGTCACAACGCTTCATCTCTTATAGTTTTCTTTTAATCAATGTGACAATGCAGTCATGCATCTGCCTCCATAGAAATGCATTAGATAGAAAATATGCAAGTCATAGTGATTGCTTCACCTGTGTGGCTCATGGCTCACTCATGATTGGTTCAGCTGTGTGGCTCGTGGCTGAGCTGCCAATGACATCATCCACTTAACCCATCATTGGCCATCACTGTGTTGCACTACTGAATTGCTGACAGCGCCCTCTGTCTTGTGGGTTGTGTCATTGTACTCAGTAGGGATATCCTCTTTCATTTTTCATTGGTCCATGTTGACCCCCTTTCATTGGTCGATGTTGACCACTCCCCCGATCCTTAGACCACGCCCCCTTAGGCCACACCCCCTCAGTGTATCTCTTGAACCGTTTGTCGTAGAGACTTGCGGATTGTGCCATTGGTCGATGTTGACCACCTTTCATTGGTCGATGTTGACCACTCCCCCTGTTGACCACCTTTCATTGGTCGATGTTGACCACTCCCCCGATCCTTAGACCACGCCCCCTTAGGCCACACCCCCTCAGTGTATCTCTTGAACCGTTTGTCGTAGAGACTTGGGGATTGTGCCATTGGTCGATGTTGACCACCTTTCATTGGTCGATGTTGACCACTCCCCCGATCCTTAGACCACGCCCCCTTAGGCCACACCCCCTCAGTGTATCTCTTGAACCGTTTGTCGTAGAGACTTGCGGATTGTGCCATTGTACTCGGTGTAATAGTGTAATAGTGTGTAATAGTGTAATAGTGTGTAATAGTGTAATAGTGTAATAGTGTGTAATAGTGTGTAATAGTGTAATAGTGTGTAATAGTGTAATATTGTGTAATAGTGTAATAGTGTAATAGTGTGTAATAGTGTAATAGTGTGTAATAGTGTAATAGTGTAATAGTGTGTAATAGTGTAATAGTGTGTAATAGTGTGTAATAGTGTAATAGTGTAATAGTGTGTAATAGTGTAATAGTGTCTAATAGTGTAATAGTGTCTAATAGTGTAATAGTGTGTAATAGTGTAATAGTGTAATAGTGTGTAATAGTGTAATAGTGTGTAATAGTGTAATAGTGTAATAGTGTGTAATAGTGTAATAGTGTGTAATAGTGTAATAGTGTAATAGTGTGTAATAGTGTAATAGTGTGTAATAGTGTAATAGTGTGTAATAGTGTAATAGTGTGTAATAGTGTAATAGTGTGTAATAGTGTAATAGTGTGTAATAGTGTAATAGTGTAATAGTGTGTAATAGTGTAATAGTGTGTAATAGTGTAATAGTGTGTAATAGTGTAATAGTGTAATAGTGTAATAGTGTGTAATAGTGTAATAGTGTAATAGTGTGTAATAGTGTGTAATAGTGTAATATCCTTAGACCACGCCCCCTTAGGCCACACCCCCTCAGTGTATCTCTTGAACCGTTTGTCGTAGAGACTTGCGGATTGTGCCATTAGTCGATGTTGACCACCTTTCATTGGTCGATGTTGACCACTCCCCCTGTTGACCACCTTTCATTGGTCGATGTTGACCACTCCCCCGATCATTAGACCACGCCCCCTTAGGCCACACCCCCTCAGTGTAACTCTTGAACCGTTTGTCGTAGAGACTTGGGGATTGTGCCATTGGTCGATGTTGACCACCTTTCATTGGTCGATGTTGACCACTCCCCCGATCCTTAGACCACGCCCCCTTAGGCCACACCCCCTCAGTGTATCTCTTGAACCGTTTGTCGTAGAGACTTGCGGATTGTGCCATTGTACTCGGTGTAATAGTGTAATAGTGTGTAATAGTGTAATAGTGTGTAATAGTGTAATAGTGTGTAATAGTGTAATAGTGTAATAGTGTGTAATAGTGTGTAATAGTGTAATAGTGTAATAGTGTGTAATAGTGTAATATTGTGTAATAGTGTAATAGTGTAATAGTGTGTAATAGTGTAATAGTGTGTAATAGTGTAATAGTGTAATAGTGTGTAATAGTGTAATAGTGTGTAATAGTGTAATAGTGTAATAGTGTGTAATAGTGTAATAGTGTCTAATAGTGTAATAGTGTCTAATAGTGTAATAGTGTGTAATAGTGTAATAGTGTAATAGTGTGTAATAGTGTAATAGTGTGTAATAGTGTAATAGTGTAATAGTGTGTAATAGTGTAATAGTGTGTAATAGTGTAATAGTGTAATAGTGTGTAATAGTGTAATAGTGTGTAATAGTGTAATAGTGTGTAATAGTGTAATAGTGTGTAATAGTGTAATAGTGTGTAATAGTGTAATAGTGTAATAGTGTAATAGTGTGTAATAGTGTAATAGTGTAATAGTGTGTAATAGTGTAATAGTGTGTAATAGTGTAATAGTGTGTAATAGTGTAATAGTGTGTAATAGTGTAATAGTGTGTAATAGTGTAATAGTGTAATAGTGTAATAGTGTGTAATAGTGTAATAGTGTAATAGTGTGTAATAGTGTGTAATAGTGTGTAATAGTGTAATAGTGTAATAGTGTGTAATAGTGTAATAGTGTGTAATAGTGTAATAGTGTAATAGTGTAATAGTGTAATAGTGTAATAGTGTGTAATAGTGTAATAGTGTGTAATAGTGTAATAGTGTGTAATAGTGTAATAGTGTAATAGTGTGTAATAGTGTAATAGTGTGTAATAGTGTAATAGTGTGTAATAGTGTAATAGTGTGTAATAGTGTAATAGTGTAATAGTGTGTAATAGTGTAATAGTGTAATAGTGTAATAGTGTGTAATAGTGTAATAGTGTGTAATAGTGTAATAGTGTGTAATAGTGTAATAGTGTAATAGTGTGTTAATAGTGTAATAGTGTGTAATAGTGTAATAGTGTAATAGTGTAATAGTGTGTAAAAGTGTAATAGTGTGTAATAGTGTAATAGTGTGTAATAGTGTAATAGTGTAATAGTGTGTAATAGTGTAATAGTGTGTAATAGTGTAATAGTGTGTAATAGTGTAATAGTGTAATAGTGTGTAATAGTGTAATAGTGTGTAATAGTGTAATAGTGTAATAGTGTCTAATAGTGAATAGTGTGTAATAGTGTAATAGTGTGTAATAGTGTAATAGTGTAATAGTGTGTAATAGTGTAATAGTGTGTAATAGTGTAATAGTGTGTAATAGTGTAATAGTGTGTAATAGTGTAATAGTGTGTAATAGTGTAATAGTGTAATAGTGTGTAATAGTGTAATAGTGTGTAATAGTGTGTAATAGTGTGTAATAGTGTAATAGTGTAATAGTGTGTAATAGTGTAATAGTGGTGATAGTGTAATAGTGTGTAATTGTGTAATAGTGTTGTAATAGTGTAATAGTGGTGTAATAGTGTAATAGTGTGTGTAATAGTGTAATAGTGTAATAGTGTGTATTAGTGTGTAATAGTGTAATAGTGTAATAGTTGTGTAATAGTGTGTAATAGTGTATAGTGTAATAGTGTGTAATAGTGTAATAGTGTAATAGTGTGTAATAGTGTAATAGTGTAATAGTGTGTAATAGTGTAATAGTGTGTAATAGTGTAATAGTGTGTAATAGTGTGTAATAGTGTAATAGTGTGTACTAGTGTGTAATAGTGTGTAATAGTGTAATAGTATAATAGTGTGTAATAGTTGTAATAGTGTGTAATAGATCATTTAGTTTGATCTGCCACTTCTTGGACACATGTGCCATGAGAAAGGGTGAGTATTAAATAATACAACACGAAAGGGAGTTTGTGTTATAGTAATAAAATCACATCTGTAGTCATCTTCAAAATGGTCTATGTTGACCACTCCCCCGATCCTTAGGCCGCGCCCCTTTTTTGTATCCTTTGAACCGTTTGTCATAGAGACTCGAGAGAGACCCTCTCCCCCGCTGGCCGGCGGTGCACAGGGCGTCACCCACACTTTCAACAATTTACCCCCGCGCGGAATTGTCTAGTTATTATTATTATTATCCTTCTCTCTCTTTCTATCCCTCTCTCTCTCCTCTCTCTATCCCTCTCTCTGTCTCTCTCTCCTCTCTATCCCTCTCCATCTCTATCATCTCTATCTCTCTTCCTCTCTCTCTCCCTCTCTCTATCGCTCTCTTTCCCCTCTCTCTCTCTCTCTCTCTCTCTCTCTCTCTCATCTCTCTCTCTCTCTCTCTCTTCTCTCTCTTTCTCTCTTCTCTCTCTCTCTCTCTCTCTCTCTCTCTCTCTCTCTCTCTCCTCCTCTCTCTCTCCTCTCTCTCTCTCTCTCTCTCTCTCTCTCTCTCTCTCTCTCTCTCTCTCTCCTCTCTCTCTCTCTCTCTCTCTCTCTCTCTCTCTCTCTATCCCTCTCTCTCTCTATCCCTCTCCTCTGAATCCCATGTGTTTGTATATCATGTTCCTGCCACATCTTCTTGTTTTACAAACTCAGGGGAAGAGAAGAGAACTTTATATTCTCAGGTGATTGAAATGTGTCTTTCTGCATCAAATCAAATCAAACAACATGTATCTGTAACAAGATCACAAGGTCAAGTCCCATGGGCTGGACACGTCTTCTTTATTAAACAAGTCAAGAAGAAACATCACAATAAATCAAGATTGCAATATCCCTCATAGATACACACACAGGGAGGTCAGAGTACAGCGCCCCCTGGTGCATCTTTGGGATTCAGTGCCTTGCTCAGGGGCACGTTGTCAGAGATTTCCCAGATCGAGTACTCGCATCAATGACTTGAGTAATGCTTGTTTGGGTATAGTCTCGAGAAGAAGCCCTTATGGTGGACGTACTACATTATAATGGACGCTTTGAATATTCGTGTGGGGCGACAGTGGCTCAGGAGGTACAGCGGTCATCTGGTAATTGTAAGGTTCCCGGTTTGATTCTGCTCCTCCCGGGCAGCATGTCAAAGTGTCCTTGAGCAAGACACTTAACCCCTAACTGCTCCCGATGAGCAGGTCGCCACCTCGCACGGGTCGCCTCCGCCGTCGGTGTGTGAATGTGTGAGTGAACGGGTCAAATGTGAGGAACGGAAATTGTAAAGCGCTTTGGATAAAAGCTGTTATATAAATGCAGCCATTTGCCATTTTATGCCAAACTGCTGGGAATCGTCCTGTTCGCCCGTTTCTAGAGTCACGCTCTGTCCTGTAGAAGTCTAATCATGTGACATCATCTTTCACATGAGCATGTTTGACCCCACGACCCCTGGCCTCACTTGATTCCCCCTTAAAGGTACAATCTGTAGCACGGGCCAGTGACCTCCAGTGACCTACAGGCAAGACAGCCTGTTGGACAAACAGATACAGCTCTTCGGAATATGAGCTCTGTTACCGTGGTGATCGTGCTGTGATCACGCTGTGTCTGCAGTGCTGGTGGTAACCAGGCTGCCTGTTCTGTTATCTGCCACCAGGAGGCGCTGTGTCTGCGGTGCTGGTGGTAACCAGGTTGCTGTTCTGTTATCTGCCACCAGGAGGTGCTGTGTCTGCGGTGCTGGTGGTAACCAGGCTGCTGTTCTGTTATCTGCCACCAGGAGGCGCTGTGTCTGCGGTGCTGGTGGTAACCAGGCTGCTGTTCTGTATCTGCCACCAGGAGGTGCTGTGTCTGCAGTGCTGGTGGTAACCAGGTTGCTGTCTGTTATCTGCCACCAGGAGGCGCTGTGTCTGCGGTGCTGGTGGTAACCAGGCTGCTGTTCTGTTATCTGCCACCAGGAGGCGTTGTGTCTGCAGTGCTGTGGTAACCAGGCTGCTGTTCTGTTATCTGCCACCAGGAGGCGCTGTGTCTGCAGTGCTGGTGGTAACCAGGCTGCTGTTCTGTTATCTGCCACCAGGAAGCGCTGTGTCTGCAGTGCTGGTGGTAACCAGGCTGCTGTTCTGTTATCTGCCACCAGGAGGCGCTGTGTCTGCGGTGCTGGTGGTAACCAGGTTGCTGCTCTGTTATCTGCCACCAGGAGGCGCTGTGTCTGCAGTGCTGGTGGTAACCAGGCTGCTGTTCTGTTATCTGCCACCAGGAGGCGCTGTGTCTGCGGTGCTGGTGGTAACCAGGCTGCTGCTCTGTTATCTGCCACCAGGAGGCGCTGTGTCTGCGGTGCTGGTGGTAACCAGGCTGCTGCTCTGTTATCTGCCACCAGGAGGCGCTGCGTCTGCGGTGCTGGTGGTAACCAGGTTGCTGTTCTGTTATCTGCCACCAGGAGGCGCTGTGTCTGCAGTGCTGGTGGTAACCAGGCTGCTGTTCTGTTATCTGCCACCAGGAGGCGCAAAGTCAAGTTGCCTCACCGGGCTGCGTGTATGCTTTCTACAACGCAGTTGCGTTTCCGGGTTGCTCTGATTGGCCGCTGACCCCTCGTGACCCTACGCTATTACGCCCCCCTTATCTGACGCTCTACAGCTCTCCGTAACTTCCTCGCAGAACAGCTGCTTCCGTATTTATAATATTGGAAACGCCGCGCTGTGATAACAACATTAACGAGACTCTCGTTGTGTCTATTCTGCTAACGCTAACGTTAACGCTAACGTTACCTCTCATTGTGTCTATTCTACAAGCTTTAACGTTACCTAGGCTCTCGTGTCTATCTGCTAACGTTCTCGCGTCTATCTGCTAACGTTAGCATTAGGTAATAACCGGTTTAAAATGGATGGTGATTACCTCACGTTGTGTCTATTCTACTAGCATTAACGTTACTAGTACAAACAAACAATCAAACCAAAACATTGACATCTAACTTATCTTTAGATATTTACTCAACCTCTAATGTCTAACTATGAATGAACACAACACTCTAACTTACCATCTTTAGATAATAAAGTACTTAACCTCTACTGTCTTTAACTATGAATGAACACAACACTCTAACTTACCATCTTTAGATAATAAAGTACTTAACCTCTACTGTCTTTAACTATGAATGAACACAACACTCTAACTTACCATCTTTAGATAATAAAGTACTTAACCTCTACTGTCTTTAACTATGAATGAACACAACACTCTAACTTAACATCTTTAGCTAATAAAGTACTCAACCTCTACTGTCTTTAACTATGTGTAGCACCCTGAAGATATGGCTATTATTCAGAAGTGCTGACTTGCCTTTTTATCTCCCCTGATGCACCAAAACCTACTAATTAGTCTCCATTAATATTCCCTCGAACAATGACGCAGGCTCCTCCTTGTTCTACCGGCTGGAATATGGATTATGAACAATAACCCTGGATCATATTCTCCACTCAGTGTTTCCCTGTGGGGCTAGTAGGCGGGTACCAGCAGGGGGCGCCGGTGGCAGGCAGAGAGCGTACGAGAGAGACGGAGAAGGAAGCAAGCCAACTGAGACGGGAAGTGCGAGGAACCGGCCTCTTCGACATTGACTTGGACCCTGTTCGGTCGTGTCTGGACAGAGCCCCGTAGTGGACCACGGAGTGAACGGATTGAACTTGAGTATATTACGGGTTATCCTATAAAAGTAAACGTAGTAGCATGTTGCATGGTTCCCTACTGAATACCCTAGCGATACAACGAGTTATCCTAGAAGAAATGTGGTATAGCCGAGTGTGGCTTAAGTTAACGATATTCCCTCTAGTGAGGTGCCCCGCCAGCGTGGCGTGAAGAGGACCGGTGTTTAGAGACACCCTGCGTCATTATATATCACGGCTAGCAGGAGGGCTGTTTGGGACCCAGAGTGTAGCTTCAGTGTCAGTGAGGGCAAGTTTATGGATGCGCATCGACCCAGCACCGGCTGTCTACAACCAGTCTTCACCGGCGTCAACGTCGGCTCTGCACCGGCTGTCTTCAGTCAACACCAGCAGAGGTTGCCATCACCCAGCACGCGCTCTCAGCCCACTACTGCCCCCTCTGCCCCAGCTCCGCTTGCTAGCGCCCGTGCCGAGAGCGTTCGACGCCATCTTGCTATCCGGACGGTGGTGCGCGGCGAGGCCGCCATCTTGGTTGAGTACATTAGGGCTTCGGTGCTCAGGATCTTATTGCACAGTACACCAGTGTGATGCGGCCTGCGGGCGAAGCTAACGTTGCTAACTACAGTTCATAGGGGTACCCCCATCAACAATATATGCCGGCATTAGTATAGGACTTTTGTTTTGGTATTGTGGGCCCACATTTTTTTTGATTTCCTTTGAGTGTGATAACGTGTGATTCTTGTAATAAATTTCCCATTCAATCAATCCTTTCCCTTTGGGGGGGGGGGGGGGGTTCTAGACCTGTGACTCCATAAGTATGCATTAGGGAGGTAATGTACATGGAACTGACCCAGAGCTGGGTGATGAGTCAAACACATTTGAACCACATTATTCCTGGTAGGACCCAGAGGTGGGTGTACAATATAGGTGGTTATAAGGTGTTGAGTTACAGTCGGAGTAATAGTAGGGATTTATTCTAATTGACTATCCTGACTAAATCGTTGTACCTGCACCGTATTATTAATATAAAACATTGAATGGGGTTCTGTGTGCGTGTCTCTTCTTGTGCCCAGTCTTAACCATTTTGGTGTGGGTAACGTTACCTACAATTAACCCCTTCCGATTCAACCTTCCATTTCCTACTGTAAGGTTTCTAGTGTCAAAGAGAAGAGGTACTGCTTGCGGGGGGAACCAAGTTATTTATTTACAATTCAGTCACTAGGTGTGTGGGAGGGTTAGAGGTGTAATTGGGGAAAGTGAGAGCGTGTTGGGGAGTGCTGCTGACCGCCCTGGAAGGGAGAGGAAGACCAGAGTACCGGACCAGGTTGGTAAATCCCCGGCCCCTTCCACTCACACTGCCAGCCTCCAGTTGACGCTCCAGCCCAAAGACAGAGGTGCAGTTAGCCAGAGATCTACTGTGTCTCGCTACCCAGTGACTGAGCACACCCGTTCCCACGAAGCAGGGATAATCCACCCCTGCTACATATGAATGAACACAACACTCTAACTTAACATCTTTAGCTAATAAAGTACTCAACCTCTACTGTCTTTAACTATGAATGAACTCAACACTCTAACTTACATCTTTAGCTAATAAAGTACTCAACCTCTACTGTCTTTAACTATGAATGAACACAACACTCTAACTTACCATCTTTAGATAATAACTCGTCGCGCCGGCCGGCACTTATCACCTAGACTTTGCATTATAATTACGATCCGCGCACTTCCTGCCTCAGTGACGAAGCCTAAACGTCGTTTGACCGCGTTATGCCCACCACTGCACCCCTGATTATATGTTATGATGAATTGAAAATGGGGGACCCTGATGTAAACAAGATGAAAGTCTTTCTTGGTCTGCATCCCCTTAACTGTACTGTACCCATTCTGCAATCTGTTAATAAGTTTTCAATCAATCAATCAATCAATCAATCAATCAATCAATCAATCAATCAATCAATCAATCTGATTCGGTTTCCTTTTCTTTTTCATTATCGAGTGCTGTTTGGTCTCTGTCCTTGTGGCGCGCGGGGGGGGGGGGGGGGCACACACATTCCACTAAAGAAAGTCACTGGGCCCCCTGCAGGCGAAGAAGAAGAAGTCACGGAATAATTATACTCGAGGAGGAGACTCCTCTCCCCGTCTCTCTGGAGCACGCGCGCCGCTCCTCCCGCCGTCTCACCACCAACAACAAGGGACCGGGAGGACGTCTCCGTTTCACAACAACACCGCTTCTCCAGCGGTGGCTGCTCTGCGTCGTCAAGGGGCTGGTGTTGCGCCGCGGGTTGGAAAACCTAGTGTCCTGACGCACAGCCCGACCTGGGGGAGGCGGCGCGCGGCACCTGGCGCTCCGGTTTTAGACGGGGGAAATCGTCACGCTTCTTTACGGGAATACAGTTATTTTTGTTTATTAAAGTACAGGCTGTGTGTGCCACGTTATATCTGTTGCACCGCTCGGGCTGAACAGCCAACAAGTGGAACTGAGCCACTAACCCGGTGACGCGGCGTGGAGGAGGCTGGTGCCGGACAGACAGACGCTCCTGGGAACACGGGAGCTGCACACTGATGGTAAGATACCTTGATTGATTGATTGATTGATTGATTGAACATTGTATTAACAGATTGCAGAATGGGTACAATACAGTACGCTCAATACACACAATTGTTAAGGGGATGCAGACCAGAGAAAGACTTTCGTCTTGTTTCCATCAGGGTCCCCCATTTTCAATTCATCATATTGTACCTAATCAAACAGCCACATCGCCTTTACTTTGGCACGGCTCCAAAGTCCTCTCTCTCTCTCTCTCTCTCTCTCTCTCTCTCTCTCTATCTCTCTCTCTCTCTCTCTCTCTCTCCTCTCTCTCTCTCTCTCTCTCTCTCTCTCTCCCTCTCTATCTCTCTATCCCGCATTCCTCTCTCTCTCTATCCCCCTCTCTCTATCTCTCTCTCTCTCTCTCTCTCTCTCTCTCTCTCTCTCTCTCTCTCCTCTCTATCTCTATATCCCTCTCTCCTCTCTATCTCTCTATCCCTCTCTCTCCTCTCTCTATCCCTCTCTCATCTCCCCTCTCTCTCTCTCTCCTCTCTCTCTCTCATCTCTCTCTCTCTCTCTCTCTCTCTCTCTCTCTCTCTCTCTCTCTCACTCTCTCTATATCCCTCTCTATCTCTCTATCCTCTCCTATCTCTCATCCTCTCTCTCTATCTCTATCCCTCTCTCATCTCTCTATCTCTCTCTCTCTCTCTCTCTCTCTCTCTCTCTCTCTCTCTCTCTCTTCAGTCAAAGCGAGCCGCAGGATCAGTCATGTTTTTTTTCAAGATAAAAGTTGATGTTAAGCCTTAACCCTGCTTTTCTTTATCATAAATCGATCAATAGAGACCGTATTAGATCCCCAATTATCATATCCTTATTCCTTATCCTTGGAAAGTCACACTCATTGGCCACAACCCTCTGCAAAGATCTTCGAGATCGCCAAATGATTGACGGAGCTAGAGCCCCGGGAGTCGGGGGTGGTAATGTGTACTTTTGCATACTTTGGGGCACGCCATTATCGGCATGTACTCGAGAACCGCTGGACGGATTTTGTCACCTGAAAGGGCAATCGATAGAGCTTTAATTCTATCTATATATTGTATTAAAAGAAATGCACACCGAGCCACTAGAGGTCGGCAAAGAATCGTCCACATGTGGGCCCTTGGATGTTAAGAGGTTAATGTTTTTAAATATATTTTTTGTAGCCAAGAGTAAAGACCATAACCCTATCAAAAACAGTAGTCAAAGTGTATATTTTCATTTTTACCAATGTTTTATACGATTTAGCGGAAATACGAATTTATCGGAAAATGCTAATTATCGGAAAAACCGCAAGGAAATGACTAAATCCAGATTCAACCTGCCATTGGAAAGAGGAGCATTTTCCCTATCCATAGATGTATGATTTGGCCATAATAAGGTCAAGGTCAAGTTCAAGGTCAAATATGTAAGGGATAATGTATAGCTACGAGGTCATTGTCGCAAAATAATTGACCGACACAGAGTTTAAAATACTGAGGCGCAGAGCCGAGGTGTTTTAAACGTCAGTGAAGGTCAATTATTTTGCGACAATGATCGAGTATAGCTGGGTCATTGACGGATAAGACTTTTCAATAGGCTAATTTTTATAATATAAGGTTATATTTGGCCATTTTTCAAACATTTGGAATGTAGTGTATACATGCATTTATACAAAAACCCCAAATTAAGAGATTTTAGTGTTTTTAAAGTTGAATTAATAGGACATGGCCTTAATAAAAGTCATTTGTGGCGACCGTAATTTATCTCAAAATTAATATATTTCCTTAACATTACTAATATTTTAACGGGTATCAGTAATTAAATATACATCTTAAGAAAGACAGGCTTGTGTGCCCTTTAATTTTTTGTAAACCATGATTTCACAAGTTTATTCTATAATGGCAGTGTCTCCCTCGTAATGCAGTTACAATACCCATATTTGCTCTAAAACCCATAAAACTGATTTAAAATGTGTACAGATAGTATCCACTTAAGCATAGTATACCAGTGATTAATATTTGAGCAAAAACTGATGGATATTTTATTTTGAATTTAGTACAGTTATTGACAATCATTGGTTACCCCGCATGACAAATGGTCGCCCCAAATGATGAGAGTAGTTAAAAGTCTATTTAAAATATTACACAATGCAGTTCAGACAAAAGAAAACTGAACAATGTTTTTATTACAATCTTTTCAAGTGGTCAACAAAAATATTCTTCAATTCATTCAAATATCACAAAAGTAAAACATGTTAACATGCGAGGGCCCACATGTGGGCCCTCTTGAGGAAGATTTTCCCACCTGCACTTTGGCGACCGCTACCGGCTCGGGTGTGCATATATTTTAATACAATATATATCGAATTAAAGCCCTATTTGTTGCCTGTCGATAGCCATTTCAGGTGACACAATCCGTTCAGCGGTTCTCGAGTTACATGCCGATATGTGAGGTGTGCGCCGAAGTACACAGTGTTGTACAAATACAACACCGACTCCCGGGGCTCTAGCTCCGTCAATCATTTGGCACGGTAGGTTACAAGCTTCGTCAGGAACATTCAAATATCACAAATGTTAAAAACATTAAACATTCAAAAAGTTAAAGTGCAATACACATTACATGCTTCAGGAACTTGAACATTTCATAAATGTCCATTTTCATGTCCTCATATCATCATTGGTTTTGTCAATGTATGAGAGCGAGAAGGTGGTAGTCACATTGGACAGGGATTATTATTATTATTAACAATTTAAGTCAATAATAAAAGGTAAACAGAGTTGTATGTATGGAATAAAAATTAAACACCAACACAGTTCTATAGTCAATAAACAATAACCACCAACATAGTTGCATGGATGAAATCAACGCTAAACAACTACAACACAGTTGTATCAGTTCCTTTTAGGGATGGCACGATACCACTTATTCATGTCCGATACTGATATCACAGCCTTGAGTATCTGCCAATACCGATACCCATCCGATACTCCCTTAAAAAACAAAAACCTGTGTTTAACCTAGCCATCTATAAAACATCAAAAACGTCCCTAAAGGAAGAAATACATACCACACATGACTCAGTTATGCAATAGTGCTGCTGCTTTTTATTTTGTTCAAATTATTTAGTTAATACGTTAATAAGACTACAGCGATTTCATGACGGCTTCCTGTACTCACGTCTAAAACGTCTGTTTACCGGTACAATGCGTGGAGAGTTTCCAATCATTGGTAAACAAACATAGTGCTGAAAATATACACTTTGACTGCTGTTTTGATAGGGTTAGGGTCTTTACTCTTGGCTACATTTGAAAAAGAAACACAACATTGTACCTATTTGAGATAGCCGTGTCAGAGATAATGACGGTTTGGCAACATGAAGTGAGGCTAAGCGTCGGAAACCATGACGGCTTCCTGTACTCACGTCTAAAACGTCTGTTTACCGGTACAATGCGTGGAGAGTTTCCAATCATTGGTAAACAAACATAGTGCTGAAAATATACACTTTGACTGCTGTTTTGATAGGGTTAGGGTCTTTACTCTTGGCTACATTTGAAAAAGAAACACAACATTGTACCTATTTGAGATAGCCGTGTCAGAGATAATGACGGTTTGGCAACATGAAGTGAGGCTAAGCGTCGGAAACCTACATTTTCAACAACAGAAAGGGGCTGGTCGTCCAGCACAATAAATGTGGTTATTTTCTTGGTTTTCTTCAGCTTTGCTTTGTTACTGTCTGCAGAGAGTTTCTCTCGCTTCTGAATGGTTTCCAGCTATGTTAGCTGCTGCGACAAAACTTTTCCTCTTGGCATTCGTTGCACTGAACTCTGCATACTCCCTTTCCATGATTAATCTGCAAGTGTTGTGTGGTGTTGAAGTTTCCAGTGTTGCTGCCACCCCTAGAAATACTTGCGTTGCAGATATTACACTTGGCTGTGTCGTGTTATTCCACAAGTATACCCTCTGTATTTGTTTGTGCGTGTCTTCATTTTGTTAGCTCCACCATACAGGTCCGTTATTATCCGCTCTTAGTCTACTCTGCCCTGCGTACCTGTCTGTGACCCCAGTACGGTGGCCTGTACCTTTTTCTTCTTTGAGCTTAAAATAACTCCACACAGCTGACATGATCGCGGCGCGCTGCTAACAAGTTGACTTACGTTTAGCTAATGCTAACGTTGTTGTCACGCTACTACTGTTCACGTGATGGCATGCTTTACGGCCTGTATCGGATCGGCCGATATCCAATCCTGTGAATTTGGCCAGTATCGGACCAATACCGAGACTGAGTATCGGATTGGTGCCATCCCTAGTTCCTTTTATATTATCTCATGGTAAACTGCAGGCATTTCAAATTGAGGTACATGTGCATGTTTTAACAAATCAGGCAACCTGAACACCTAGAATAAGAAGCACACCAAAAAACAAAACACTGATATTTTTTACATTTAGTTAAACGTTCGGTTATGACATCATACGGTGACATCATGAATGTTCCAGAACGTTCGATCATGACATCATACTGTGACATCAGAAATGTTCTAGAACGTTCGGTCATGACATCATACTGTGACATCACAGATGTTCCAGAACGTTCGATCATGACATCATACTGCCGGTTCAATGACTTTATCTAAATCCAATCAATATTCCTAATGCCGTTTCAATGTAAGGTTATAAAAATAAACATATAAACATTCATACAATACAATATAGCTTTGGCTCCTACAGTCAACATTCCCCAAAGATATATCAAACATGAAACAAACTTTGATCAGATTATAATGGAGATGTTGCACAGTGCAATCCACTGAACATTTATTGTTAAAATCTGTCACTGTTGATCATGAGCTGGATATATAACCTATGGTTTCAAGGGATGTTAAACCTACTGTAGAATCAAAGTAAATGTTAGTGATTCAAATCCTCATTTAGAGGTAGGGGATCCACCACAGCTTGCCCTGCTGCTCTTCTCTACTTCTACACCAGCCATAACTGGTGGAGTGTTCTCCATGGATAGTGGTGTCAGGTCCAGCATCGCCTTTTCCATATTTTTCCTTCTCCCTGTAATCTCTGGATGCAGCCTTCTCCCTCTCCGATAGCTCATCTGACTTCACATGGAATCTTGCCCTGTTGTTTTCTTCTCGCTGAAACAATAGTGTATAATGTGATACTAATTCTGGTGGGCTAAATTACATACAAACTTAAGTTCAAGATATTACAGAAAAGGTCATTCCTAATCCTACTAACATGACAGTTTGAAATACACCAGAGAAAGATATACTGCATGTTACCTATAGTTTTTTTTACCTCTCTCTTTTCCTGGCAATATAGTCTGCATTGACCCGCTGTCTGTAGTGAGCAGTCTTCTGTTTGCTTGTTTGTGCCATCTAGAAAATAGGTTAAACTAGTTAAACATGACTAATACATGTACAATTACCTAAATGGAATGTCATGCTATACCGTTTTAAAAATGTTCTCATAAGATGGTACAATACTCAAAAAGAAACGTTAATTCCTAAATAGGAATGAAAAATGACAGAAATGTTGAAAAATATATGTTAAAGTATACAAAGAGTTATGCTAAAACAAAGAACTTTATGTATATAAAACATGAATAAAATATAAATATACAGAAACTACAAATACAGGACATATATCTAAGCGTCTTTGAGCACCTGGAAAAGCGCTATATAAAATAGATGTATTATTATTATTATTATTATTATCTATCATCTAAAACACTCAGCAGTGGTCGCCCCACATGATACTCGGTCGCCTAGATGATGTTTTTAAGGTCAGTCAAATATTACAGGCTAACCATTAGCTACAGAAACCAAACTAGCTAGCTCTTACCACATGTCACTATCAAAATATAGATTTTCAGATAAAACGTATTATTCACAGTTTTGGGGCGGTCGTCCCATAAGACATCCAAAAGTGGCAATTACATTACAGCAGTTAAAAAAGAGATTTATTTGCCAATATGAAAGAGACTTACTAACCTGCTAGTTGTTTCTCTGGGTCCCTCACATGTGACTGGCTGATGCAACATCCTGTCCTTGAGGTGGTTTCAAAATAAAAGTCCCACAATTGTGTTTTCTTGATGGTCGCCCCAGATGATATTTCATAAAATTAACATATGCGGACAACATTCGTTTGTATATTATGATGGAAGTATATGTGCAAATGCTTCATAATTTTGTCAATGAATGCAAAACATGTTTGAAATTATGCCAAATAGGGCAAGGGAAATATTTAAATAGATTTAAAGTGATTTTAAGCCGGTTGTCCAAATAGAAGTCAATGCTGGACGGTCGCCCCACATGGACTTTTGACACTTCAGATAGCAGAAAAATTACCAATAACTCGAATGTTTGGAAAAGTTAGAGTGGGTCTGTATATGGGGAAGGTATTAGAGATACATGTAATCTTTTTATGAATTTTAATGTTTTTTTTAAGGTAAGAAATTCAGTGGGACAGAAAAAATAGGCGTCACGTCATTGACCCAGCTATACTTTAAACCGCTTATTACATGGCTAACTTACTAACAAATATACCTAATTCATTGTACACCATCGACAAGACGAGATCAAATGCAAACGCAGTTGTTCTGTGGCTCTGTCAGCCCAAATAAAGTTATTATTATTATTATCGGTAGCCGGCAGGTCTGTGGTCTCTGGTCTGATTGCACTGATGACTGAGTGCAGCTGTGCATATGCTGAGCAGCACTGATACAGTGTTGTAGTGGGCTTGATTGCGAACAGCTGCGCACAGCGGTCATTATTGCTTGGCAGAGGTCCGTTATTGTGTGATAACGGACCTCTGACGCGCGCTATTGACCAATCACAAGCAAGCATTTCGGCGATTGTGAAAACGCCATGTAATAAGTATTTATAATTCAAATCAATTATCATTAATTACTGTATCTACAAATCCTTCTGTTTAATCATCTTCCCGCGGTTCATTTGCTTCGATTTTTTGTACACACGATCTCAATAAGGTGGTGAATGAGCTCAGTGTGCATTTTCTCGTGCCCCGCAGATTTAACACGATCAAAGCTGCAAAAATCATAAATCATAATTTATATTCTCCTTTTCTTCATTACAATTTACTTAAGCCTAGTAACAGACACAATATTTCTGACACTGTAAATACATACCCCCAGGTCCCTAGATGTCCCTAGATACCAAGAACATGCAAATTGACCTTGCAGAAGTGGAGCGATCTTCCATTTACTTAGGCATGTACCTTTAGGCGAAATACGGCCTACAGATTAACAGGAGTCTATTACGCACATTGTCGTGTATACAGGTGGAATAGATACAGAGAACACAGTGTGGATATTCTTTCTTTTGTAGACTTTTTAAACAGATTTCAAGGCTTCCACAAGTAAGTACTCCTGCCTCCGTCAGACTCTGGAGGCCATTGCAAGTAACTTGAACTTAATTGTTTAGAAAGCCACGTTGTTAACTGTGTCTGGCTTTGTGCTCTTGGCTGGTTCTGCATATTCCACACAGAGACCCCCGTTCATATTTACTGAGTGCATTGGGCCTGGCAGTCCATTTCAATAAAAAGCATAAACAAGGAAACAGTGTGTTTTGGGGTGGATGCTTCTAGAAGGGTCCGCAGGGAACACTGTCTGACTGCAGCTTTTTTTTTTTTTTTTTTTTTTTATCTTTTCCCCTCCTTTTTCCTCAGATTTTCTCCCATCCCAATGTTAGTCGTTATGCCAATACCCAATCCCCTTCCTGGTCGCTGCGCACTTACCCCCCACAGTCGGTCTGGGAGAGTGGAGGCTACCACGTGCTTCCTCCGACACACGTCCAGCCAATCAACCGCTTCTTTTCACCTGGCAGCGCGGACTCTCACTGAGAGGGTGTAACGTGTGGAAGGATCACACTATCCCCCTTAGATCCTATCCGCGCTGAGCAGGCGCCCCGACCGAACTGTAGGAGTCGCTGTTTACAACGACCCGGACCCACCCCGCCAGCTTCTCCCACCCTCTAATACAGCCAATTGTATTAGTGTGAACGGCCAGCCAAGCTGGTGACAACGCCGGAGCTGTGAGCTGGATTCGAACAGGCGAATCCTGCGTCTCCGGTGTTGGTGACGAACGCAATCTCCGCTACGCCACCTGACCGCCCCTGACTGCAGCTTCTTAAAGGTTGAGTACGTGCAGACAGGTGATTGATTGAACATTGTATTAACAGATTGCAGAATGGGTACAATACAGTACAGCTCAATACACACAATTGTTAAGGGGATGCAGACCAGAGAAAGACTTTCGTCTTGTTTACATCAGGGTCCCCCATTTTCAATTCATAGTGAATTGTAAGTAACTGTGGTCCCGCCCTCAGTCTTTCTCTCCCTCTCTTTCTCTCAGTCTCTCTCTCCCTCTCTTACTCTCAGTCTCTCTCTCTCTCTATTTCTCTCAGTCTCTCTCTCCCTCTCTTTCTCTCAGTCTCTCTCTCCCTCTCTTTCTCTCAGTCTCTCTCTCCCTCTCTTTCTCTCAGTCTCTCTCTCCCTCTCTTTCTCTCAGTCTCTCTCTCCCTCTCTTTCTCCCAGTCTCTCTCTCCCTCTCTTTCTCTCAGTCTTTCTCTCTGTCTCTGTGTGTGTGTGCGTGTGTGTGTTTGTGTGTGTGTGTCTGTCTGTGTGTGTGTGTGTGTGTGGGTGTGTGTGTGGTGTGTGTGTGTGTGTGTGTGTGTGTGTCTGTCTGTGTGTGTGTGTGTGTGTGTGTGTGTGAGTGTGTCTTTGATTGATTGATTGACCATTTTATTAACAGATTGCAGAATGGGTACAATACAGTACGGCTCAATACGCACAATTGTTAAGGGGATGCAGACCAGAGAAAGACTTTCGTCTTGTTTACATCAGGGTCCCCCATTTTCAATTCATCAGGACATATATGACATACTAGATTTGCAAATACAGTACTGTTTGTGATCTGTGTGTGTCTGTGTGTGAGTGTGTGTGTGTGTGTCTCTGTGTGAGTGTGTGTCTCTGTGTGAGTGTGTGTGTGTCTCTGTGTGAGTGTGTGTGCGTGTGTGTGTCTGTGTGTGTGTGTGTGTGTGTGTGTGTGTGTGTGTGTGTGTGTGTGTGTGTGTGTGTGTGTGTGTGTGTGTGTGTGTGTGTGTGTGTGTGTGTGTGTGTGTGTGTGTGTGTGTGTGTGTGTGTTGGGGGAGCAGCAGGTGTCTCTGACACATTGATTTGCTGTCAAACAACAACATCTTCCTCACTTTCACTCTCTGAAACAGTGGGGGACGAGAGAGAGAGAGAGAGAGAGAGAGAGAGAGAGAGAGAGAGAGAGAGAGAGAGAGAGAGAGAGAGAGAGAGAGAGAGAGAGAGATTTCTCTGAACTGTCACCACACTTTAGTCTCCCATGGTCCATAGAGAAATGACAAGAGAAAGACTCCTGTTGGGTTCCAATAAGAGAGAGAGAGAAAGAGAGAGAGTGAGACAGAGAGAAAGAGAGATAGAGATTTCAATGAACCGTCATCGTCAAGTATTGAAGAATAGAATGATTTTTTATTTACATTGGTGCTTTCACACTGTGGTGTCTTGTAGATACAGCGCACGCTTCCTTCTCTCTGTGGTGTCTTGTAGATACAGCGCACGCTTCCTTCTCTCTGTGGTGTCTTGTAGATACAGCGCACGCTTCCTTCACACTGTGTTGTCTTGTAGATACAGCGCACGCTTCCTTCACTGTGGTGTCTTGTAGATACAGCGTACGCTTCCTTCTCTCTGTGGTGTCTTGTAGATACAGCGCACGCTTCCTTCTCTCTGTGGTGTCTTGTAGATACAGCGCACGCTTCCTTCTCTCTGTGGTGTCTTGTAGATACAGCGCACGCTTCCTTCTCTCTGTGGTGTCTTGTAGATACAGCGCACGCTTCCTTCACACTGTGGTGTCTTGTAGATACAGCGCACGCTTCCTTCTCTCTGTGGTGTCTTGTAGATACAGCGCACGCTTCCTTCTCTCTGTGGTGTCTTGTAGATACAGCGCACGCTTCCTTCATTATGTGGTGTCTTGTAGATACAGCGCACGCTTCCTTCACTGTGGTGTCTTGTAGATACAGCGCACGCTTCCTTCACACTGTGGTGTCTTGTAGATACAGCGCACGCTTCCTTCACTGTAGTGTCTTGTAGATACAGCGCACGCTTCCTTCTCTGTGGTGTCTTGTAGATACAGCGCACGCTTCCTTCACTGTAGTGTCTTGTAGATACAGCGCACACTTCCTTCTCTCTGTGGTGTCTTGTAGATACAGCGCACGCTTCCTTCTCTCTGTGGTGTCTTGTAGATACAGCGCACGCTTCCTTCTCTCTGTGGTGTCTTGTAGATACAGCACACGCTTCCTTCTCTCTGTGGTGTCTTGTAGATACAGCGCACGCTTCCTTCTCTGTGGTGTCTTGTAGATACAGCGCACGCTTCCTTCACTGTGGTATCTTGTAGATACAGCGCACGCTTCCTTCTCTGTGGTGTCTTGTAGATACAGCGCACGCTTCCTTCTCTCTGTGGTGTCTTGTAGATACAGCGCACGCTTCCTTCTCTCTGTGGTGTCTTGTAGATACAGCGCACACTTCCTTCTCTCTGTGGTGTCTTGTAGATACAGTGCACGCTTCCTTCTCTGTGGTGTCTTGTAGATACAGCGCACGCTTCCTTCTCTCTGTGGTGTCTTGTAGATACAGCGCACGCTTCCTTCTCTGTGGTGTCTTGTAGATACAGCGCACGCTTCCTTCTCTCTGTGGTGTCTTGTAGATACAGCGCACGCTTCCTTCACTGTGGTGTCTTGTAGATACAGCGCACGCTTCCTTCACTCTGTGGTGTCTTGTAGATACAGCGCACGCTTCCTTCACTGTGGTGTCTTGTAGATACAGCGCACGCTTCCTTCACTCTGTGGTAGGGCTGGACGGTATGGTCTAAAATGTATATCACGGTATAATTTGAAGCATAGACGGTAACGATATATATCACAGTATATTAACGTATCTTAAAATGTCTATATAAATGCTTCTGAAGGTACACTGGTATGGCAGCTGTTATTCTGTTACAGCTGCTGAGCTATACTATAGCTAATGTCCATCAATATCTTCCTTTTTAATTAAATAGGTTCAAGAATCGAATCAGGATTGTTAGCAGAGAGAGAGAGAGGGAGGGAGGAGGCTGCTAGTGGAGCCAGCCAACGTTAGCTTGCCGAGGCTACCAGCAGATCGACAAGCTGCTGGAGCCAGCTAACGTTAGCTTGCCGAGGCTACCAGCACACCGACAAGCTGCTGGAGCCAGCTAGCTTGCCGAGGCTACCAGCAGATCGACAAGCTGCTGGAGCCAGCTAACGTTAGCTTGCTGAGGCTACCAGCACATCGACAAGCTGCTGGAGCCAGCTAACGTTAGCTTGCCGAGGCTACCAGCAGATTGACAAGCTGCTGGAGCCAGCTAACGTTAGCTTGCCGAGGCTACCAGCACATCGACAGTTAACATTACATAAGGTTTTAGCGCGACGTGGGCATTCCAGAATGGCGAGGATGCAAAGCATGTTAGACCATTGGACTCGTCGCAGAGTTTACATTACACATAGAAACTGCGCGACTCACGAGAGAAGTTGTCACACAGCCTTCAAACGCAGCAGTTTTTCAAACAACAAGCCCTGGATCACCGCTGACCTTAAGAGGCTTGTTAATGAGAAAAAGGCGGCATTCAGGAAGGATGACATAGAGAGGCGCAAGCAGGTGCAACGGGAATTAAAGAGGAGTCTGAAGCAGGCCAAGGAGGACTATAAGAGGAAGGTGGAGAGGAAGCTGCAGCACAACAACACCAGAGAGGTGTGGAGGGGAATGAAAACCATCACCGGCTATAAGCAGGTAAACTGCCAGGCAGAGGGTGATGTGGACAAGGCCAACGAGTTTAACCAATTCTACAACCGGTTTGACACGGCAGCCAGGGCTCGCTCTGCCCCTGTTGACCAGGCCACACCAACACCCCCTCCCACCTCTCCAGCTGCAGCTCCTCCCCCTGCACCATCTCCTCCTCACTGCTGCAACCACAACTCTGCAGTTCCGCTCCCTGGCCCCACCCCCTGTCACCTAGCCCCCCCCAGTGACCTAGTCCCCCCCCCCTATCACCTGCCCCCCCCCCCCCTGTGTCACCCAGCCCCCCCCCTTGTCCCTCACAGTAGATGAGGTGAGGGCGGAACTTAGGAAACTGTGTCCAGGAAAGGCGGCTGGCCCGGATGGCGTGTGTTCGAGGCTGCTGAAGCTCTGTGCAGACCAACTGGCTGAGCCACTCCAGAAGCTCTTCAATATGAGCCTGCGGGACATGAGGGTGCCGGTCCTGTGGAAAACATCATGTCTTGTGCCGGTACCCAAAGCTGGGCGCCCGGCCGAGCTCAACGACTACAGACCGGTGGCCCTCACGTCACACATCATGAAGACACTGGAGAGGCTGCTTCTACACCATCTGAGGCCACAGACTGAACACGCCCTTGACCCCCTGCAGTTTGGGTATCGGGAAAGCATCGGGGTGGACGACGCGGTCCTCTACATGCTTCATCGGGCCTACTCCTACCTGGATGAGCCGGGGAGTTATGTGAGGATTATGTTTTTTGATTTTTCGAGCGCTTTTAATACTATTCAACCTCCCATACTTAAAGACAAGCTCAAGAAGATGGGGGTGGATCCCTCCTTCACTTCCTGGATCACAGATTACCTGACAGACCGACCACAGTTTGTCAGAATGGGCAACTGTGTCTCGGAGACAGTGGTCAGCAGCACTGGGGCTCCACAGGGGACTGTTCTCGCTCCGTTCCTGTTCACCCTCTACACGGCAGACTTCAACTACAACTCTGAGTCTTGCCACGTCCAAAAATACTCTGACGACACAGCGATTGTGGCGTGTGTGAGGAAGGGACAGGAGGGAGAGTACAGGGACCAGGTGGGAGCCTTCAGCGACTGGAGCGAACGGAACGGCCTTCTCCTGAACGCAAAAAAGACCAAGGAGATGGTACTGGATTTCCGCAGGTCGAAACCACCTCTGCAACCAGTCAGCATACGAGGAAACAACATTGCGACAGTGCAGACATACAAATATTTAGGCGTGCACCTGGACGATAAGCTGGCCTGGGCTGCTAACACGGAAGCGCTTTACAAGAAAGGACAGAGCAGGCTGTTCTTCCTTAGGAGGCTCAGGTCTTTTAATGTGTGTGGGGAAATGTTGTTTATGTTTTATCAGGCAGTGGTGTCAAGTGTGCTCCTCTACGCCGCTGTCTGTTGGGGTGGTAATACCACGGCCAGGGATACCAGACGGCTGGATAAGCTGGTCAAGAAGGCTGGCTCAGTGGTAGGGAGGAGACTGGACCCACTGGGGACCGTGGTGGAGAGCCGCACTCAGAGCAAGCTGCTGGCCATCATGGGCAATACCAACCACCCTCTCCACCACACCCTGGTGGGGCAGAGCAGCAGTCGCAGCGGACGGCTCATCTCCCTGCACTCACGGACTGAGCGGCACAGGAGGTCCTTTGTCCCCACAGCCATCAGACTGTACAACAGCGTATTATAGTGCGGGGGACCTGACCTCTGACCCACACACACCTGTTTTTACCTGTTTTTACACCTGTTTTTACACCTGTTTTTACACCTGTTTTTACACCTGTTTTTTATACACCTGCTTTTATCTAATCACGCTCATATTTAATATTGATGGGTATGATTTAATTGAATTTTATCATGTACTTATTTTTAATTCATGATGCAGACATAACGTGCAATAACTGTATGGGAACGGTCAATGTCTGTATACTATGTGAGCTGCGAGATACCCTGAATTTCCCCAAGGGGATTAATAAAGTATCTATCTATCTATCTATCTAGCTAGTTTTCTTCTGTGTTTATTATGAAATGACAATTGCGTGTTGACACGCCCACTGCGCGAAGCCTCTGTGCTCCTAAATAACTTTTTCCAGTTCGCACATATCTATTATCTATGACTAATTCTATCTATTTTTTAGGGGCAAATACGAGTGAAATAGTCGCGCTGTGGTTACATGACGTCATTGCTATTTTAGAGCTGCTCTACCGGTTACAAGGTATAGTCAAAATCCATACCGTAGAGCAAATTCATACCGTTTATACCGTATACCGTTTATACCATCCACCTCTAGTATGTGGTGTCTTGTAGATACAGCGCATGCTTCCTTCTCTCTGTGGTGTCTTGTAGATACAGCGCACGCATCCTTCACTGTGGTGTCTTGTAGATACAGCGCACGCTTCCTTCACTGTGGTGTCTTGTAGATACAGCGCACGCTTCCTTCTCTCTGTGGTGTCTTGTAGATACAGCGCACGCATCCTTCACTGTGGTGTCTTGTAGATACAGCGCACGCTTCCTTCACTGTGGTGTCTTGTAGATACAGCGCACGCTTCCTTCACTCTGTGGTGTCTTGTAGATACAGCGCACGCTTCCTTCTCTCTGTGGTGTCTTGTAGATACAGCGCACGCATCCTTCACTGTGGTGTCTTGTAGATACAGCGCACGCTTCCTTCACTGTGGTGTCTTGTAGATACAGTGCACGCTTCCTTCACTCTGTGGTGTCTTGTAGATACAGTGCACGCTTCCTTCTCTCTGTGGTGTCTTGTAGATACAGCGCACGCTTCCTTCTCTCTGTGGTGTCTTGTAGGGGTGGGACGATACATCGATCCAGATCGATATATCGATCTATTATCAATAATCAAATCGGATCGATGCAACTTAAAAAGATCTATTCATATTGCGATACTCTTATTTTGAAAATCCCTCGTATCTGCTCGGCTCGGATAAACAGCACACAGCATTAGCGTCTAGAGCAGGGATCGGCAATAGGCGGCCCGCGGCCCAACATTGGCCGGCCAGCAATAATTTCTGGCCCGTCAGATTATTTTGAGAATATGATATTTATTTGACGCACGGGAAATATTCACTCGGGACGCCAAGGTGTCTTTTATTGTGAAGCTGTATCTATCTACCGGCAGTCATCAAAAGCATGTCTGTCACTATAGCCAATTGAAATGCTAGAAATGGTCAGGTGGACTGGGAGAACCAATGGAATAGTCCCACCGGGCCCTGTGTCTTTCCCTAACACACTTTCACTTCCGCGTTCGAGATGCGACTCGCGAGCGAGTTGAAGAAAACAAAACAAACATCTTTGGATAGATTCTTTGCAACGGGGAAATATAACGCTTCTTTTAATAAACAGGAGCCATACTTAAAATACGGGTTTATCGTAACAGGTCGGTGATTCTTGCGTGCCGAGCCGACGTCCTCTCTGCATAATATGTGGCGACAACAACAACAACAACAACGAGGCAAGTTGGCAGATAAAGTAGCTGCATTCAACGCCAATCTGGAATTGGAGGGCGGCGAGTGGATATGACATGTTTCAAACATTAGCAGGGATTTTGGAGGACTTAACAACAAACAAGAAGGTATGGTGAGTCGTGTTTTCATGCATTCTGATCTGTTCATCACCCGCCGGTGTTCTGCAAAATTCTACTCTTCCTCGAATTCTGCTGCCAGCACTCCTGCGCGCAGAACACCGGCGCCGCGGTGATCTGCAACAGCTGAGAGCTGTTCATGAATGAATGGATGAGTGAGAACTTTGTTTGGCGGATTGCAGAGTGGGTGCAGTGCGGCGCAGTGCACACGGTTGTTGGGGGGATGCAGACCAGAGAAAAACGTTTGTCTTTTTTCAATATCAGTATATTAAATTAGCCATTGTTTTTAATCCTGGCCCGCGAAGCAAGGGCTTGGGGAAAATCTGGCCCGCGGCAAAACCTAATTGGCGACCCCTGGTCTAGAGCGTCACTAGAGCAAGGCTAGTGTGCCTATTCTGCGACCCAAAACATGTCCCTGCTGTTTTATTCCGCCACGAGTCAAATGCATCTAACCTGCTTTGAAATCCTCGCCATTCCATTATGCCCACGTCGCGTTAAAGATCGAAAATAATGTTACGTTAGCGTAAGCTAACCCAGAGCCATAGGCAGAGAGACGTGGGGACTGGGAAGGAGGGTGCATTCTCGGAATAGCCCCACTAACAGGATCTGGCCGGTACTGCACCTTCGGACTCCCAATATGCCTTTTCCAGCCAAAATACAGCTCTGTTTATGTTTATTTGGATCCCCATTAGCCACAGCAGTGCTGGGGCTATTCTTCCTGTATTCTCTGTGACAGTGAATAGGATATTAATATAAAAAAATTAAATAAAAATAACCAAAAACAGTGAACAGGAGGTCTATTTGTATTAAAAACAATAGATTGTTTTTCATTTAAATGTCTGGAAGAGCTCAAAAATAAAAATGTCAAATGATATTTCCATTGCCTTTTTTTTTGTTGATTTAAATGTTACTGATTGTGTTAAATGGGCATATAATATCATCTCATATCGATCGCAGGCACCTGAATCGAATCAAATCGTATCGTATCGTGGCAGACTTTGTGATATCGGAAAATATCGTATCGTTGTCCAAAGAATCGATATCGTATCGTATCGTGATGAAACTGGTGATTCCCACCCCTAGTGTCTTGTAGATACAGCGCACGTTTCCTTCTCTGTGGTGTCTTGTAGATACAGCGCACGCTTCCTTCTCTGTGGTGTCTTGTAGATACAGTGCACGCTTCCTTCTCTGTGGTGTCTTGTAGATACAGCGCACACTTCCTTCTCTGTGGTGTCTTGTAGATACAGCGCACGCTTCCTTCTCTGTGGTGTCTTGTAGATACAGTGCACGCTTCCTTCTCTGTGGTGTCTTGTAGATACAGCGCACACTTCCTTCTCTCTGTGGTGTCTTGTAGATACAGCGCACGCTTCCTAACCCTAACCCTACGGTAGTGAAAGGTTAACCTTCTAGATAGATAGATAGATAGATAGATAGATAGATAGATAGATAGATAGATAGATAGATAGATAGATAGATAGATAGATAGATAGATAGATAGATAGATAAAGATAGATAGATAGATAGATAGATAGATAGATAGATAGATAGATAGATAGATAGATAGATAGATAGATAGATAGATAGATAGATAGATAGATAGATAGATAGATAGATTGATAGATAGATAGATAGATAGATAGATAGATAGATAGATAGATAGATAGATAGATAGATAGATAGATAGATAGATAGATAGATACTTGATTAATCCCCTTGGGGAAATTCAGGGTATCTCGCAGCTCACACAGTATACAGACATTGACAGTTCTCATTCAGTTGTTTCACGTTATGTCTGCATCATGAATAAAAAATAAGCACATGACAAAATTCTATTAAATCATATCTATCAATATCAATAAGAGCGTGATGAGATAAAAGCAGGTGTATAAAACAAGTGTGTAAAAAACAGGTGTAAAAACAGGTGTAGTGTGGTAGTGAAAGGGTTAAACTTATGTAGTGTGGTAGTGAAATGGTTAACCTTCTGTAGTGTGGTAGTGAAGGGTTAACCTTCTGTAGTGTGGCAGTGAACGGGTTAACCTTCTGTTGTGTGGTAGTAAAAGGTTAACCTTCTGTAGTGTGGTAGTGAAAGGTTAACCTTCTGTAGTGTGGTAGTGAAAGGTTAACCTTCTGTAGTGTGGTAGTGAAAGGTTAACCTTCTGTAGTGTGGTAGTGAAAGGTTAACCTTCTGTTGTGTGGTAGTGAAAGGTTAACCTTCTGTAGTGTGGTAGTGAAAGGTTAACCTTCTGTAGTGTGGTAGTGAAAGGTTAACCTTCTGTAGTGTGGTAGTAAAGGGTTACCCTTCTGTAGTGTGGTAGTGAAAGGTTAACCTTCTGTAGTGTGGTAGTGAAAGGTTAACCTTCTGTAGTGTGGTAGTGAAAGGTTAACCTTCTGTAGTGTGGTAGTGAAGGGTTAACCTTCTGTAGTGTGGTAGTGAAAGGTTAACCTTCTGTAGTGTGGTAGTGAAAGGTTAACCGTCTGTAGTGTGGTAGTGAAAGGTTAACCTTCTGTAGTGTGGTAGTGAAAGGTTAACCTTCTGTAGTGTGGTAGTGAAAGGTTAACCTTCTGTAGTGTGGTAGTGAAAGGTTAACCTTCTGTAGTGTGGTAGTGAAAGGTTAACCTTCTGTAGTGTGGTAGTGAAAGGTTAACCTTCTGTAGTCGGATCTGGCCGGTAATGCACTTTTCCGAATTCCAAGAGTAGGGTAAATCTGCAGTGCCGCTCGGTGACATTGAGTAGGTTATTAAAATGGAATAAAAGCCAAAACAACCTGGTTGGCCCTCAACCGTTGGATCCGAAACACGGACATGTCCGTGGTTGGCCGGGAATGTGTAAAAGGAACACGCCAACATTATGGGACATGCTCACACTGTAAATCCTGTTTCAGGATGACTTTCCCCTTCGACTCTCATCAGCGCAGACCGCAAGGTCACTGAGTTAATGCTGATGCTAATCTGGCTGATGTTCTGCCGGCTGGCCGCGCACGGCGCAGAACAGGGGTTCCAGGCTTAATTGGTCGTCCGAGAGAGTTTCAAACTGTGTTAACCTGATCAATCGGTCACGAGTTGACGAGGTAAACCGCTAAACTTGATTAATTAGCGTAATACAGTCGGACACTGATAATTGGATTTCAGTAAAACGATATGAATGAAGGAGAAGAGAGAGAGAGAGAGAGAGAGAGAGAGAGAGAGAGAGAGAGAGAGAGAGAGAGAGAGAGAGAGAGAGAGAGAGAGAGAGAGAGAGAGAGAGAGAGAGAAAAAAACACATTATATAAGAAGCAGAAAAAAAGATCGAACCCTAACTAACCTTATACTGTCATGTCCTAATAAACTAACCTACACTGTAGCACTCAACACTTTGATGAACATTGTTGCTCAGCTGATAGAGTTGTGCCCTTCCTGATGACTTGTCGTACAGAACTTGTAAGTCGCTTTGGATAAAAGCGTCAGCTAAATTACTAAATGTAAATGTATGTCTTTATTGCCAAGTAGTTTTCACATACAAGGAATTTGCTTTGGTCGTTTTCGTTGCAACATTAACGGACAGACAATAACTGACAGATAAAATAAAAAGGTGGAATAAAATAAAATATGAATATGAACTAAATTAAGATAGAAGCACAATATAGAATAGAATAGAATAGAATTATGGAATAAAAATAGGCCAGGGCTGTACAACTGTAAAAAAATAAATAAAAAAAGGTGGAATAAAATGAAATGGGATATAAACTAAATTAAATAGAAGCACAATAGAGGGAAGACAAGTCTCATTCTCTGCGTTCCTCGTCATCACAAGGCAGGAAGAGAAGAGAGAGTGAAGGGATACATGAAGCTGACCCACAACATTCCATTGTTTTGTTACTAACGCCAAGGAAGTCATTCATATCCACGAGACATCTGTGATTTTTCTGACATCAATACAGTATATGATGACGTCTGTTCACGTGCATACACGTGTATGCAAAATCAATAGTCTCAATATGTTACTTACTATCTAGAAACAGAGTACAAAGCTATCCGGCTGCAAGCTAGCCTACTTTAGCAACAATTAATGGAAGCGGAAACAAACCACTAGCCTACTTTAGCACCAATGAATGGAAGCGGAAACAAACCACTAGCCTAGCTTAGCACCAATGAATGGAAGCGGATACAAACCACTAGCCTAGCTTAGCACCAATTGATTGATTGATTGAAAACTTTATTAACAGATTGCAGAATGGGTACAGTACAGTACAGCTCAATACAAAACAACTGCTAAGAGGATGCAGACCAGAGAAATACCTTTGTCTTGTTTACATCAGGGTCCCCCATTTTCAATTCATCAGGACATTTATGACATACAAGACATACAGATATACAGAACTGTATAGTACAAAGAGATCATAAAAAAGATATACATCCGAAGGGGAAGAAACTGTACATTGGGGGGGGGGGGGGGGGGCAGTTTCTAATTGCTTCTAGGGCCTAACAAAATTAATAGTTGGTTTCAGGTTGCCGACCGACCCTGCCGATTTAGGTGCGACCCAATATATTTTATGAGTTTAAAAAAAAAATTATATAATTAAAAAAAAAAAAATCCGATTGTTCCCCACTTAGGTTATCTACCTATCGCGCCACCGTAACCAGAAACACTGGCCTGGCCTGCTTCTAAGTTCAGTGGCCTGACTGCAAAAAAAATGTTTACTGGATGTTTACTGTTAATGCCTGTGTGTCTAATTTGATGTTATGTTTAAAAAAAAAAAAAAAAAAAAGTAAAAAAAAAAAAAGAAAAAGAAAATTGTGCTTTTTTGTAAATGTTTTCAAGTACCACCAGCAGTACCACCAAGTACCACTAGTGGTACGCGTAACACAGTTTGAGAACCACTGCTATTAGGGATGCCCCGATCGATCGGCCACCGATCGTTATCGGTCGATATTCAGTATAAATATGCGATCGGTGATCGGTGATAATGTTTTATTTTCACCGATCGTAAACCCGATCTCACTCGCTGTCGCTGAGTTCTGTCTCAGACACCGGTGGTGCGGCGTCTGCTCTCGAGTCCAGCCCCTCCCGCACGCATGTAAACACGGGTCTAGTCTAGTGCGACACGGGAGGACGGCGTGTCGGCGTCTCCCTGAGCTAACGTTAGCTTAGCTACCGTTACAAAATGACCCAGTCAACTATTCACTTTTAGTTTAATACATGATGAGGCATTGTCTAACCGAACGGTATCTAGCCGGCCAGCTACCGATAGCTCCTGACATCAACAAATGCTCTAGCAAGTATAGTAGGTAGGTATGATACCTGTTAGCTGTTAGCTCACGTTAGCGCAAGTTAGTTCACTGTTAAAAACGAAATGTCCCATTGAACTAAATAATTCACTGAGGCGTTGTATTAACGTTATATATCCGGCTAGCAGTAGCTACAGATAGCTCCTGATATCAATGTCTTATAACACTGATTCGATGCGTATTCGAGCTGAGGGCTTGCTGAGCACAGTTAAGTAACGTTATACCAATAGGGTCCAGGTGCAGCGCCGGAGAATCCTGGCCGTAGCTCGAGGCTACTCGAGTATAGGTCCAGCTGCAGCTCCGGAGAATCCTGGCTGTAGCTGGAGGCTACTAGAGTAGAGTACACACAGACAGTGGAGCTTGTTGCGTGGTGGCGATGTCTCGCAGATAATACAAGTACAAGTCTAATTATATAATATATATATTTTATAAGAAGAAAAAAAAATTTCTTTTAATCAAAAACGATCGGTATCGGATCGGTATCTGCCGATATGGCTCACGACGATCGGTATCGGTGGCAAAAAACGTGATCGGGGCATCCCTAACTGCTATAAAGTATATATATAGCTGTTAGAAAGTACATCGGTTTGTTGACAAACCCTGGTCGTCCAGAACCATATTACACTGCAAACCGTGGTCGCCAATGTGTTAAAGGTCCGTAGAGTGCTTGCAGATTTCAGGTTGAGTGGCAGCTTGTTCCAGAGCGTCGGTGCTGCGACTGCGAAAGCTCGGTTTCCCTTTGTCACCAGTCTTGTGTGGGGGCGACTTTTAGGCAGATTTGGTTGTTTCTTGTCTGACTCTGGAGAAGATGGTGAGCGCATTTGCCCATAATGGTGGCGTGTTCCCTTTAAAGTACTGTAGGCTACATATCATAATAATAATAATAATAATAATAATAGATTTATTTTATATAGGACCTTACATAAAGTATCTCAAAGCACTTTACATACATTACATTATGGTAGATGGACAAACACAGTACATGGCCTTTCACAATGACAACATGGTGGGGATACTACAGAGAAAGGGAGACAGCTTAGAGACAAGACAGAGATAACATTTTAATAAATAATAATACTAAAATATAGGTGTGTACAGAAGTGAAAGTGTAAGTGATGCAGGGGTTGGGGGGTCAGGAGTGAGGGTATGAGAGGTTGAACAGGTGGGTTTTGAGGTGGGACTTAAATGTTTCTACAGATGGGGCTTCTTTGATGTGTAATGGGAGTTGATTCCAGAGTCGGGGAGCAGTGGAGGAGAAGGATTTGTTTTCTGTGGACTTAAGGCGGTAGTGTGGTGTGGTGTGGTGCGCTCAGAAGGGCTAAGTTGGATGAGTGGAGTGAGCGGGAGGGAGTGTAGTGTTGAAGGAGGTTGTAGATGTAGGAATAATTGCATGGACAGTGTTTTGTGTGTTGATCGAGAGCGATTACAACATTCTTTTGGTTGCATTTTTTAGCTAACAGCATTAGAATACCAGTAGATTAGAATGTCACTTCTAGCCTAGTAGCTGGAAAATGACCTGGATTTGGATCATGCCAAGATTTCAGGCCAGTGTTTCTAGTTGCGATGGTGCGATAGTGAAGATGAGTTGGATGACCTCTCAGTAGAACCTCTCAGCAGGACCTCTCAGCAGGACCTCTCAGTAGGACCTCTCAGTAGGACCTCTCAGTAGGACCTCTCAGTATGACCTCTCAGTAGGACCTCTCAGTAGGACCTATCAGGACCTCTCAGCAGGACCTCTCAGGACCTCTCAGGACCTCTCAGCAGGACCTCTCAGTAGGACCTCTCAGTAGAACCTCTCAGTAGAACCTCTCAGTATGACCTCTCAGTAGGACCTCTCAGTAGGACCTCTCAGTAGGACCTATCAGGACCTCTCAGTAGGACCTCTCAGGACCTCTCAGGACCTCTCAGGACCTCTCAGTAGGACCTCTCAGGACCTCTCAGGACCTCTCAGGACCTCTCAGCAGGACCTCTCAGCAGGACCTCTCAGCAGAACCTCTCAGTAGGACCTCTCAGTAGAACCTCTCAGCAGGACCTCTCAGGACCTCTCAGCAGGACCTCTCAGTAGAACCTCTCAGTAGGACCTCTCAGTAGAACTTCTCAGCAGGACCTCTCAGGACCTCTCAGTAGGACCTCTCAGGACCTCTCAGTAGGACCTCTCAGTAGGACCTCTCAGTAGGACCTCTCAGTAGGACCTCTCAGTAGGACCTCTCAGGACCTCTCAGTAGGACCTCTCAGCAGGACCTCTCAGGACCTCTCAGTAGGACCTCTCAGTAGGACCTCTCAGTAGGACCTCTCAGGACCTCTCAGTAGGACCTCTCAGTAGGACCTCTCAGGACCTCTCAGTAGGACCTCTCAGTAGGACCTCTCAGTAGGACCTCTCAGGACCTCTCAGTAGGACCTCTCAGTAGGACCTCTCAGTAGGACCTCTCAGCAGGACCTCTCAGGACCTCTCAGTAGGACCTCTCAGTAGAACCTCTCAGTAGGACCTCTCAGTAGAACTTCTCAGCAGGACCTCTCAGTAGGACCTCTCAGTAGGACCTCTCAGGACCTCTCAGTAGGACCTCTCAGTAGAACTTCTCAGTAGAACCTCTCAGTAGGACCTCTCAGTAGGACCTCTCAGGACCTCTCAGGACCTCTCAGCAGGACCTCTCAGGACCTCTCAGCAGGACCTCTCAGCAGGACCTCTCAGCAGGACCTCTCAGGACCTCTCAGGACCTCTCAGTAGGACCTCTCAGGACCTCTCAGGACCTCTCAGCAGGACCTCTCAGCAGGACCTCTCAGGACCTCTCAGCAGGACCTCTCAGTAGGACCTCTCAGTAGGACCTCTCAGCAGGACCTCTCAGTAGGACCTCTCAGTAGGACCTCTCAGCAGGACCTCTCAGTAGGACCTCTCAGTAGGACCTCTCAGCAGGACCTCTCAGTAGGACCTCTCAGTAGGACCTCTCAGCAGGACCTCTCAGCAGGACCTCTCAGGACCTCTCAGTAGGACCTCTCAGGACCTCTCAGGACCTCTCAGCAGGACCTCTCAGTAGAACCTCTCAGTAGGACCTCTCAGCAGGACCTCTCAGTAGGACCTCTCAGTAGGACCTCTCAGTAGGACCTCTCAGTACAACCTCTCAGTAGAACCTCTCAGTAGGACCTCTCAGGACCTCTCAGTAGGACCTCTCAGTAGAACCTCTCAGTAGGACCTCTCAGTAGAACCTCTCAGTAGAACCTCTCAGTAGGACCTCTCAGCAGGACCTCTCAGTAGAACCTCTCAGTAGGACCTCTCAGTAGAACCTCTCAGTAGGACCTCTCAGTAGGACCTCTCAGGACCTCTCAGTAGAACCTCTCAGTAGGACCTCTCAGTAGAACCTCTCAGTAGGACCTCTCAGGACCTCTCAGTAGGACCTCTCAGGACCTCTCAGTAGAACCTCTCAGTAGAACCTCTCAGTAGGACCTCTCAGCAGGACCTCTCAGCAGGACCTCTCAGGACCTCTCAGCAGGACCTCTCAGTAGGACCTCTCAGTAGGACCTCTCAGTAGGACCTCTCAGTAGGACCTCTCAGCAGGACCTCTCAGTAGGACCTCTCAGTAGAACCTCTCAGTAGGACCTCTCAGTACAACCTCTCAGTAGGACCTCTCAGTACAACCTCTCAGTAGAACCTCTCAGTAGAACCTCTCAGTAGGACCTCTCAGTAGGACCTCTCAGGACCTCTCAGCAGGACCTCTCAGTACAACCTCTCAGTAGAACCTCTCAGTAGAACCTCTCAGTAGAACCTCTCAGCAGGACCTCTCAGCAGGACCTCTCAGTAGGACCTCTCAGGACCTCTCAGCAGGACCTCTCAGTAGGACCTCTCAGTAGGACCTCTCAGTAGGACCTCTCAGTAGGACCTCTCAGTAGGACCTCTCAGTACAACCTCTCAGTAGAACCTCTCAGTAGGACCTCTCAGCAGGACCTCTCAGTAGAACCTCTCAGCAGGACCTCTCAGTAGGACCTCTCAGTAGGACCTCTCAGGACCTCTCAGCAGGACCTCTCAGTAGGACCTCTCAGCAGGACCTCTCAGGACCTCTCAGGACCTCTCAGCAGGACCTCTCAGGACCTCTCAGCAGGACCTCTCAGTAGGACCTCTCAGCAGGACCTCTCAGTAGGACCTCTCAGTATGACCTCTCAGCAGGACCTCTCAGTATGACCTCTCAGTAGGACCTCTCAGTAGGACCTCTCAGTAGGACCTCTCAGTAGGACCTCTCAGTATGACCTCTCAGCAGGACCTCTCAGTATGACCTCTCAGTAGGACCTCTCAGTAGGACCTCTCAGTAGGACCTCTCAGTAGGACCTCTCAGGACCTCTCAGTAGGACCTCTCAGGACCTCTCAGGACCTCTCAGTAGAACCTCTCAGCAGGACCTCTCAGGACCTCTCAGTAGAACCTCTCAGGACCTCTCAGTAGGACCTCTCAGTAGGACCTCTCAGTAGGACCTCTCAGTAGAACCTCTCAGTAGGACCTCTCAGGACCTCTCAGCAGGACCTCTCAGTAGAACTTCTCAGCAGGACCTCTCAGGACCTCTCAGCAGGACCTCTCAGGACCTCTCAGTAGGACCTCTCAGTAGAACTTCTCAGCAGGACCTCTCAGGACCTCTCAGCAGGACCTCTCAGGACCTCTCAGGAGGACCTCTCAGTAGAACCTCTCAGGACCTCTCAGCAGGACCTCTCAGTAGGACCTCTCAGTAGAACCTCTCAGGACCTCTCAGCAGGACCTCTCAGGACCTCTCAGCAGGACCTCTCAGTAGGACCTCTCAGTAGAACCTCTCAGGACCTCTCAGTAGGACCTCTCAGGAGGACCTCTCAGTAGAACCTCTCAGGACCTCTCAGCAGGACCTCTCAGTAGGACCTCTCAGGACCTCTCAGCAGGACCTCTCAGGACGTCTCAGCAGGACCTCTCAGTAGGACCTCTCAGCAGGACCTCTCAGCAGGACCTCTCAGGACCTCTCAGTAGGACCTCTCAGGACCTCTCAGTAGGACCTCTCAGTAGGACCTCTCAGTAGGACCTCTCAGGACCTCTCAGTAGGACCTCTCAGTAGGACCTCTCAGTAGGACCTCTCAGGACCTCTCAGTAGAACCTCTCAGGACCTCTCAGTAGGACCTCTCAGTAGGACCTCTCAGCAGGACCTCTCAGGACCTCTCAGTAGGACCTCTCAGTAGAACTTCTCAGCAGGACCTCTCAGTAGGACCTCTCAGTAGGACCTCTCAGGACCTCTCAGTAGGACCTCTCAGTAGAACTTCTCAGCAGGACCTCTCAGTAGGACCTCTCAGTAGGACCTCTCAGGACCTCTCAGTAGGACCTCTCAGTAGAACTTCTCAGTAGAACCTCTCAGTAGGACCTCTCAGTAGGACCTCTCAGGACCTCTCAGGACCTCTCAGCAGGACCTATCAGGACCTCTCAGCAGGACCTCTCAGCAGGACCTCTCAGGACCTCTCAGGACCTCTCAGTAGGACCTCTCAGGACCTCTCAGCAGGACCTCTCAGCAGGACCTCTCAGGACCTCTCAGCAGGACCTCTCAGTAGGACCTCTCAGTAGGACCTCTCAGTACAACCTCTCAGTAGAACCTCTCAGTAGGACCTCTCAGGACCTCTCAGTAGGACCTCTCAGTAGAACCTCTCAGTAGGACCTCTCAGTAGAACCTCTCAGTAGAACCTCTCAGTAGGACCTCTCAGCAGGACCTCTCAGTAGAACCTCTCAGTAGGACCTCTCAGGACCTCTCAGCAGGACCTCTCAGTAGAACCTCTCAGTAGGACCTCTCAGTAGAACCTCTCAGTAGGACCTCTCAGTAGGACCTCTCAGGACCTCTCAGTAGAACCTCTCAGTAGGACCTCTCAGTAGAACCTCTCAGTAGGACCTCTCAGGACCTCTCAGTAGGACCTCTCAGGACCTCTCAGGACCTCTCAGCAGGACCTCTCAGCAGGACCTCTCAGGACCTCTCAGCAGGACCTCTCAGTAGGACCTCTCAGTAGGACCTCTCAGTAGGACCTCTCAGTAGGACCTCTCAGTAGGACCTCTCAGTAGGACCTCTCAGTACAACCTCTCAGTAGAACCTCTCAGTAGAACCTCTCAGTAGGACCTCTCAGTAGGACCTCTCAGGACCTCTCAGCAGGACCTCTCAGTACAACCTCTCAGTAGAACCTCTCAGTAGAACCTCTCAGTAGAACCTCTCAGTAGAACCTCTCAGCAGGACCTCTCAGTAGGACCTCTCAGGACCTCTCAGCAGGACCTCTCAGGACCTCTCAGCAGGACCTCTCAGTAGGACCTCTCAGTAGGACCTCTCAGTAGGACCTCTCAGTAGGACCTCTCAGTAGAACCTCTCAGTAGAACCTCTCAGCAGGACCTCTCAGTAGGACCTCTCAGGACCTCTCAGCAGGACCTCTCAGGACCTCTCAGCAGGACCTCTCAGTAGGACCTCTCAGTAGGACCTCTCAGTAGGACCTCTCAGTAGGACGTCTCAGTAGGACCTCTCAGTACAACCTCTCAGTAGAACCTCTCAGTAGGACCTCTCAGCAGGACCTCTCAGTAGAACCTCTCAGCAGGACCTCTCAGTAGGACCTCTCAGTAGGACCTCTCAGTAGGACCTCTCAGTAGGACCTCTCAGGACCTCTCAGTATGACCTCTCAGCAGGACCTCTCAGTATGACCTCTCAGTAGGACCTCTCAGTAGGACCTCTCAGTAGGACCTCTCAGTAGGACCTCTCAGTAGGACCTCTCAGGACCTCTCAGTAGGACCTCTCAGGACCTCTCAGGACCTCTCAGTAGAACCTCTCAGCAGGACCTCTCAGGAGGACCTCTCAGTAGAACCTCTCAGGACCTCTCAGTAGGACCTCTCAGTAGGACCTCTCAGTAGAACCTCTCAGTAGGACCTCTCAGGACCTCTCAGCAGGACCTCTCAGTAGAACTTCTCAGCAGGACCTCTCAGGACCTCTCAGTAGGACCTCTCAGTAGAACTTCTCAGCAGGACCTCTCAGGACCTCTCAGCAGGACCTCTCAGGACCTCTCAGGAGGACCTCTCAGTAGAACCTCTCAGGAATTCTCAGCAGGACCTCTCAGTAGGACCTCTCAGGACCTCTCAGCAGGACCTCTCAGGACCTCTCAGCAGGACCTCTCAGTAGGACCTCTCAGTAGAACCTCTCAGGACCTCTCAGTAGGACCTCTCAGGAGGACCTCTCAGTAGAACCTCTCAGGACCTCTCAGCAGGACCTCTCAGTAGGACCTCTCAGGACCTCTCAGCAGGACCTCTCAGTAGGACCTCTCAGCAGGACCTCTCAGCAGGACCTCTCAGGACCTCTCAGGACCTCTCAGGACCTCTCAGCAGGACCTCTCAGCAGGACCTCTCAGTAGGACCTCTCAGTAGGACCTCTCAGTAGGACCTCTCAGTAGGACCTCTCAGGACCTCTCAGTAGAACCTCTCAGCAGGACCTCTCAGTAGGACCTCTCAGGACCTCTCAGTAGGACCTCTCAGTAGGACCTCTCAGTAGGACCTCTTAGTAGGACCTCTCAGTAGGACCTCTCAGTAGGACCTCTCAGTAGGACCTCTCAGTAGGACCTCTCAGCAGGACCTCTCAGGACCTCTCAGTAGGACCTCTCAGTAGGACCTCTCAGTAGGACCTCTCAGGACCTCTCAGTAGGACCTCTCAGTAGGACCTCTCAGGACCTCTCAGTATGACCTCTCAGTAGGACCTCTCAGGACCTCTCAGTAGAACCTCTCAGTAGGACCTCTCAGTAGGACCTCTCAGGACCTCTCAGCAGGACCTCTCAGTAGAACCTCTCAGTAGGACCTTTCAGCAGGACCTCTCAGCAGGACCTCTCAGTACAACCTCTCAGTAGAACCTCTCAGTAGGACCTCTCAGGACCTCTCAGTAGAACCTCTCAGTAGAACCTCTCAGTAGGACCTCTCAGCAGGACCTCTCAGTAGAACCTCTCAGTAGGACCTCTCAGTAGAACCTCTCAGTAGGACCTCTCAGCAGGACCTCTCAGTAGAACCTCTCAGTAGGACCTCTCAGTATGACCTCTCAGTAGGACCTCTCAGTAGGACCTCTCAGTAGGACCTATCAGGACCTCTCAGTAGGACCTCTCAGGACCTCTCAGGACCTCTCAGTAGGACCTCTCAGGACCTCTCAGTTCCTCTCAGTAGAACCTCTCAGCAGGACCTCTCAGGACCTCTCAGGACCTCTCAGCAGGACCTCTCAGCAGGACCTCTCAGTAGAACCTCTCAGGACCTCTCAGTAGGACCTCTCAGTAGGACCTCTCAGTAGGACCTCTCAGTAGAACTTCTCAGCAGGACCTCTCAGGACCTCTCAGGACCTCTCAGCAGGACCTCTCAGGACCTCTCAGGACCTCTCAGCAGGACCTCTCAGCAGGACCTCTCAGTAGAACCTCTCAGGACATCTCAGTAGGACCTCTCAGGACCTCTCAGTAGGACCTCTCAGGACATCTCAGTAGGACCTCTCAGGACCTATCAGCAGGACCTCTCAGTAGGACCTCTCAGGACCTCTCAGTAGGACCTCTCAGTAGGACCTCTCAGTAGAACTTCTCAGCAGGACCTCTCAGGACCTCTCAGCAGGACCTCTCAGCAGGACCTCTCAGTAGGACCTCTCAGTAGGACCTCTCAGTAGGACCTCTCAGTAGGACCTCTCAGGACCTCTCAGTAGAACCTCTCAGCAGGACCTCTCAGTAGGACCTCTCAGGACCTCTCAGGACCTCTCAGTAGGACCTCTCAGTAGGACCTCTCAGTAGGACCTCTCAGGACCTCTCAGGACCTCTCAGTAGGACCTCTCAGGACCTCTCAGTAGGACCTCTCAGTAGGACCTCTCAGTATGACCTCTCAGTATGACCTCTCAGTATGACCTCTCAGTAGGACCTCTTAGTAGGACCTCTCAGTAGGACCTCTCAGTAGGACCTCTCAGTAGGACCTCTCAGTAGGACCTCTCAGTAGGACCTCTCAGGACCTCTCAGCAGGACCTCTCAGTAGGACCTCTCAGGACCTCTCAGCAGGACCTCTCAGTAGAACCTCTCAGTAGGACCTCTCAGTAGGACCTCTCAGGACCTCTCAGCAGGACCTCTCAGTAGAACCTCTCAGTAGGACCTCTCAGTAGGACCTCTCAGGACCTCTCAGTAGGACCTCTCAGGACCTCTCAGCAGGACCTCTCAGTAGGACCTCTCAGTAGGACCTCTCAGGACCTCTCAGCAGGACCTCTCAGGACCTCTCAGGACCTCTCAGTAGGACCTCTCAGTAGGACCTCTCAGCAGGACCTCTCAGTAGGACCTCTCAGTAGGACCTCTCAGGACCTCTCAGTAGGACCTCTCAGGACCTCTCAGCAGGACCTCTCAGTAGGACCTCTCAGTAGGACCTCTCAGGACCTCTCAGCAGGACCTCTCAGTAGGACCTCTCAGGACCTCTCAGCAGGACCTCTCAGCAGGACCTCTCAGTAGGACCTCTCAGTAGGACCTCTCAGGACCTCTCAGTAGGACCTCTCAGGACCTCTCAGCAGGACCTCTCAGTAGGACCTCTCAGTAGGACCTCTCAGTAGGACCTCTCAGTAGGACCTCTCAGGACCTCTCAGCAGGACCTCTCAGTAGGACCTCTCAGGACCTCTCAGTAGAACCTCTCAGTAGGACCTCTCAGGACCTCTCAGTAGAACATCTCAGTAGGACCTCTCAGTAGAACCTCTCAGTAGGACCTCTCAGTAGGACCTCTCAGCAGGACCTCTCAGCAGGACCTCTCAGTAGAACCTCTCAGGACCTCTTTCAGTAGGACCTACATTTACATTTAGTCATTTAGCTGACGCTTTTATCCAAAGCGACTTACAAGTTCTGTACGACAAGTCAGCAGGAAGGGCACAACTCTATCAGCTGAGTAACAATGTTCATCAAAGTGTTGAGTGCTACAGTGTAGGTTAGTTTATTAGGACAAGTGCTTGACAGTAAGGTTAGTTAGGGTTAGATTTTTTAAATTTTTTTTTAATTCAGATAATGGTTGAAGAAGTGCGTCTTTAGTCAACGGCGAAAGATTGGACGGTTTTCGGCTGTCCTAACTGGGGTGGGTAGTTCATTCCACCATTGTGGGGCAAGGACTGAGAATAGCCGACTTCTCTTTGATGACCCTCCCGGAGCTTGGATAGGAGTAGGTCTGAGGCGGCCAGAAGATGCAGAGCGTAGGGGTCTTGAGGGTGTGTAGTTAGAGACCATTGACCGGAGGTAGGCCGGAGCGGTTCCCTTTGCCGCACGGTATGCTAGGTCGAGGGCCTTGAAGCGGATTCATGCAGCAATGGGGAGCCAGTGCAGGTCCCTAAGAAGTGGGGTGACATGGGCCGACTTCGGTAGGTTTGAGATCAGGCAGGCCGCTCGACTACGCGTTGCAGTAGTCGAGGCGGGAGAGCCTACAGGCCGACATCCGCTCAGAGACGTGGATATCTGAGGGAGGGAAGGAGAGGAAGAGTTGAGTATTGTCGGCATAACAATGATAGGAGAAGCCATGAGATGTGATAATGTTACTCAGTGATTTAGTGTAGAGGGAGAAGAGAAGGGGTCCTAGGACCGAGCCCTGGGGGACACCTGTCTGCAGGGGGCGGGTGGCCGACAGGGTCCCTCTCCATGACACTTGGTAGGAGCGGTCATTGAGGTATGATGTCAACCATGTCAGCGCAGAGCCAGCCACTCCCATTCCTGCGAGGGCCGCGAGGAGGATCTGGTGGTTGACTGTGTCGAAGGCTGCAGATAGATCTAGGAGAATCAGGACAGAGGAGAGGCCTTTCGCTTTTGCTAAGTGAAGTGCCTCTGTGACCGCAATGAGGGCCGTTTCTGTGGAGTGGCCAGTCCGGAAGCCTGACTGATTAGGGTCTAGGAGGTCATTCTGAGATAAGCAGTAAGTTGGTTGGATACAGCATGTTCCAGAGTTTTAGAAAGGAAGGAGAGAAGAGAGACAGGACGATAGTTGCCTATGACGGTGGGGTTCAGTTTTTTTTTTTATGAGCGGTGTGACTCTGGCTTGTTTTAGGGAGGTGGGGACCACCCCCGAGTTGAGTGAGGAGTTGATGGTTGCAGTTAGGAATGGGAGGATGTCTGGTGCTATGGTCTGGAGGAGTGGGGAGGGTAGCTGGTCCAGCTGGCATGTAGTCGGACGGTTCGACTTTACCAGTGTCAGGGGCTCGGCTTCTGTAATGGGAGAGAAGGATGACAGAGTGAAGGATGAGGTTCTCGATTCAGCATTTGGAATGGGTGGGGGTTGGGAGAAGGAGCTGTGGATGTTCTCCACTTTTTCCTCAAAGAAGATCGCGAAGTCTTCAGCATAGAAAGATGAGGGAGGAGGGGGTGGTGGGGGGAGAGTGAGGAGGGAGGACATGGTAGCATGCAGTTTGCGAAGATTCTTGGCAGAGGCCTCGATCCTATGGTGAAAGAAAGAAGCTTTGGACCTACAGGTGAGGGACAGGTGGCCTGGCCTGCTAAATTGACCTACAGGTGGCCTGCCTGCTAAATGGCCTACAGGTGGCCTGCCTGCTAAATGGCCTGCAGGTGGCCTGGCCTGTTAAATGACCTACAGGTGAGGGACAGGTGGCTTGGCCTGCTAAATGGCCTGCAGGTGGCCTGCCTGCTAAAGGCCCTACAGGTGGCCTGGCTGCTAAAAGGCCCTACAGGTGGCCTGGCTGCTAAAAGGACCTACAGGTGGCTTGGCTGCTAAAAGGCCCTACAGGTGGCCTGGCTGCTAAAAGGCCCTACAGGTGGCCTGCCTGCTAAATGGCCCTGCATGTGGCCTGCCTGCTAAAGGCCCTACAGGTGGCCTGGCTGCTAAAGGCCCTACAGGTGGCCTGCCTGCTAAAAGGCCCTACAGGTGGCCTGCCTGCTAAAGGCCCTACAGGTGGCCTGCCTGCTAAAAGGCCTGCAGGTGGCCTGCCTGCTAAAAGGCCTACAGGTGGCCTACCTGCTAAAAGGCCTGCAGGTGGCCTGCCTGCTAAAGGCCCTACAGGTGGCCTGCCTGCTAAAAGGCCCTACAGGTGGCCTGCCTGCTAAAAGGCCTACAGGTGGCCTGCCTGCTAAAAGGCCCTACAGGTGGCCTGCCTGCTAAAAGGCCTACAGGTGGCCTGCCTGCTAAATGGCCTGCAGGTGGCCTGCCTGCTAAAAGGCCTGCAGGTGGCCTGCCTGCTAAAGGCCCTACAGGTGGCCTGCCTGCTAAAAGGCCCTGCAGGTGGCCTGCCTGCTAAAAGGCCCTGCAGGTGGCCTGCCTGCTAAAAGGCCTACAGGTGGCCTGCCTGCTAAAAGGCCTGCAGGTGGCCTGCCTGCTAAAAGGCCCTACAGGTGGCCTGCCTGCTAAAAGGCCCTGCAGGTGGCCTGCCTGCTAAAAGGCCTGCAGGTGGCCTGCCTGCTAAAAGGCCCTACAGGTGGCCTGCCTGCTAAAAGGCCCTACAGGTGGCCTGCCTGCTAAAAGGCCCTACAGGTGGCCTGCCTGCTAAAAGGCCCTACAGGTGGCCTGCCTGCTAAAAGGCCCTACAGGTGGCCTGCCTGCTAAAAGGCTCTGCAGGTGGCCTGCCTGCTAAAAGGCCTGCAGGTGGCCTGCCTGCTAAAAGGCCCTACAGGTGGCCTGCCTGCTAAATGGCCTGCAGGTGAGGGACAGGTGGCCTGCCTGCTAAAAGGCCCTACAGGTGGCCTGCCTGCTAAATGGCCTGCAGGTGAGGGACAGGTGGCCTGCCTGCTAAATGGCCTGCAGGTTTGATCTGATGGCTGTGTCTCCCCCCTGACGCTTGCAGCACCTACAGCTAAGCTGTTATGTTCATTTGTTCTCCATCTCTTGAATGATGTACCTTTGGTTTTATTTGAGGTTCATAACAGTACATTGTATTAAGCAGTTGTTGGCTCGTTAGTTTGTGATTCACATGCACCAAAACTCACCAAAACTCACCAAAACTCACCAGAACTCACCAGAACTCACCAAAACTCACCAGAACTCACCAAAACTCACCAAACCTCACCAGAACTCACCAGAACTCACCAGAACTCACCAAAACTCACCAAAACTCACCAGAACTCACCAGAACTCACCAGAACTCACCAGAACTCACCAAAACTCACCAGAACTCACCAGAACTCACCAAAACTCACCAGAATGCACAAAAACTCACCAGAACTGCAGGAAATTAAGTCTTTGTAACTAACATTTCCTAGTAGGGGACCCTCTGACCTCCAGACCTCCAGACCTCCAGACCCTCTGACCCTCTGACCCTCTGACCTCCAGACCTCCAGACCCTCTGACCCTCTGACCTCCAGACCTCCAGACCCTCTGACCTCCAGACCCTCTGACCCTCTGACCCTCTGACCTCCAGACCCTCTGACCTCCAGACCTCCAGACCTCCAGACCTCCAGACCTCCAGACCTCCAGACCCCCAGACCCCCTGACCTCCAGACCTCCAGACCTCCAGACCCCCAGACCTCCAGACCTCCAGACCCCCAGACCTCCAGACCTCCAGACCCCCAGACCTCCAGACCCCCAGAGAGCCAGACCTCAGTGGAATACGCCAACATTATGAGAAATACACTTACCGTCTTCTCTAGAGTCAGACAAGAAGATTGATCCCAATTTCCTCTCTCTGCGTTCAGTAGAAAGCTATCCGGCTGCAAGCTAGCCTAGCACAGCACAAATGAATGGAAGCGGATACAGATCAGCTAGCCTAGCTGTTGGCCCAAGAGCTTTAATGTAGAAGGTTTTATTAATGAAATGTCGGGTATAAACTCTTCCTCCCCATGCATTTGAAATGTAAGAGACTGTGCCAACCTACCTGGGTTCCATCCTAGAGGCAAATCTTTCCTGTGACAAAATGGCATCCAATGTAATAAAAAAAGTCAACCAACGAACTAGATTCTTGTACCGGATCTCCTCTCTGGTAAACAAGAATACCCTGAAGACTCTGGCAGGAGCACTCATTCAAGGGTACTACGACTATGCGTGCACCTCATGGTACCAAAGCACCTCAAAGGCTCTAAAAACAAAATTACAAACATCACAAAACAAACTGGTCAGACTACTGCTTGACCTGAACCCCAGAACCCACCTCACCCCTGCCCACTTTGACAACCTAGGATGGCTTAGAGTAGACGACAGAGTACAGCAACTTGCAATGGGCCTGGTCTACAAGATACACTATACGACCGGGGTACCCATGTACATGTCAAAATACTTCCCAAAGGTCAGTGAATACCACAACCACAACACCAGAGGAAGCTCAACAAATCATGTAAAACCCAGAGGAAGCTCAAACAAGGGACTAAACACGTTTCGCAATCATGCCACAACAATGTGGAACGCCCTACCCAAAGCTGTAAAGGAATGTGAATCACTACCCACATTCAAAACCGCTCTTAAAGAGCACCTACGGGAGGCTGCAATTCGAAACTGGCCACCATAAATGCCCAAAACCCCCACCCCCTCCTAATAGACAGTCTCCTCCCCACCGCATGTATATATTCCCTCCCCGCCGTATGTATATTTCTCTCCCACCCACCCACCCCCTCCTAATGCACAGGCCCCTCCCCATCATATATACTCTGTCAGGATCTAGGGGTAACAGTACTGTATATTTGAATACACAAATGTATCAGTACTAAATACCTATATGTCCCTATGCCATAAATGTCATGTATGTTGTGTATGTCATAAATGTCTATATGAATTGAAAATGGAGGACCCTGATGGAAACAAGACAAACGTCTTTCTCAGGTCTGCATCCCCTTAACAATTGTATGTATTGAGCCGTACTGTATTGTACCCATTCTGCAATCTGTTAAATAAAGTTTTCATTCATTCATTCATCTGATTAGCACTACACTCAGTAGTACTAAAGTTGATGGATCCAAAACCATGTCTCGCACAAGGTTTACAGAAGCATGCGCATCCAAACGATAAATACTAGGTGCTGGACAGAAGAGCACACTTCCTCACACTAGAACATGCTCCCATGTTATTACTTTGCTTGAGTTGTGTGACGTTCCAAATTGAAATTAATAATAAAACAAATGGCTGCAACCATGTCCATGTCCAGACCTCTTACTTACAAAATCAGGTGTAACAAATGTGTGCAAATGCAGTATCACATTAATAACTGTCCTTTATGACATAAGCATTTATCACTGTATTATACTACAACTCTATACATACATCTGAGTAGTAATTAGCACTATTACTCAGTAGTACTACTACTAATTTATATATTTATATATTGTATATTTATATATACAACAGACGAGAGAGAGCTTGACATGCATCGCTGTGGCAGAGGCTGGTGTTGTGCTTGTCGTCTTTCCTGTGACAAAATGGCATCCAAGGTAATGCAAAAAGTCAACCAATGAACTAGATTATTGTACCGGATCTCCTCTCTGGTAAACAAGAATACCCTGAAGACTCTGGCAGGAGCACTCATTCAAGGGCAGGGGTGCAGTCGTAATATGGGCGGAGGCCAAACGGTATCCTATTATTATGCAAAGTCTAAGCACTTATCACCTAGACTTTGCATAATAATAGGATGCGCGCACTTCGAAGCCCAAACACCGTTTGACCGCAGTTGCCCAGCACTGCACCACTGTTCAAGGGTACTACGACTATGCTTGCACCTCATGGTACCAAAGCACCTCAAAGGCGCTAAAAACAAGATTACAAACATCACAAAACAAACTGGTCAGACTTCTACTTGACCTTACCCCTATAACCCACCTCACCCCTGCCCACTTTGACAACCTAGGATGGCTTAGAGTAGACGAAAGAGTACAGCATTTATATAGAGCTTTTATCCAAAGTGCTTTACAACTTAATGTACATTAAACTTGAAAACAAGTTTTCATTCAGTCTGTCTCGTCTCTCCCTCCATCCCAACAGGGGGGTAGTAGAGTGACTATACTGTGTATGTACTGTAGGTGTGACATGGAATGCGGCGAAACCCCCACACACACACCATTGAAATGCTAATTGTTGGGGCAGCAGAACTGAAACACACTGATGCTTTTTTGGCTATGTCTCTCTCATTCATTAAAATCCTTAAGCTACTATCTATCCATGGGGCTGATTTGACTGTGAACTTTTTTACCAGATTTGCAAATACAGTACTGTTTGTGATACGAAAAGAGTCCAGAAAAGAGAGTATATACATTTGACATAGAAACTGTACATTGGAGGAGGTTGGGTAGGAGGAGTGGGTGGGGGACACTGTACAACTGAATAAGCAAAACTGTACATTGGAATATTGACTCCCTCCCCGCAGAACTCCGCACCGCCCCAACTCTGGACTCATTTAAAAAACTGCTCAAAACCCACCTCTTCAACTTGGCCTTCAACCCCTAACTTTCTCACTTTATATGTATATGTTGTGTCTGTCCACTATGTTTGTTAATTTGTCATCTCCCCCCCCCTCTATGTAAAGCGACCTTGGGTCCTCTGAAAGGCGCTATATAAAACGAAGTTATTATTATTATTATACTTGGTCATTTACTGTACATTGGGGGGGGGGTTGTGTTAGGACATTTACAGGGGCCAGTTTAGAATTGCAGTCTCCCGTAGGTGTTTTTTGAGAGTGTTTTTGAAAGTGGGAAGTATTTTGACATGTACATGGGTACCTTGGTCGTGTAGTGTATCTTGTAGACCAGGCCCATTGCAAGTTGTGTCTACTCTAAGCCATCCTAGGTTGTCAAAGTGGGCAGGGGTGAGGTGGGTTCTAGGAGTAAGGTCAAGCAGTAGTCTGATCAGATTGTTTTGAGATGTTTGTAATTTTGTTTTTAGCGCCTTTGAGGTGCTTTGGTACCATGAGGTGCATGCATAGTCGTAGTACCCTTGAATGAGTGCTCCTGCCAGAGTCTTCAGGGTATTCTTGTTTACCAGAGACGAGATCCGGTACAAGAATCTAGTTTGTTGGTTGACTTTTTTTATTACATTGGATGCCATTTTGTCACAGGAAAGATTAGCCTCTAGGATGGAACCCAGGTAGGTAATAACTTCTTTCCTTGTGACCATATTGTCACCCACTGTAACTGAGAAGCCGTCGGTCTTGCTGAGTTTGTTATTTGAACCGGAGAGAATGGACTCTGTTTTGCCCATGTGTAATGATAGTTTGTTATCAGCGAGCCATATGCAGATTTTGCCTAGTTCTGAGCTGAGGGTTTTTTCAACCTGTAACTTGTTCTTCTAAAGTGTGAGGGACCAACTCATCAAAAGATGTGCTAATAAACGATAAGTACTGTCCTCATGCCAATATGTGGGTGGTATTCCAACATGCCTATTTCACCTGGCACCCTAGAAACACCACTGTGCAATTTTTAATCAACACAGTTCTATTTAGCTATTAATGGATTTGATCAAGGCAGGAGTTTAGTCAGTTTCAGTCAAGGTCATTCGTACTTCTCATCACAGTTAGGACAGTCGAAACCCGATCAATCTTTCGCCGTCGACTAAAAACACACTTCAATCAATATCTGAAATAAATATTAAATAAAAAGCCGGTCCTTGCAAGGGTTCCGGTGGGTCCCTATAGCAAAATCAGGAATAGTTGACCTTCACCATAAGAATGACTATTCTGACACAGGTTCCCCTCAACTACAGTATAGACTGTTAATAGATGACGGGACCTAAGATGGGTTTACACACTGTACCAGGAGAACTGTAGACCAGGAGTTGTGTTACAAGAGAAGTGATTCAAAACTAAAACTTTGTTTGTAATGACAGCTTCAAGGATGCTTTCTGTATGATCACCCGCAGTATTCAGGTGTGATTTTGGCCCATCAGTATCCTTCTGACTCCCTGATCAAAAATGTTGCGAGGAGCACCAGTGCATGGTCGGTTGATGATGGAGTGATGTTGCTTCCACTTATGGATAATGCCCCCAATGGTGCTTACTGGAAGATTCTGAAGTTGTGAAATACATCTTTAGCCAATTATATTTTCATGATTTGCAACAATCTGTTTGTGAAGGTCTTGAGAGGCGAGCCCTTTGCTTTTACCCATCAGTTGATGTTTCTTGTGTGGCACCTTGGTAACAAACAAAAAAACATTTTATAGCCCATTAATATATTCTAACCCAGTTGACATTATTAGCATAGATAGGAGGTAGAGTTCCCTCCTAATTTGTTTTGGTTTTCAGCTAGTTCCTTGCCTTTCCTTGCTGTGGTGTACTGCTTTTTCTTAGTGTGTCCAATACTTTTTTCCTGTTTCATTCCACTTGATTACACATAACTTTATTTACATATGGACTTTAATGTTTAGATTTCTTGAGTTAATACAAACGTCTGGTGCAAATTTCGCTTGAATACGCTAATTGGAAATACATTTACTGAACAATACTTATTTCCCCCATTGTACACTATAAGAAGTGCTTCTACTTTATTCACCTGCACTGCAGAGTATCACATTAACAATCAAATGGCTAGCAAGCTCACCTGTGACATACTGTACAGTGCAAAATACAAGAGTACAATCTTAGTCAACTTTTATGAAAACAATACACAAGTTGGAACAGTTTGAACGTTTTATTTTTACTTTCGTCTTGTTTACATCAGGGTCCCCCATTTTCAATTCATAATGACATACATGACATACAGGTACACAGTACTGCTACATCTATACATTTATGACATATCAGTTTTGCAAATACAGTACTGTTTGTGATACAAAGTAGTAGTAGATAGTAGTATAGACATAGCAGCATAGTAGGTAGTAGTAAATAAAACGATATGCAAATATACAGTAAGGACCTGACGCGTCGCTACTGTAACTCCGCCATCACAACCATTGAACTATTATAACTCTGTTACACCTATACACGGCTGGCCCATAGTAGGTAGTAATAGATAGTAATACATACTGTACTGTAGTCAGAAATAAAAGGTTACCAAAAGAATAATATTCTAATGATAATCTGTCTAACTCGGCCCACTACGGCTGCTGCAGACTCAGCCGAACGTTTAGGCAAATCACAGACGCCGATACTACAACGTCTCTCTGTGGTGCCACGCAATAGGTTGAATCGTAGTGAGCTAAGTTGAAGACAATGGTCGGGGTGTTTCCTGTTTCATAATACGAATTTCATAATATATTATAGCTTACTTGAATGAACAATCTCCCTCCCCACTTTACCAGTGTATTTTAAATTCACAATAAAGTCTCTCTCAGTCTCGCGCCGTCCCAACGTTGACAGTGGCTCGTGTTATCGACACAAAGGCACAGTGATGAATGAGGAAGTCAATACTCAATAGACCGCCGCCGGTCGACTTTGCGCCTCCTGGCGGCATAAAACAGCCTGGGTTCCTAATGAATTAAAACGACGTGATATAACCGTGCGCGCGTCGCGGCAAAGCGACCATGAATACTAAAGGCTTCATCTGTACACCTCTCCCGGGGTTTTAAACTAGGCTGGTGATCCGCTTCCATTCATTTGTGCAAAGCTTTCTACTGAACGCACAGAGAGGAAATTGGTATATATGTCCTTGTCTGACTCTGGAGAAGACACAAGTGCCCATAATGTTGGCGTGTTCCTTTAACCAGTTAGGCCCAAGCTTACTGTATAACCATGAAGCCCATTCAATCTGTTTATCAAGCTGCTAATGTTAAGATAAATAACATCATCTTTGTGACCTCCCCTTGATTAGTGATGTCAGAGGGGAGGGAGCAAATCAAAATTTACAACTCCGAGACTGTCAATCAAGGCCAGCCTCCTTCCCCGCTTAGAAGCCTTATTGGACAGAAAACATTGGGCAGTTGATCCACAGGGTGACGTCTGTCAGTCAGCCAGCCAGTGAGAACTCATCTACAACAAACTCCCATGTCATTCATATGCAAGTTCCGCACTATCTACAGTCCTTTCTAATATCAGTGATTCCCGCTGCATGTTAATACTTTGGGGGGCCTCCAAAGTATAATGGCTCCCCCCAAAGTATAATTTGTATGTTTTTTATTTTTTATTTTTTTTTAATTCAGTGAGCACTCATTTGCATTGGTGGCTGATAGCAGTCAAGGCTGACAGTCATCTGAGCTCTACCGGCTGATAGCAGTCAATGCTGACAGTCATCTGAGCTCTACCGGCCGATAGCAGTCAAGGCTGACAGTCATCTGAGCTCTACCGGCTGATAGCAGTCAAGGCTGACAGTAATCTGAGCTCTACCGGCTGATAGCAGTCAAGGCTGACAGTCATCTGAGCTCTACCGGCTGATAACAGTCAAGGCTGACAGTCATCTGAGCTCTACCGGCTGATAACAGTCAAGGCTGATAGTCATCTGAGCTCTACCGGCTGATAACAGTCAAGGCTGATAGTCATCTGAGCTCTACCGGCCGATAACAGTCAAGGCTGACAGTCATCTGAGCTCTACCGGCCGATAACAGTCAAGGCTGACAGTCATCTGAGCTCTACCGGCTGATAACAGTCAAGGCTGACAGTCATCTGAGCTCTACCGGCTGATAACAGTCAAGGCTGACAGTCATCTGAGCTCTACCGGCCGATAACAGTCAAGGCTGACAGTCACAGATTAGGGGCAAAGGATGTTGTTGTCGAGGAGACTAGGGTTCAAGCCTTTAAGGCGTGGCGGGTGTCTGGGCAAGCTGTTGTACACTATCACATTGTCTTGAACTGCTGGGTAGTTTGGCTCAAAAATCAACATTACCATAATGTGTAATCACATTCACCTCCGTAGCGATAAATGAACACTTTCCGTGCCAGCCGTGCCAGTCCTATATACCCCGTTGAGTGCCGACGCTCTTTTCAATGACAGAGCACTCACATTTGTGAATGCATAAATTATATCTTAAATTATGGCTATGTGTCTAATACGACCGCCGCTTATCAATGACTTGTTTGCAGTCAACATTGTCAAAACGGATTGGTTTTTAATCGGTTCATTTCCGTTTTATACCATTTTGAAAAACGCTCGTTTTTTGAAACTTTCAGAAAAAAAAAAGATTCTGCAGGAATCGCACTTTACAATAAATACACAAAACACGTTGTCATTTTTCGGCCTATTTATTAATTGTTTTCAAATAAACGCTAGATTATCGATAGTATATGTGTACTTATGCACGCTATAGAAGTGGGCTGAAAAATCCATTATCTTATTTCCTGATCAGCTACACACACTCACAGCCACACACACACACACACATATGGGACACGTTGATATATAGGTGAAACCAGCTCTGATTATCCCAATACTGGTAAAGTAGATTCCTTACCTCAGATCAGATGTTCTCCAAAAAGATTATTCCAATTCCTGATCGCCATTCCAAATATCGATCGCGTTTATTGATCCAACGCTGGGTGGTCGAAAGACATATTCCACGCTGTTCTGATGGTGGGCAATGACTGGGATCATCTCCGGTTACTTGCCTGACAAGTAAAATGTGGAATCCGGAAAAAACGTTCCCAATGTGTTTCCTTCAATCCAATCCAATGAGGTGCAGTACCATCCGGAGAGACGATAGGGGGCGGTATTTTCCCTGTTCGAACTCAGACAGATCCCCACTGGTAACGTGAGGCTATATTGATGAAATATTAATGGAAATCGTGAATAAAACAAAATAACGATTAAACGACGGTTGGCACTCAACGGTTGGCATGAACTAACGAGATTTCCCGTCGTTGGCACTGAAAGTGTTAAGTAAACACTTGTTTAGTTTAGGAATAAGGGGCAGGTAACTATAAGATGTATTCTTCTTCCTGCTCCTTTTGTCCATGGAATGATATTTATGATTGTGTAATGAGGAAACTCTGATTGTATTGATTCCATGTGGCAAATAAAAACTCTGAATTGAACTCTGAACTGAACTGAACACAACACACTAACTTACCATCTTTAGATAATAAAGGACTCAACCTCTACTGTCTTTAACTATGAATTAACACAACACTCTAATTTACAATCTTTAGATAATAAACGACTCAACCTCTACTGTCTTTAACTATGAATGAACTCAACACTCTAACTCACCATCTTTAGATAATAAACTACTCAACCTCTACTGTCTTTAACTATGAACACAACATTCACAGAGTTATATGCTTCTTGGTCTGAGCCGAGGTGATCATGGCCTTGTCGCCCAGCGCTACCGGTGGGTAATCCAGCCTTGTTTATGTCCCCTCCCGACCCCAGGGTTGAAGTGTGCTTCAAGGCCGTGGACCTGGTGGTCACAGATCCATAGTGACAAGGGATGCAGTTGAACAGATTAAGACGTGGTTTGAAACATAGAAAGTAAAGGTCAGATTGAGACCTGGGCCCCGTTCCACGTACCTGGATAACTGAGTTAGCCGGATAACTTTAACTGGATAACTGAGTTAGCCGGACTTTCCGGTTCCCCGTACGTGGATTTTCCAAATCACCATGACAACAGATCCAAAAGTTTGAGCCTGGTCGAAAGCAGAGTTTAAGTTCAAGTTAGCCTGAACCATCGCCACGCCCCCGCAAAAAAGTGACAGCCCGTTTCCTGAAACTATTCCCACAGTCTACGATCTGCATTATACCATTCTGAATTACGTTTTTGTGCTCCATTCTTCCAGAGGGGGCTTTTGAAATGTAAAATAGACCCAAAATGCTGATACTAAATTCACTTTGTCCTAAATAATGCACGTTATATATACCGTGGCGCTCGCTCGGTGCGATGTACACATTATGACGTGGTTTAATTGTAACTGGGATTAAGATGTCTGATGAGATGCGCTGTTTGACGGATTTGAGGAATTGAATGAGCCGTTGACGTCACATTAATGAATGAGGATAAAGAAATAAAACTTCATTCAAAATAAGGAATATTCTAAACACGGGTCTCTCGTTCATTAATGTATAAACAATGAATTTATCCCATCTGGCACTGTGGCCCAGCGATAGTGCTCAAGCCTGCCAACCCAGCGACCGGGGTTCAAAACCCTGTGTTTCCAATATAATTTTCTTGAATATAATATTAATGATTATACGCCAAAGTAGCCTGGTTTTAAGTTAAAATATTATAAATCTACATGCATTGAGGATGTCATTCTTTATATAGCTCTCAACGTGCACCAAATTGAATTATTCCTATATTGCAAAAAGAAGGAAAAGACTAGGGTCTCGAACACCGGTCGTCTGCGTGAAAGTCAAACGAACAACCCGTTAGACCACAGTAGAGATAAGTTAAAGATCGACTATACATCAATCAATGGGTAAGAGAGCCGTATCGTAATTCTGTTTAACAGTTTAACTAATTATTTTCGCTAGCAAGATCTCATTTGATTATTCAATCCAGCAGGCAAGTTTAAAGAAATATAATCTGATTGATTGAGGTAATGAGGGACTTAAAATTAGCCTATAGATAACGCATTTAACTTGTCGGCGAGGCGATTGAGCCGTATTGCAATCTGTCAATAAAGTTTCAAATCAATTAATCAATCAATGCCGTTAGAGAATCAGGATCTCTGCCATCGATACGTGCTGGCTTTTCACCTGAAGCGGCCGCGCGCATTTAGCCTGAGTCGCAAGTCTGGCTTGAGTTAACGAGACTGAATCCACCTTCGAGGAACAGGAAAATCCCGACTTCAAACATCGGGTTAACTGAAGCTGGATAATGACATCTTGATCGACTTAGTTGAACCACGTACGAGGAATGGGGCCCTGGGCTTAAACTACAACCTCTTGTCAATATTCCAATGTACAGTTTTGTTTGTACAGTTGTACAGTGTACAGTGTCCCCCACCCACCCTCCCTACCCAACCCCCCCCCCCCACACTCCTACTCAACCCCCCCCCCCCCCCACCCACCCAACCACCTCCAATGTACAGTCCCCCCCCCCCCCTACCCAATCCAATGTACAGTTTATACGGCAAATGTATATACTTTTTTTTTTCTGGGCTCTCTTTGTATCACAAACAGTACTGTATTTACAAATATGGTATGTCATAAATATATAGATGTAGCAGTACTGTCTATCTGTATGTCATGTATGTCATATATGTTACGATGAATTGAAAATGGGGGACCCTGATGTAAACAAGACGAAAGTCTTTCTCTGGTCTGCATCCCCTTAACAATTGTATGTATTGAGCTGTACTGTACTGTACCCATTCTGCAATCTGTTAATACAGTTTTCAATCAATCAATCAATGCCAGTGGGTCTTGGACTTCCTGACAGGAAGACCCAAGTGGTGAGAGCAGGTAACTGCACCTCCTCATTCATCACTCTCAACGTCTCACTCTCTATTTAGTCGTGCCAATTCCCCCCCTCCCCTGTCTTGAGCGTTGCTCGCATGTGCCCCCCACTGGTCGGTCGTAGGGAGGGTTGAAAAATCTATCGCATGTCCCCTCCGATACATGCAGAGTCAGCCAGCCACTTCTTTTCACCTGCCAGCGCGGACTCTTATTGGCGAGGTGTAACGTGTGGGAGGCTCACACTACCCCTGCCATCTCCTGTCTCTGCTGTGCAGGCGTCCCCCAACCGACCTGTAGGAGTCGCTGTTTACAACGACCAGATTACCACCCCTCGACTCCCCTCCTGCTAACTCTGCCAATTGAGTCAGTATGACGGCCGGCCCAAGCCGGAGGCAACGCTGACAGCCGGATTCGATACCGGTGTCTCACGCGTTGGTGACGAGCGCTTAGACCGCTGCGCCACCCAGCCGCTGAGTCAGAAGATCCTCAAGAACTTCTACTCATGTACAATAGAGAGCATCCTGACTGGTAACATCACCTCCTGGTTTGGGAATAGCACTGCACAAGACCGTAGCAGACTGCAGAGAGTGGCCCGTTCAGCCGAACGCACAACTGGAGGGGGGCTTCCCACTCTCGAGGACATTTACAACAAGCGGTGCATGGCCAAGGCTAAGAGAATAACCAAAGACTCTAGTCACCCAAACAACTGCCTCTTTGAACTACTGCGGTCAGGCAAGCGCTACCGGAGTCTCATGGCCGGCACAGAGAGACTCAGAAGGAGCTTCTATCCCCAGGCCATCAGGCTGCTCAACTCCTGTCTGTACACTTATAGTATGAATGGTCTCAGTATGAATGGTCTCAGTATGAATGGTCTTAGTATGAATGGTCTCAGTATGAATGGTCTCAGTATGAATGGTCTCAGTATGAGTGGTCTCAGTATGAATGGTCTCAGTATGAATGGTCTCAGTATGAATGGTCTCAGTATGAATGGTCTCAGTATGAATGGTCTCAGTATGAGTGGTCTCAGTATGAATGGTGTCAGTACTGTGTGTCCTGCATATTAAGTGAACTTCCTCTGGCATCAGTTCATATCGTGAGCTTAAGCAGGTTGGAGCAAATGTTGCAAACAGAACAGATTTGGCGTCAAAGTAGCTCAACAACCTGGAACCAAATCTCTTGGTAATTAGCTGTTATACCCAGTACACAGTACCCAGTACCCAGTACCCAGTACCCAGTACCCAGTACACAGCCAATAGCCTGACAATAACACGCTTAGCCTATGTAATTAACAAGTACACGGACATGGAATAAATAACTTTATTATTATTATTATTATTATTATTATTATTATTATTATTATTATTATTATTATTATTATTATTATTATTATTATTATTATTATTATTATTATTATTATTATTATTATTATTATTATTATTATTATTATTATTATTGTTTTTTCTTTTAACACTTTCACTGCCACGCCGGGTTTTCCTTTTTACCCCCTGAATGCCACCATCGGCGCCAATGTTAACGTTAATATCGCCTAATCTATGTTTTAAATTATGGCTATGTGTCTAATCTGCCCATCGCATTATCAAAGACTATTTTCCAGTCAGTGCTGTCAAGGCAGATTGTTTTTTTATCGCGTCGTTTCCGTTTCAGAGCATTTAGAAAAGCACCCGTTTTCAGATAAAAAACAGCTAATTCTGGAGCATTCTATGAAAATCGTCTTTTAGTGGAATATTCCACAACGTTGATATTCGTCGGCCTTTTTATGAATCGTTTTCAAATAAACGCTAGATGATCAATATTATACGTGCACGCGAGCACATTGCGGCCCCGCACAGATAATCGCCTGGTTGATTTCCTCTTGGACTTTTACAGTGAAACCGAAAGAAGACATTTCACAAAACAGCATATATCTTCATCAAACTTACTCTGATTATCCTAACACTGATAACATAGAGTCCTTACCTGACATCAGATGGTATCCAACTGGTATATTCCAATTCCTGATCACCATTCGAAAAAAAATCGATACGTGTATGGATCCAACGCGATACTGTAGAACTCCATGATCAGCGGGGATCTGAGGTTCCAGAATGAACTGTGGTAACCCCGGCTGGATCAGTGAACTGGAAAATGTGGAGTACCGGATTTTTTTCCCCATTCATTTTCATTGAGTCCATTCCAAAATCACTTATGTCATCTGGGAGACGACAGGGGGCGCTTTTTTCCACAGTGATCGCCGGCGCCGCTCGGCTATACTCGGGTAGGCTCGGGTGATGCAATAATTTTTCAGATCGCAAAAAAAATAAATAAAAAGAAATCAGAGAAATCTCGTGAGTGGCATTCCACGTCACTATTAAAAACCCGAGATATCTCGTGAGTGGCAGTCAAAGTGTTAATCCTATTTAAAAAAATATATACTGCAGTATGAATAAACTCTACTCTACTCTACTCTACTCAATTCAATTCAATTCAATTTCTTTAATGACCACCCAGCCAGGCTGGTGGAATTTGGTTTCAGTGCATAGCATAGCAGTTCCAACATAAAAACATAGAATAACATCACTTACAGCGTACATAAAAGAAAACACAATTACATAGATACAGTTCAGAGTTGTCCATGTCAGCAGAGGTAAGGGGGGTTGCGGGGGGGTACTGCAGGGAGGGGGGGGGGGGTGCTACAGGGAGTTCAGTGTCCGTATGGCAGTGGGGAAGAAGCTGTTTTTGAACCGGGATGTTTTGGTGGTCAGGGATCTGTAGCGCCTCCCGGAGGGCAGCAGCTGGAAGATGTGGTGTGCTGGGTGAGTGGGGTCGGAGATGATTTTTCTGGCTCTCCTGATTGTGATTTGGTGGTGGAGTGATTCGAGGGAAGGGAGGGGGGTGCAGATCATTTTTGAGGATTTATTGATGATTCTTTGTAGTTTGTTTTTCGAGTGAGTGTCCAGATTGCTGTACCAAACAGTTATGGAGAAGGTGAGGATGCTTTGTATAATGGCCTGGTAAAAACGGAGCAAGAGATGTTTATTGACTCTGTATTTCTTAAGCTGGCGGAGGAAGAAGAGTCTTTGATTTGCTTTTTTGTGTATGTGGTCTGTGTTGGTTTTCCATTTGAGGTTATTGCTTATGTGAGTGCCGAGAAATTTGAAGGAATCTGTGGTGATTATGGGTTTGCCGGGTTTTGGGGTTTGGCTGGCGTCTGAAATCGATGATGAGTTCTTGGGTTTTTGATGAGTTGAGAAGGAGGTTATTGTCTGTGCACCAGGTGATTGTGTGGTTGATTTGTGTACGGTATTCTGTTTTGTTATTGTCTGTGATGAGGCCTATAAGGGTTGTGTCGTCTGCTCTGCTCTGCTCTACTCTACTAACTCACTCACTCACTCACTCACTCACTCACTCACTCACTCACTCACTCACTCACTCACTCACTCACTCACTCACTCACTCACTCACTCACTCCTCACTCACTCACTCACTCACTCACTCACTCACTCACTCACACTCACTCACTCACTCACTCACTCACTCACTCACTCACTCACTCACTCGTAGCGGCACGGTGGTGTAGTGGTTAACACTGTCGCCTCACAGCAAGAAGGTCCAGGGTTCGATTCCCGCTTGTGGACTGGGTTGCCGTGTTGCCAGGCCTTTCTGTGTGGAGTTTGCATGTTATCCCCCTCTGTGCTCGCAAGGGTTTCAACCCCCGATAAGATAAACCCAATGGAAAAACATGCACAACAGATCGCTAACGCTGTGGCGTCCTTGACGAAGACGGACAGGAGCACTTGGATTGGTCCCCGGGGCGCGGCTCACGTTGACGCCCTATCTGCTCCCGGCTGCCCATGGGGGGAAGGACGACGGGATGGGAAAAGTGCAGAGAGACATTTCATCAGCGCGCGCGTGTGTGTGTGTGTGTGTGTGTGTGTGTGTGTGTGTGTGTGTGTGTGTGTGTGTGTGTGTGTGTGTGTGTGTGTGTGTGTGTGTTAAACTGCATGACAAATAAAGACTTCTAGTCTAACCAATTATCACTCACTCCAACTCGTCTATTTTAACCTGGATCAATAACATGCCTCCAAGATGGCGTTCACCGATCAATCCCATCCCTGATCAGATCAATGACCTATATCCCAGAGCTGCAGGGCCCGTGTTTCCAGAAGGGGCACTAAGCTACATCAGCATTGTGTTTTTTGGCGAAGTGCCCCTTTACCGACGGCCTCCTTTAATTCTGTTAACGCAACGATGACCTTTTAATGGGATTAAAAGAAAGAAAAGCTTTAACGGTCGAGTCACGGCAGCAACACCGAGGTTCCATTCACTTGAATACAGTATGATGTACATGTATCGTCGTATGATGTAAATGTATGATGTCGTCGTATGATGTCATCCTTTGACTAAGGTTCATAGGTTTGTATTAAACGAATGTTTGTTGCCGCACGGACATAGTTGAGTGTGACACAGCTATGTGGAGAGCTGGATGAAGAATGTCAACGTGAGATTATAATACAAGTGTAAGCAACTTGGAGAATGCTTCAATCGTCAATTCTGTAGTTCAGGGTACAGTATAGACCAAGGCAGAATTTAACATTTCTGTTCTTAATAATTCATTACATTTATATAGCTTTCTCAGACTCCAAGCGCTTTACAATGTAGGGTGGAAATGGCCTCCTTCACCACCACTGGTAGCACCCGACCTTGGGCTATGCAGGCTCAATGGCTGCCATACACTGGCACCAGGCACACATCACACTACACACTGACTACCATACACTGGCACCAGACACACATCACACTACACACTGACTACCATACACTGGCACAGGCACAGCACACTCACACTACACAATGGCTGCCTACCATACACTGGCACCAGACA